>NC_088217.1:61524823-61883156 GCF_036934945.1 Oncorhynchus masou masou | reverse complement strand
AAAAAAACGACTCCGTAAAAGAGTGAAACGAGGCGGTCTTATCGTGCACCACTCCCTAGCATTCTTCTCGCAAATGTCCAGTCTCTTGACAACAAGGTTGATAAAATCCGAGCAAGGGGAGCATTCCAGAGGGACATCAAAGACTAACGTTCTTTGCTTCACGGAAACATGGCTCACTGGAGAGATGCTATCAGAGTTGGTGCAGCCAGCGGGTTTCTCCACGCATCCCGCCGACAGAAACAAGCATCTTTCTGGTAAGAAGAGGGGCGGGGCGTATGCCTTATGGCTAACGAGACGTGGTGTGATCACAGAAACATAAAGGAACTCAAATCCTTCTGTTCACCTGATTTAGAATTCCTCACAATCAAATGTCGACCGCATTATCTACCAAGATAATTCTCTTCGATTATAATCACAGCCGTATATATTCCCCCCCAAGCAGACACATCGATGGCTCTGAACAAACTTTATTTGACTCTTTGCAAACTGGAATCCATACATCCTGAGGCTGCATTCATTGTAGCTGGGGATTTTAACAAGGCTAATCTGAAAACAAGACTCCCTAAATTGTATCAGCATATCGATGCGCAACCAGGGCTTGCAAAACCTTGGATCATTGTTATTCTAACTTCCGCGACGCATATAAGGCCCTGCCCCGCCCTCCTTTCGGAAAAGCTGACCACGACTCCATTTTGCTGATCCCTGCCTACAGACAGAAACTAAAACAAGAAGCTCCCACGCTGAGGTCTGTCCAACGCTGGTCCGACCAATCTGATTCCACACTCCAAGACTGCTTCCATCACGTGGACTGGGATATGTTTCATATTGCGTCAGACAACAACATTGACTAATACGCTGATTCGGTGTGCGAGTTCATTAGAACGTGCGTTGAAGATGTCGTTCCCATAGCAACAATTAAAACATTCCCAAACCAGAAACTGTGGATTGATGGCAGCATTCGCGTGAAACTGAAAGCGCGAACCACTGCTTTTAATCAGGGCAAGGTGACTGGAAACATGACCGAATACAAACAGTGCAGGTATTCCCTCCGCAAGGCTATCAAACAAGCTAAGCATCAGTATAGAGACAAAGTAGAATCTCAATTCAACAGCTCAGACACAAGAGGTATGTGGCAGGGTCTACAGTCAATCACGGACTACAAAAAGAAAACCAGCCCAGTCACGGACCAGGATGTCCTGCTCCCAGGCAGACAAAATAACTTTTTTGCCCGCTTTGAGGACAATACAGTGCCACTGACACGGCCTCCAACGAAAACATGCGGACTCTCCTTCACTGCAGCCGAGGTGAGTAAAACATTTAAACGTGTTAACCCTCGCAAGGCTGCAGGCCCAGACGGCATCCCCAGCCGCACCCTCAGAGCATGCGCAGACCAGCTGGCTGGTGTGTTTATGGATATATTCAATCAATCCCTATACCAGTCTGCTGTTCCCACATGCTTCAAGAGGGCCACCATTGTTCCAGTTCCCAAGAAAGCTAAGGTAACTGAGCTAAACGACTACCGCCCCGTAGCACTCACTTCCATCATCATGAAGTGCTTTGAGAGACTAGTCAAGGACCATATCACCTCCACCCTACCTGACACCCTAGACCCACTCCAATTTGCTGACCGCCCAAATAGGTCCACAGACGATGCAATCTCAACCACACTGCACACTGCCCTAACCCATCTGGACAAGAGGAATACCTATGTGAGAATGCTGTTCATCGACTACAGCTCGGCATTCAACACCATAGTACCCTCCAATCTCGTCATCAAGCTCGAGACTCTGGGTCTCGACCCCGCCCTGTGCAACTGGGTACTGGACTTCCTGACGGGCCGCCCCCAGGTGGTGAGGGTAGGCAACAACATCTCCACCCCGCTGATCCTCAACACTGGGGCCCCACAAGGGTGCGTTCTGAGCCCTCTCCTGTACTCCTTGTTCACCCACGACCCCCCTATCCACATCGATGGAACAGTAGTGGAGAGGGTAGTAAGTTCCTTGGCATACACATCACAGACAAACTGAATTGGTCCACCCACACAGACAGCATCGTGAAGAAGGCACAGCAGCGCCTCTTCAACCTCAGGAGGTTGAAAAAATTTGGCTTGTCACCAAAAGCACTCACAAACCTCTACAGATGCACAATCGAGAGCATCCTGGCGGGCTGTATCACCGCCTGGTACGGCAACTGCTCCGCCCACAACAGTAAGGTTCTCCAGAGGGTAGTGAGGTCTGCACAACGCATCACCGGGGGCAAACTACCTGCCCTCCAGGACACCTACACCACCCGATGTTACAGGAAGGCCATAAAGATCATCAAGGACATCAACCACCCGAGCCACTGCTTGTTCACCCCACTATCATCCAGAAGGCGAGGTCAGTACAGGTGCATCAAAGCTGGGACCGAGAGACTGAAAAACAGCTTCTATCTCAAGGCCATCAGACTGTTAAACAGCAACCACTAACATTGAGTGGCTGCTGCCAACACACTGACTCAACTCCAGCCACTTTAATAATGGAATTGATGGGAAATAATGTAAAATATTTCGCTAGCCACTTTAAACAATGCTACCTAATATAATGTTTACATACCCTACATTATTCATCTCATATGTATACGTATATACTGTACTCTATATCATCTACTGCATCTTTATGTAATACATGTATCACCAGCCACTTTAACCATGCCACTTTGTTTACATACTCATCTCATATGTATATACTGTACTTGATACCATCTACTGTATCTTGCCTATGCTGCTCTGTACCATCACTCATTCATATATCTTTATGTTCATATTCTTTATCCCCTTACACTTGTGTATAAGACAGTAGTTTTGAAATTGTCGGAACGAGAAGCACAAGCATTTTGCTACACTCGCATTAACCATGTGCTAACCATGTGTATGTGACAAATAAAATTTGATTTGATGCGCAGGGAAAACAGTTTACATGGGCACAGACATCCTAAATAATTTCAGAATTTGCTAAATTCTAAGTTCTAACCCGAGAGTCACCTTAACTTTAACACCCAAATCGATACTGTCATTATCGTGGTTCTTCAATAATTACACATGATACTTAACACTGTAGCTGTTTAGTTACAGTTACATGTTCAACTATCATCAGCTGAGCCAGGAAATACTTTTCTGAATGACAGTCAAATGACAAACATCTTTATTTAACCAGGCAAGTCAGTTACACATTCTTATTTTCAATGACGGCCTGGGAACAGTGGGTTAACTGCCTGTTCAGGGGCAGAACGACAGATTTGTACCTTGTCAGCTCAGGGGTTTGAACTGACAACCTTCCGGTTACTAGTCCAACGCTCTAACCACTAGGCTACCCTGCCGCCCCCATGCAACAACAACCAAAGTGCTTCTTCATTCATTACTCTGGTAAAGACAGTTATGCCGTGCTCCACGTTGGATCCAACATCCCTAACAAATTGATGTTTTATAATGTGTTATTGTGTGCTTGATTTACAGTAGGGTCTTGTTAGTCTGTTTGGACACAGAGATACTTTGTTCCTAATGTGTAGAGAACTGTTCCTTGATGGATAGGCTATTGTACAACACACAGAGCTATGTTCCTTTATTCAGGGTATTTAGAATGACAACACATTACAGAGTAGCCTAGTCTGGTGATCAGGTTATGCTATGTCATGACAAAGAAATTTTAGTTTCCATGTTTCACCTGAAATATTAAATGATAGGTCTATGTTGTTGTAAGGTGAAATTTTGGCTCCTACTGTTGGTCTATGTTATTGTTAGTTGAAGTGGGTCGGCAGGTAGTGGTTAGAGCGTTGGGCCAGGAACCAAAAGTTTATTGAATCCCTAGCTGACAAGGTAAAAATCTGTCGTTCTGCCCCTGAGCAAGGCAGCACTGTTCCTAGGCCGTCATTGTAAATAAGAATTTGTTCTTAACTGACTTGCCCGGTTAAATAAAGGTCAAATGAAAAGCTATGGGTCCTATAGTAGGTCTATGTGATTGTTAGGTGACGTTATGGGTCCTATAGTAGGTCTATGTTGTTTTTAGGTGAAGTTATGGGTACTACAGTAGGGCTATGTTGTTGTTAGCTGAAGTTATGGGCAAATTTGTTAAACACAAACTCAGCAGGAGATTCGAACGAACCTTCCAATTATAATCCAAAAGTAATGTGAAATGCTCTCATGAGCAACCTGGAAATGGAGGCTATTTTTGCTATCACCCTATGAGAACTCCCCTGAGTTTTCCCCCACGGTGGTGAATTAGTGAATAGACACAGAGCTTAATGTGAGTTTCCTTGAGTAGCACTCCTGATCTTGCACTGTAATATTCATAATACATTGTGAAAAACTAAAATCTTTGGTCCAGGCAGATATACTACATCCATAACTAGTGGTTTCCTCATTACCAGATATACTACATCCGTAACTAGTGGTTTCCTCATTAGCAGATATACTCCATCCATAACTAGTGGTTTCCTCATTAGTAGATATACTACATCCATAACTAGTGGTTTCCTCATTACCAGATATACTACATCCATAACTAGCGGTTTCCTCGTTACCAGATATACTACATCCGGAACTAGTGGTTTCCTCATTACCAGATACACTACATCCATAACTAGCGGTTTCCTCATTACCAGATATACTACATCAATAACTAGTGGTTTCCTCATTAGCAGGGAGGAGTTTCTGCAACCAGATACACTACATCCATAATGCCGTGACGTTGTATCAGTTAATGTGACGACTGCTGCTCATCGAATGATTAACGTTTTATAATTGAGTGATTAAATTAGTCGGGCAAATATTAACTCATTAACCTGGGGCACCATGGGAAAATTAGTTTTATTGAGTTTCTATTCCCAAAATTTACTCAAAGAATTTCAGAATGTCGATTTTACTGTCGCTAATTAATCAATTTCCTCATTCTGAACGTCGCATAATCCGCCAATCTGCACAAACCCGAGTCCCACCAATGAGTCCGTACCACACCAATTTTAGTTGATTATTTATTTACTAGCAAGCCAAAATGATAATATAAGATACACATACACAAAACACAGTCTAGGCTATTGATTAGAACTTAGTACAACGGGCCAACACACGATGAAGCGTGTTACCCAAAATGGGGATTTAAAAGAGAAAGTACACGAGAGAAATATACATTTGGGTGCATTTGTCAGCTATGCTTATTTGAACCCTAACTTTGCCCCGAACTTCCGCTCTTATGGGTCAGAATATAATGTTGTAATTACGTGTTGAAGGTCTCCGGTGGAGGGTCTCCGCGTGGACCTGGTTCCTCGGATGTTTCACTTCTCTGGTGTAACTCTCTGGTTGTCCTTGTCGTCGTGGTCTGAAAGCAGTGTAGAGACACGATTCAATGGAGAGTGGTGACCGGGTAGTCCTGCTTGAATTCACCCTCTTAGACGCAGCTACTCATCCGTAGCATGGATTTGGTAGAAGGTTCCTTTGTCTTCAACCTCGTTGCATTTTGGGTTCGTTGAGTACTCAGACCTTGGCTGCAGCTCGGGTCACTTAGTTTAGCATGTTAATTCTTAACTCACATGTCTTATACCCTCGGGTCAGAAGTGGGCGTTTACGCCGTATACCTAGTTCCATATCCAATTTTACATTTCATCTTTACCAAAACATTCTCTTTGATTTGGACATTTTCCACCCAATGTACAATGTATAAACATCAAGCATATACCAGGACAACTCTTAAAGTGACACTGTTTTCGTTATGTCGTCCTTTAACTTTTAATAACAAAACAAAAATGACATTAATTTTCATATTCCATCTTTCGCCATAACCACCATTGTGGCTGACGAAACTCATTGTCCCAAAAGTCCATTTATTGCATGTTTAATGTTGAGGCCGGTTCTTCATAGTGAGAGGACAAAGTAATTTTGTCTGCTGTCTTAGATTTACAATGGGCATGAGGTGTCAAACCCCCCCATCTTCATACCCCTTATTCTCTTCTCCTCTGGTGGGGAGATCTCTCTGTCGGATTGTGGTCTCCGGTAACCTGACCTGACCAGGACAGTCATGACTAACTAGTGGTTTCCTCATTAGCAGGGAGGGGTTTCTGCAACCAAATTGTGTGTGCTTTGCCCTCATGCCGCAATTTTAGCAAACACAGAAAGTGGCCTATATTGGAGACCAAAAGTCGTCTGGCACATTGCTTAGGGTTTCAACAAATTTAAGAACTTATTTCTAGCCACCAATCATTGATGTTACTACTGATGTGAAAACAAAACAAAATGTGACTATTGTTGCTCATTTTAAGACAATTGTCAAATAATTTTAACATTCATTAGATATCAATTGTTGTACAACATCATGGCTACGCCGTTGGCATCACCTTTTACCGTGGATTCTGCTGTTGTGGGCCTTTAACCATCTGTCTGACTTTGTTGTTCACACAGGAGAGAGACGGGACTACCGTGGGTCCTCTGGGGAGCATCATCAACATCATGATGCTGACAAGGCAGAGAAGAGTCTCTCCAGATCAGAACATCACAAGAAACACCAGCAGAGATCTACAGGGAAGAGAACTCACTGCTGCTCTGACTGTGGGAAGAGATTCACCTCCTCATCAGGCATTCAAATTCATCAGAGAATCCACACAGGAGAGAAACCTCACAGCTGTGATCAATGTGGGAAGAGTTTTGTTCAATATGGACATCTGAAGATACACCAGAGAACACACACAGGAGAGAAACCTTATAGCTGTACTCAATGTGGGATAAGTTTTAGTCATTCAACCAGTCTGATATCACACCAGAGAACACACACAGGAGAGAAACCGTATAGCTGTGATGAATGTGGGAAGATTTTTACTACGTCTAGAAACCTGACTCTACACCAGAGAACACACACAGGAGAGAAACCATATAGCTGTGATCAATGTGGGAAGAGTTTTGCTCAGCTAAGCAGCCTGATATCACACCAGAAAACACACACAGGAGAGAAACCGTACAGCTGTGATGAATGTAGGAAGAGTTTTACTAGATCTAGCAATCTTACTCGACACCAGAGAATACACACAGGAGAGAAATCTTATAGCTGTGATCAATGTGGGAAGAGATTTGTTTTATCTGGCCTTCTGACTGTACACCAGAGAATACACACAGGAGATAACCTATATAGCTGTGATGAATGTGGGAAGAATTTGACAAGTTCTAGCAATCTGACTCTACACCAGAGAATACACACAGGAGAGAAACCTTTTAGCTGTGATCAATGTGGGAAGAGTTTTACTCAGCTGAGCAGCCTGATATCACACCAGAGAACACACACAGGCGAGAAATCTTATAGCTGTATTGAATGTGGGAAGAGTTTTACTCAGCTAAGCAGCCTGATATCACACCAGAGAACACACATAGGAGAGAAACCTTATAGCTGTGATGAATGTGGGAAGATTTTTACTAGGTCTAGCAATCTGATTCTACACAAGAGAATACACACAGGAGAGAAACCTTTCCTCTGTACTCAATGTGGGAAGGGTTTTACTCAGCTAAGCAACCTGATATCACACCAGAGAACACACACAGGAGAGAAACCCTATATCTGTGATCAATGTGGGAAGAGTTTTGTTCAATCGAGCCATCTGAAGATACACCAGAGAACACACACAGGAGAGAAACCTTTTAGCTGTACCCAATGTAGGAAGAGTTTTGTTCAATCTGGTGATCTGACAGTACACCAGAGAACACACACAGGAGATAAGTATTTTTGCTGTGATCAATGTGGGAAGAGTTTTGTTACATCTAGCCTTCTGACAGTACACCAGAGAACACACACAGGAGAGAAACCATATAGCTGTAATCAATGTGGAAAGAGTTTTGTTTCATCTACAGGTCTGACAGTACACCAGAGAACACACACAGGAGAGAAACCTTATGGCTGTAATCAATGTGTGAAGAGTTTTGCTACATCTGGGCAGCTGACTATACACCAGAGAACACACACAGAATATAAATCGTATTGCTCTAATTGACGTGGGAAGAGTTTTCCTCAGTTAAACAGCCTGGCACAGAACACACACAGGAGAGAAATGTCTTAGCTGTAATCAATGTGGGAAGAGATACTCTGATAAAAGTTACGTGATCAAACATCAGAAAATACATGGAGTTGTTTCATGATATCAATGAAATCATGTCACAATGTAGAATGTTTTAACATTGTAGTAGGAGTATTTTAATGATGTCACAATTGTAGAAGCCTAAATGTTTGCCCCCTGTTCTATTGATTTCAACTTGTAGCTGACTGTATTCTGCAGGTTGTCCTCTAACCAGAGAGGTAAGAGATATCTTTTTTTTAGTTGTGTTAGTTTCAACAGCACATACACCCCCCCCCCCCCCAAGAAGACTATGCCCGATGTCCAATATAAGTTCGGTTGAAAGTGAAAGTTGAAAATATGTATTTTCAGGGTAGTTTTTTTTCAGTGACTTGAAAATAACTTAATTTCATCTTACTTGCAGGTAGCCTAGTGGTTAGAGCGATGGGCCGTCATTGTAAGCCAGAATTAGTTCTTAACTGACTTATTTACATTGACGGCCTACCAGGGAACAGTGGGTTAACTGCCTTGTTCAGGTGCAGAACGACAGATTTTAACTTGTCAGCTCGCTTGTTAAAATAAGTAAATAAATACACATGGACGCAGTATAATAAATTGGTATATAATAAATTTTATTAACAATCTTACATCACTCCAGTATTTCTTGACAACATTCAAGTGCTAATTGTCTTTTTTCCACTACTGAAGAAGCATGACTCAAATCACCTCATATTTCAAACATCCAGCCGGACAAAAGATACATGTTTAATTATTCCATGCCTCACCATTAAGTTCATTATTGCCAATACATATTAACAAAGGGGTGTACATTTGGTTTTGATATTTACAATTATGTAATATTTAGTAATCCTAGTTAATCATGCAACCAACGATATTTTGGGGTGCAATTATATTGACATTGTTACCCTGCTTTTATATCCAACAACATGCCTATTGAGTGAACCCTGAGAAGAAAGAGAAGCTCCACAGTGAGGTGGAAAGTTTCTACGGATATCGCAGGGGTTTCCTCTTGAAATCAGACATGTCTGTGGTAAGGACAACTTGTTTGCTGTTTATCTCAAGGGTTGGCAGTCAAAAATATTTGTGGTTTGCGTTTAGCCAGTGCGTTACCATGGATCACAATTTATTTTGACTGCATGCTTTTCCGTATTGGAGATGAGTTTTGTTTGGGCTCGTTCAAGGGGACGCGAGTTCTAAAAGCTAGTGAGTTTTAGGAAGACGAGAGTTCTAGAAGCTAGTGAGTTTTTGGAACACGAGAGTTTTAGAAAGGAAAAGGAGAAAAAAATAATACGATTGTATATTATTATTCAGATATGTGTTTTTAATTGTTGACGGTCAGTAGACACCATGTTTATATTGTAGAAGGTGAAACATTGTAGATGATTATGTGAAATGGAAGTTGTGGAAATACTCTACAACTTCCGACTATGAAAAGCCAACTGACATTTACTCCTGAGGTGTTGACCTGTTGCACCCTCGACAACCACTGTGATTATTATTATTTGACCCTGCTGTTCATCTATGAACATTTGAACATCTTGGCCATGTTCTGTTATAATCTCAACCCTGCACGGCCAGAAGAGGACTGGCCACCCCTCAGAGCCTGGTTCCTCTCTTAGTTTCTTCCTAGGTTCTGGTCTTTCTAGGAAGTTTTTCCTAGCAACTGTGCTTCTACACCTGCATTGCTTGCTGTTTGGGGTTTTAGATTGGGTTTCTGTACAGCACTTTGTGACATCAGCTGATGTAAGAAGGGCTATATAAATAAATTTGATTGATTGATTGTACAACTGAATGCATTCAACTGAAATGTGTCTTGGGTGCACATATTGGTGTCATCTCGTTAGTCAGTATGTGTTTCACCTGTGCTGGCTTGTCCATCTCGTTAGTGGGAAGGTGTTTCACCTGAGCTGGTCCAGGTTCTATTTAAGAGTGTCTGGCCCAGTGCTCCAGTTGTTTTGATAGATGTGGAGAGTCTCCACCTTTTTGGTTTGCTTCCTGTCTGTAAGTTTAGTGTGGGTTTTTCTTTTTGTTTTCCTCTTGGGCAGATTTAGTGGGTCTCATGGTGGGTGTCTTTTAGGTCCCAGTTGTTGTTACAAGTCAACTTCCAGTGGACACCCCCATAGTGTCTTTCAGAACCTCTCCTAAAACCTGTTTAGTTGTGGTTGTTAGTTCCCTCTTCTATTTAATTGACTTTTCAGGTGTTCTTGTTGGGGAACGTAACAACAAACAATGTATTAAAACAATACTAGATTTTGGGTTGGATGTTGTGTCCAATTGTTAATATTTTAATCAATTGCATTTCCTTAGAATACTCATTAGTCTTTCAGTTGTTAATCTTCTGTTTTTTATCCTGTGTACTGAATATTTCAGTTTATTTTTATTAGTTTTTCTCCTGTGAAGCCATTGTGTTGCATCCATGTCTGAAATGTGCTTTATAAATAAAGCTTGATTTGAACAAAACCCAAGAACTGACCAATCAAGAGATTCTTGCAAAAGCAACACATATCTTGGTATGAAAAACAGTATACATTCAGTATATCTCAATAGTGCATGGTATGGAAGTTTATCACTTTGAGGTGGTCTCCCACAGCTCTGCTTATGTCATGTTCTGTGGCATTGCTGTTCCATTTCTTGACTGCCCCTGCAACACATTTAGTCATATTATATAAAACACTCAAAGTAATGGATATGGAGCATCTATGGCCTCCGTTACACCTGGCACCTAAATGTGACTTCTGTCATCTGGTCACTCAACTGCATTATGTTCAGATCTACCAGGATGGACATTTGACGCAGTCAGGCCCCCAAATATGCATCAGCAATGTAAAGATATGGGGTGAATGAGTGGGGGAGGTACATTTGACACAAATTACCTTCATAATAACAAACAACAAATGTTTGTGTCTGAGTGGAATTAACTTTCATACAGCCAAAAGGGGTGAGAAATTACACCAATTATCAATCAATGGACAATTTGCACTAATGTAAATAAAAATGGATGGAACATACTCCCTTATGCTGACGTGATGAACCACTCAGGGGACGTAAATATTTACCATCTAAACCATGTGTGACCTCTCACCTCTCTGGCTGTAGAAGTGTTCTTTCTAACCAGTCCCTCAACAGCTCTCTGACTGAGCTCCACCCTCACTGGGTCTTCAGATGAGAGGAAGGCTGAGGAGGGATGGAAGGATGAATGAATCAGTCAGTCAATAAAGTGTAGAGATGCTGTCTATGCTGTCTGACAAAATCACTATTTTAGTAGTTCATTAAAGTAAATAAGGATGGATTTATGACTGCTGAATACCAACTATCAATCACTTAGATCATGCATTTTTTGATAGAGCTTCATCCTTGGGATGTCCCTAGCCCATTGAAGTTGACATTTAAAATGGTTAAGGTAGGGTTTAGGGTAGAGATGTCCCAAAGAGCCCAGATAGCATTGACCATTGTGCATTCTTCTGTCTCCTTGACATAGCAGGTATAAAAGAAACACAGACAAGACAAGTAGGTACGCAATGGATTGTGGTCATTGTAGTTAATTATGTTTTATGAGCTAAACTATGAAGAATATTGGCCTGTTGGAAACTGCAACTCTACTACATCACACAGTTCAGTCTGGGTCTGAATTATCTCTAGAGAAACATCTCCCTACGACATCATACAGTTCAGTCTGCGTCCGATTTGTCTCTAGACTAGCTCTAGACACACCTGGGCAGACATGCCAAAGGCGCTTTCAGGGAACCGTTGATCTGCTTCAGAGGAACTGTGTCTAGAGTGATTTCCTGTTGTTTTGACACCTCACTAGAAGACTAGAATAAATAGCTGTTGATAAAGAACAAGACAACCAATTCACAGTTAGTCTGTGTCTCGTTCTCCACACACATACCAGACACATGATAGACCAGATTCAGTACAGAATGAATGACTGACTGCCCAGTTCAACGTCAGTTTACCGTCTCACCTCATACTGTATTGGAGCAGCAGCAGCTGACTGCCCAGATCAACATCAGTTCACCGTCTCACCTCATACTGTATTGGAGCAGCAGCAGCTGACTGGCCGGTTCAACGTCAGTTCACTGTCTCACCTTAAATCTGTCATTCTGCCCCTGAACAGGCAGTTAACCCACTGTTCCTAGGCCGTCATTGAAAATAAGAATTTGTTCTTAACTGACTTGCCTAGTCAAATAAAGGTAAAAATATATATACTGTATTGGAGCAGCAGCAGCTGACTTCCCAGTTCAACGTCAGTTCACCCTCCCACCTCATACTGTATTGGAGAGGCATCAGCTGACTGCCCAGTTCAACATCAGTTCACCCTCCCACCTCATACTGTATTGGAGCAGCAGCAGCAGCTGACTGCCCAGTTCAACCTCAGTTCACCGTCTCACCTCATACTGTGTTGGAGCAGCAGCAGCTGACTGGCCAGTTCAACATCAGTTCACCGTCTCACCTCATACTGTGTTGGAGCAGCAGCAGCTGACTGCCCAGTTCAACATCAGTTCACCGTCTCACCTCATACTGTATTGGAGCAGCAGCAGCTGCCCAGTTCAATGGATGATGGAACATATTCTCTTTTAAAAATTTTAAAAAATGTTTTACCTTTATTTAAATTGTCAGTTAAGAACAAATTTTTATTTACGATGACGGCTTACGAACAGTACCTGCCTAGACAATGTGCTGGACCGTAATTATTTATGTGGCCCATGTACCTAGTGTAACTTTACGGGGGAAAAAGCAACTTTTCTCTGCGGACCACAGGCTCAAGACATGGTTGAATGGCTATCAGACAAGATTCATTATGCTGCTAGCTGGTAGGACTCTTTTGCTGGATTATACTATAGCTGAGATCCCAATACCCATGTATACATAGCTTACTGACAGATCAATGAGGTCAGATCCCAATACCCATGTAGACATAGCTTACTGGCAGATCAATGAGGTCAGATCCCAAAACCCATGTAAACAAACGTTCTTGTTATTACCAGAGTGACATTTTAAGTTGTTATGTGGGACAGGCATGGTCCTCAGATGCGTCAAAATGATTTTTAGATCTTTTTATATGGCTAAGCCAAGACATCTTATATTTTGCTCCCTGACATGGTTGGTGTGTTGGCATCAGGACACCCGTTATTGGTTTTGTTTTTGACTTGCATCATATCAGGATGGGTTGCTAGAATGTAGAAGTAGGTTTTAAATTCATACTTATTACAAATCTGCAGTTGTCTGACTATTATTATTTAATGAAAGACATGTCAAAATGCACTTTTTGTCTGGAAATAAAATAAACATGTATCTGATTTACCCACTCCAGTCAACAGATGGCGATGTGCGTCTTTCAGGCGATGCTATCAGCGTGACGTATGATCTTGGAAAGTCTACACATTCTAGTAATCAGACTCACATGGAATTATTGTGCAATTTAAATGTTTAAATATGAAATGTAATTTTAGCTTCTAAATTAGATAATTATTTTCAATAAGTAAACTGGGCTCAATCTGTGGCCACACCCAAGTGAACAGACATTGGTTGAGAACTATGAAACACGCCCTTCTCTCCCCCACTACAAAAGTCTGTTGACGGAAGTCAACCTCATGTTCCAGATGAGGTGTCCATACATTTAAAAGGGCTAATTTCAACCCTGGAGGTGACGATCACCATGCCGGAAGGATGAATTTCGACTACACCAGCTAGAATATAGTACGAGCTGAGTTGAGGCAACTTGGTAAGAACTTTGAACTCTTATTCACTGAAGAAGAAGTGATACATCCTAGACGTTGAGTTATCAGCTGCAGCTGTAAACATACGTGGCCTAGGAAAGGACAGACAATCTCCAGAGAATGACAGAGTACAACATATCCGTTCTATGACACTACGACCAGGCAGATTCTACAAGGGACGAGGGCGATCTCTGCTGGGCAAACTAGTCTTCCATCTTCGACCTGTCATGACACAGGTACAAGAATGTCAATATATTTTTAGAATATTCTACAGGAAGGCCGTCCAGACCAGGTGATTTCCCTGCTTTCATAGATAAAATGGTGTCTCTAAACTCCTCTTCTGTTATAGTCCAGTCCAGGTCCTCTACCTGGCTATCTGATCATCTAGGTAATTCTATACCAGACAAAAGTGTCCATATCTATGGGGCTGAACAGGAGGATGTATATAAATCTTCATAATAACATTAAAACACACTCTGTTTGGAGGAGGTCACCATCTTAGTGCCCTTCTCAATGGCTGGAATTACGTTCCAAGTGTTCTGCATTTTTAGTTGTCTTACAAGGAGCCTGCCTGTCTTCTTACCTCCCTCATTAAACTGTCTAAACAGAGCATATTCTTCCTTTTTTTACACATTTTGTGCATCTGAATTTTGAATTTGCAGGCAGTTTTTGAAATGTGCGAATGTCTCTGTCTCTGTTTATCGTCGTTTCATTGCTTCAGACCTTCTCTCTTCTTTCTGGATGCATGTCATTTCCCCTCTAATACACCAGAGTCATAATACATGGTGTAGAGGTTCCCACACTGTGTTATTTCCCCTCTAATACACCAGAGCCATAATACATGGTGTAGAGGTTCCTACACTGTGTTATTTCCTCTCTAATACACCGGAGCCATAATACATGTTATAGAGGTTCCCACACTGTGTTATTTCCCCTCAAATACACCAGAGCCAAAATACATGTTATAGAGGTTCCCACACTGTGTTATTTCCCCTCTAATACACCAGAGCCGACCAAAAGACATGTTATAGAGGTTCCCACACTGTGTTATTTCCACTCAAATACACCAGAGCCATAATACACGTTATAGAGGTTCCCACACTGTGTTATTTCCCCTCTAATATACCAGAGCCATAATACATGTTATAGAGGTTCCCACAATGTGTTATTTCCCCTCAAATACACCAGAGCCATAATACATGTTATAGAGGTTCCCACACTGTGTTATTTCCCCTCAAATACACCAGAGCCAAAATACATGGTGTAGAGGTTCCAACACTGTGTTATTTCCCCTCTAATACACCAGAGCCTACCATAATACATGTTATAGAGGTTCCCACACTGTGCTATTTCCCCTCGAATACACCAGAGCCTACCATTATACATGTAATAGAGGTTCCCATACTGTGTTATTTCCCCTCGAATACACCAGAGCCATAATACATGGTGTAGACGTTTCCACACTGTGTTATTTCCGCTCTAATACACAAGAGCCTACCATAATACATGTTATAGAGGTTCCCACACTGTGTTATTTCCCCTCTAATACACAAGAGCCTACCATAATACATGTTATAGAGGTTCCCACACTGTGTTATTTCCCCTCTAATACACAAGAGCCTACCATAATACATGTTATAGAGGTTCCCACACTGTGTTATTTCCCCTCTAATACACCAGAGCCTACCTTAATACATGGTGTAGAGGTTCCCACACTGTGTTATTTCCCCTCGAATACACCAGAGCCTACCATAATACATGTTATAGAGGTTCCTACACTGTGTTATTTCCCCTCTCATACACCAGAGCCATAATACATGGTATAGAAGTTCCCACACTGTGTTTTTCCCCTCTAATACACCAGAGCCTACCATCATACATGGTATAGAGGTTCCCCACACTGTGTTATTTCCCCTATAAAACACCAGATCCATAATACATGTTATGGACGTTCCCACACTGTGTTAGTTCCCTCTTATACACCAGAGCCAAAATACATGGTGTAGAAGTTCCCACACTGTGTTTTTCCCCTCTAATACACCAGAGCCATAATACATGTTAAAGAGGTTCCCCACACTGTGTTATTTTCCCTATAATACACCAGAGCCATAATAAACGTTATGGACGTTCCCACGCTGTTATTTTCCCTCTAATACACCAGAGCCCACCGTAATACATGATGTAGAGTTTCCCACACTGTGTTATTTCCCCTCTAATACACCCTAATGCATGTTATAGAGGTTCCCACACAGTGTTATTTCCCCTCTTATACACCAGAGCCAAAATACATGTTATAGAGGGTCCCGCACTGTGTTATTTCCCCTCTTTTAACTTTTAAAATGTCATCCTGAAATATAGGTGAAGCATGTCAATCAAAGACAAGATGCCAGATGCCGAGAAAAAAGACAAATCATTACTCATTTACATACAACCTAGTTGGGATACACCAGAGCCATAATACATGTTATGGAGGTTCCCACACTGTGTTTTCCCCCCCTAATACACCAGAGCCATAATACATGGTGTAGAGGTTCCCACACTGTGTGTTATTTCCACTATAATACACCAGAGCCATAATACATGGTGTAGAGGTTCCCACACTGTGTTTTTTCCCCTCTAATACACCAGAGCCTACCATAATACATGGTGTAGAGGTTCCCAGACTGTGTTATTTCCCCTCTAATACACCATTATACATGGTGTAGAGGTTCCCACACGGTGTTATTTCCCCTATAAAACACCAGATCCATAATACATGTTATGGACGTTCCCACACTGTGTTATTTCCCTCTTATACACCAGAGCCAAAATACATGGTGTAGAAGTTCCCACACTGTGTTATTTCCCCTCTAATACAACATAATACATGTTATAGAGGTTCCCACACGGTGTTATTTCCCTTCTAATGCACCAGAGCCATAATACATGTTATAGAGGTTCCCACACTGTGTTATTTCCCCTCTCATACACCAGAGCCTACCATAAAACATGGTGCAGAGGTTCCTATACTGTGTTATTTCCAGTCTAATACACCAGAGCCTACCATAATACATGGTCTAGAGGTTCCCACATGGTGTAATTTCCCCTCTAATACACCAGAGCCATAACACATGTAATAGAGGTTCCCACAATGTGTTATTTCCCCTCTAATACACCAGAGCCTACCATAAAACATGGTGTAGAGGTTCCCACACTGTAATTTCCCCTCTAATACACCAGAGCCATAACACATGTAATAGAGATCCCACAATGTGTTATTTCCCCTCTAATACACCAGAGCCTACCATAAAACATGGTGTAGAGGTTCCCACACTGTAATTTCCCCTCTAATACACCAGAGCCATAACACATGTAATAGAGGTTCCCACACGGTGTTATTTCCCTTCTAATACACCAGAGCCATAATACATGTTGTAGAGGTTCCCACACGGTGTTATTTCCCATCTAATACACCAGAGCCATAATGCATGTTATAGAGGTTCCCACACTGTGTTATTTCCCCTCTAATACATCATAATACATGTTAGAGGTTCCCACACTGTTATTTCCCCTCTAATACGTGTTATAGAGGTTCCCACACTGTTGTTTCCCCTCTAATACACCATAATACGTGTTATAGAGGTTCCCACACTGTTGTTTCCCCTCTAATACACCATAATACATGTTATAGAGGTTCCCACACTGTTATTTCCCCTCTAATACACCATAATACATGTTATAGAGGTTCCCACACTGTTATTTCCCCTCTAATACACCATAATACATGTTATAGAGGTTCCCACACTGTTATTTCCCCTCTAATACACCAGAGCCCCAAAACCCCAAACAGCAAGCAATGCAGGTGTAGACGCACGGTGGCTAGGAAAAACTCCAAAATGCCAAAACATAGGAAGAAGCCTGGAGAGGAACCAGGCTATGAGGGGTTGCCAGTCCTCTTCTGGCTGTGCCGGGTGGAGATTATAACTGAACATGGCTGAGATTTTCAAACGTTCATAGATGACCAGCAGGGTCAAATAATAATAATAATATTCACAGTAGTTGTAGATGATGCAACAGGACAGCACCTCAGTAGAAATTATGAACAGTTTAGGGTTCCATAGCCGCAGGCAGAACAGTTGACACTGGAACAGCAGCAAGGCCAGGTGGACTGGGGACAGCAAGGAGTCATCATGCCAGGTCGTCCTGAGGCATGGTCCTAGGGCTCAGGTCCTCCGAGCGAGAGAAAGAGAGAATACTTAAATTCACACAGGACACCGGATAAGACAGAAGAAGTACTCCAGATATAGCAAACTGACCCTAGCCCCCCGACACATAAACTACTGCAGCATAAATACTGGAGGCTGAGACAGGAGGGGTCAGGAGACACTATGGCCCCATCCGATGAGACACCCGGACAGGGCCAAACAGGAAGGATATAACATCACCCACTTTGCCAAAGCTCTACACAATATTGTGCTGCTGAGGTATAATAAACAGATATATATACATAGAATACAGGGAACATAAGGTTGAATATATTATTATAGACCTGCTAGATCTACTGTTTCTTTTATATTATGACATTTCAGCTAGATCTACTGTCTCTATTATATTATGACAGACCAGCTAGATCTACTGTCTTTATTATATTACAACAGACCAGCTGTATCTACTGTCTCCATTTCACTTTGGCCATTGTTGTGGGCCTGCCATCCCCTCAACAGCCTCAAATAGGCTCCTTCATGTGGGTTGGGGTGGGGTGGCAGACACACGCATCTCACATTTCATGACATTACATGTTTATATATGGCTTCTAAAATAAATAAAACATCACAAATAATATTTTATATTATTAATTTCAAACAAGGGCATTAGCATGAGAATAACTTACTAGTCCAAAACGATGTCCTCTCCCGTTCAAAAAATATTCCTCCACGCTAAATGAATCATCCTACAACAATCTGTCTCACTTTCCCAATCAATTTATTCTAAAATTGTATGTACGTACATCTATATATCTAGACTTAGATTTAGTTTTCCTTGACTTGGTCGCCATAATGATTGTTATATAAACAGCTGAATCTGCGCATTTACTGAAACAATGCTGTGCGTAATATGTGTTGCTCCTTCCGGTATGAAACTTCAATAGCGAATTATTCTCTTTACGCCGGAGCTTACTACATGGGTTGGTCTTGCAACACATAAACATGACCTATTGCTGTTTACCTCAGCTTATTGGCTATTTACCCAGCTAGATTTCAAGACGATCAGTAGTCATTGGGTTAAAATACAGTCAATCAATGAAACAGCGGGCAAATCATTGGTGCACAATGATGTCACTACTTGTCTTCAAATCAGTTTCTTTCAGTCAATACGTCCCGCGAAATGACCCATCAGGTTTGATTGTGTTACAAACAAACCAGTTGATTGCAGTGAAACCAAACATGACTGGAAAAGTCACGTTCTGTGTGGGTTATTTAGCTGGAATGTGTCGTTGAAAATGGACTGAGACGGAATTCACGACACAAGCGGTTTCGTGTTAGGCTATAAAAACGAATTTGATCAAATAAAATATCATTCATTGTGTAACAATGAGCTTTGGGATTGCAAACAGACGAAGATCGTCAAAGGTAAACAATTTATTTTAATGCAGTTTGTGATTATGTTATGCCTGTGCTGGTTGAAATAGTTGTTTTTTATGGGGCTCTATACTCAGATAATCGCATCGTATTCTTTCGCAGTAAATCCTTTTTAAAATCTGTCAACGCAGTTGGATTAGCAAGATTCTAGGCTTTCGATACATGTGAGACACTTGTAGTTTCATGAATGTTTAATATGACTATTTATGTAGCGATCACCGTATGTTGTGGAATTTCAGCCCGCAACTGGGTTCCGTGCTCAGAGAGGTTAATGGGGAACCAGTTAGGTGGCTCCACAATGTCTGTGTGCCAGTCACGTCTCTCTGTGATCTTGTCCAGGGGGGGGAGTGTATTTGACATATGCCATTGGATGAGGTCATGTTTTTGGTCGTAAGTGGTACCAAGAATGAGATAAGAACTTAGTTTAGGAGACCAAACTGAACAATAATTTATAGCCAATGCTGTCTGGCTATGTGTGTTTTTGCTAAAGATCTCAGTTGCCATTATGTAAGTGTAACAGTATAGACTTTACATCCGTCCCCTAGCCCCGACTTGGGCGCGAACCAGGGATGCTCTGCACACAGACAACAGTCACCCTCGAAGCATCGTTACCCATCGCTCCACAAAAGGCAGGGAACCACTACTTCAAGGTCTCAGAGCAAGTGACGTCACCGATTGAAACGCCACTAGCACGCACCACCGCTAACTAGCTAGCCATTTCACACCGGCTACACTCACCCCGCTTTTGACCTCCTCCTCTTTCCGCAGCAACCAGTGATCAGGGTCAACAGCATCAATATAACAGTATAGACTTTACGTCCGTCCCCTCGCCCAGACCTGGGCGCGAAACAGGGACGCCCTGCACACAGACAACAGTCACCCTCGAAGCACCATTACCCATCGCTCCACAAAAGCCGCGGCCCTTGCAGAGCAAGGGGAACCACTACTTCAAGGTCTCAGAGCAAGTGACGTAACCGATTGAAACGCCACTAGCGCACCACCGCTAACTAGCTAGGCATTTCACATCGGCTACATAAGCACTCGCAGAGGATTCATTTATAGACACTGAATTGATCTGAGAGTCACAGAGCTATGGTGAAGCTAATATAATTAAAAGATGGACTTTCTGATAACTCTGACTTGTGTGTGGTTTGCTCTCTCATGATTTGGTAATAAAGGAAATTTCCACGACACCTTATAGCTAGAACCTCCATCAGCAGCTAGCCATCAGAAGCTAACCAGCTTATTAGCTACTAGATATTTAGTCATTGTTAGCCACTGCTAGCGGTCTTTATCTTATTAGCTCAGACACCAGCCGCTTTTAGCCTGGATAATATCTGCCAGTCTGCACAGAGCAATATCAACCCTGAGCATATCAAACTGTTTTTTTCCACTACAACACCGTATTCCTGCCGTAAGCTCTGGACCATTACACCGGATAATCGCAGCTACCGAGTGGCACAGCCTCGAAGCTGGCCTTGAGCCAGGCCCATCTCCCGGCCTGCTCAGTGGACCCTATGATCACTTGGCTACACAGCTGATGCCTCCCAGACTCTTCAGTAAGACGACTAGAAGCCACTACATCACCGGATTCCTGCCGTAAGCTCTGAACCTTTGCACCGGATTGGCTACAGTGGCTAACACCCTTGTCCCGAAGCTAGCACCAGTTAGCCTCGAGCTAGGTGCATCTCCCAGCCAGCAAACAAATTTACTCCAGCTACAATACCTCTGGCCGATTGGCCTGGACCCTTTGCCGACACAGAGCCCCGACGATCCATCACGACTGGTCTGTCGACGCAATTTCGTCTGCCCTCAACCGGCCTATGCCAGACGTCGATGACACCCTTGTCCCAAAGCTAGCACCAGTTAGCCTCAAGCCGGGTGCATCTCCCGGCCATTGCTGTTCACTGGACCCTATGATCACTGAGCTACATAGCTGATGCCTGCTGGACTGTTCATTAATCACGGTACTACATTTTGTTTAATTTGTTTATCTGTCGGCCCCAGGCTTGAACTCAGGCCCTGTGTGTAGTTAACTGACCATCTCTGCCCATTCATCGCCATTTTACCCGTTGTTGTTGTTGTTGTCTTAGCTGATTAGCTGTTGTTGTCTTACCCGTTGTTGTCTTAGCTAGCTCTCCCAATCAACACCTGTGATTGCTTTATGCCTTGCTTTATGCCTCTCTAATGTCAATATGCCTTGTATACTGTTTAGGGTAGTTATCATTGTTTTATTTTACTCTGGAGCCCCTGGTCCCACTCAACATGCCTCAGAGAGCTCTTTTGTCCCACCTCCCACACATGCAGTGACCTTACCTATCATATCTAGTGCCTCCAGAGATGCAACCTCTCTTATCGTCACTCAATGCCTAGGTTTACATCCACTGTACCCACACCCTGTGTGGCTCAGTCGGTAGAGCATGGCGCTTGCAACGCCAAGCGTCGTGGGTTCGTTTCCCACTGGGGCCACCCATATGCAAAAGTAGTGGCCCCAGCCGACTTGTAAGTCGCTTTGGACAAAAGCGTCTGCTAAATGGGATATACCCTACTATACCCCTGTCTGTACATTATGCCTTGAATCTGTCCTACCACACAGACATCTGCTCCTTTTATTGTCTATTCACAACGCACTAGACGACCAGTTCTGATAGCCTTTAGATTTACCCTCATCCTACTCCTCTGTTCCTCTGGTGATGTAGAGGTTAACCCAGGCCCTGTGTGTCCCCAGGCGCTCTCATTTGTTGACTTCTGTAACCGTAAAAGCCTTAGTTTCATGCACGTTAACATCAGAAGCCTCCTCTCGAAGTTTGTTTTACTCACTGCTTTAGCAAACTTAATGTCCATGTCGTGTCTGAATCCTCGCTTTGGAAGGCCACCAAAAATTCTGAAATTTCCATCCCAAACTACAACATTTTCCATCAAGATAGAACTGCCAAAGGGGGAGGAGTTGCAATCTAATGCAGAGATGGCCTGCATAGTTCTGTCATACTTTCCAGGTGTAAGCCCAAACAGTTTGAGTTTCTTTTAAAAATTATTCTCTCCAGAAATGTCTCTCACTGTTGCCGCCTGTTACAGACCCCCCTTAGCTCCCAGCTGTGCCCATGACACCATATGTGAATCGATTGCCGCCCCATCTATCTTCAGAGTTTGTTCTGTTCGGTGACCTAAACTGGGACATCACCCCACCCATCCTACAATCGAAGATAGATGCCTTCAATCTCACATAAATGATCAAGGAACCCACCAGGTACAACCCTAAATCTGTAAACATGGGCACCCTCATAGATATTATCCTGACCAACTTGCCCTCCAAATACACCTCTGCTGTTTTCAATCAGAATCTCAGCGATCGCTGCCTCATTGTCTGCATCCGTTATGGGTCTGCGGTCAAATGACCATCACTGTCAAACACTCCATAAAACACTTCTGCGAGCAGGCCTTTCTAATCAGCCCGGGTATCCTGGAAGGATATTGACCTCATCCTGTCAGTAGAGGATGCCTGGTTGTTCTTTAAAAGTAATTTCCTCACCACCTTAAATAAGCATACCCCTTTCAAAAAATGTAGAACTAAGAACACATATAGCTCTTGGTTCACTCCAGACCTGACCAGCACAAAACATCCTGTGTGTACTGCACTAGCAACGAATAGTCCCCGCGATATGCAACTTTTCAGAGAAGTCAGGAACCAATACACACAGTCAGTAAGGAAAGCAACGGCTAGCTTTTTCAAAGAGAAATTTGCATCCTGTAGCTCTAACTCCAAAAAGTTCTGGGACACTGTAAAGTCCATGGAGAATAAGAGCACCTCCTCCCAGCTGCCCAGGCTAGGAAACACTGTCACCACCGATAAATCCACGATAATCGAGAATTTCAATTAGCATTTCTCTAAGGCTGGCCATGTTTTCCTTCTTCAATGCCATAACACTCCTTCTGTGGTGTCCATCTGCTCTTAAACGCTAGTAAAACTAAATGCATCCCCTTCAACCGATCGCTGCACGGTTCTGACTTAGAATATGTAGACAACTACAAATACCTAGGTGTCTGGTTAGACTGTAAACTCTCCTTCCAGACTCATATTAAGCATCTCCAATCCAAAATTAAATCTAGAATCGGCATCCTAAGTCTCAACAAAGCCTCCTTCACTCACGCTGCCAAACATACCTTCATTACACTGACTACTGATTCTTGACTTCGGCGATATCATTTACAAAATAGACTGCATCCAGTCTGCTGAGTAGAGAGTTGGAGGCTGTCACAGTGCCATCTGTTTTGTCACCAATGCCCCATATACCACCCACCACTGCGACCTGTATGCTCTCGTCAGCTGGCCCTCGCTACATATTCGTCGCCAAACCCTCTGGCTCCAGATTATTCATGTCTTTGCTATGTAATGCTCCGCACGTGCCTGGGCCGGCAGGTAGCCTCGTGGTTACAGCATTGGACTAGTAACCTGAAAGGTTGCAAGATCGAATCCCCGAGTTGACAAGGTAAAAATCTGTCGTTCGGCCCCTGAACAAGGCAGTTAACCGACTGTCCCTAGGCCATCATTGAAAATAAGAATTGTTCTTAACTGACTTGCCTTGTTAAATAAAGGTCAAATATATATATATTTTTAAATTAATAACTCAACTCACTGGTCACCATAGCAACACCCAGCCATAGCACATGCTCCAGCAGGTACAGTGCCTTGCGAAAGTATTCGGCCCCCTTGAACTTTGCGACCTTTTGCCACATTTCAGGCTTCAAACATAAAGATATAAAACTGTATTTTTTTGTGAAGAATCAACAACAAGTGGGACACAATCATGAAGTGGAATGACATTTATTGGATATTTCAAACTTTTTTAACAAATCAAAAACTGAAAAATTGGGCGTGCAAAATTATTCAGCCCCTTTACTTTCAGTGCAGCAAACTCTCTCCAGAAGTTCAGTGAGGATCTCTGAATGATCCAATGTTGACCTAAATGACTAATGATGATAAATACAATCCACCTGTGTGTAATCAAGTCTTCGTATAAATGCACCTGCATTGTGATAGTCTCAGAGGTCCGTTAAAAGCGCAGAGAGCATCATGAAGAACAAGGAACACACCAGGCAGGACCGAGATACTGTTGTGAAGACGTTTAAAACCGGATTTGGATACAAAAAGATTTCCCAAGCTTTAAACATCCCAAGGAGCACTGTGCAAGCGATAATATTTAAATGGAAGGAGTATCAGACCCCTGCAAATCTACCAAGACCTGGCCGTCCCTCTAAACTTTCAGCTCATACAAGGAGAAGACTGATCAGAGATGCAGCCAAGAGGCCCATGATCACTCTGGATGAACTGCAGAGATCTACAGCTGAGGTGGGAGACTCTGTCCATAGGACAACAATCAGTCATATATTGCACAAATCTGGCCTTTATGGAAGAGTGGCAAGAAGAAAGCCATTTCTTAAAGATATCCATAAAAAGTGTTGTTTAAAGTTTGCCACAAGCCACCTGGGAGACACACCAAACATGTGGAAGAAGGTGCTCTGGTCAGATGAAACCAAAATTGAACTTTTTGGCAACAATGCAAAACATTATGTTTGGCGTAAAAGCAACACAGCTCATCAGCCTGAACACACCATACCCACTGTCAAACATGGTGGTGGCAGCATCATGGTTTGGGCCTGCTTTTCTTCAGCAGGGACAGGGAAGATGGTTAAAATTGATGGGAAGATGGATAGAGCCAAATACGGGACCATTCTGGAAGAAAACCTGATGGAGTCTGCAAAAGACATGAGACTGGGACAGAGATTTGTCTTCCAACAAGACAGTGATCCAAAACGTAAAGCAAAATCTACAATGGAATGTTTCAAAAATAAACATATCCAGGTGTTAGAATGGCCAAGTCAAAGTCCAGACCTGAATCCAATCGAGAATCTGTGGAAAGAACTGAAAACTGCTGTTCACAAATGCTCTCCATCCAACCTCAGAGCCCGAGCTCTTTTGCAAGGAGGAATGGAAAATAATTCAGTCTCTCGATGTGCAAAACTGATAGAGACATACCCCAAGCGACTTACAGCTGTAATCGCAGCAAAAGGTGGCGCTACAAAGTATTAACTTAAGGGGGCTGAATAATTTTGCACGCCCAATTTTTCAGTTTTTGATTTGTTAACAAAGTTTGAAATATCCAATAAATGTCATTCCACTTCATGATTGTGTCCCACTTGTTGTTGATTCTTCACAAAAAAATACAGTTTTATATCTTTATGTTTGAAGCCTGAAATGTGCCAAAAGTTCGCAAAGTTCAAGGGGGCCGAATACTTTCGCAAGGCACTGTATATCTCACTGGTCATCCCCAAAGCCAACAGCTCTTTTGTCGCCTTTCCTTGCAGTTCTCTGCTGCCAATGACTGGAACGAATTGCAAAAATCTCTGAAGTTGGAGACTTATATCTCCCTCACTAACTTTAAGCATCAAGCTTACCGATCGCTGCAGCTGTACACAGCCCATCTGTAAATAGCTCATCCAACTACCTACCTCATCCTCATTTTTTATTGACTTTTTTTGCACACCAGTATTTCTACTTGCACATCATCATCTGCACATCTATCACTCCAGTGTTAATTTCCAAATTTGAAGTTACTTCGCTACTATGGCCTATTTATTGCCGTGCCTCCGTATTCCATTTGCACACACTGTATATAGATTTTTCTATTGTGTTATTGACTGTACTTTTGTATATCCCACGTATAACTCTTGTTTTTTTGTCACACTGCTTTGCTTTATCTTGGCCAGGTCGCAGTTGTAAATGAGAACTTGTTTTCAACTGGCTTACCTGGTTAAATAAAGGTGAAAAACAACATTTAATTAAAAATACATTTAAAAAATCATAACTTTATTGACAACACCCAAATGAATACTGTCATTAATGCGGTTGTTAATACTGTAGCAAACATAACATTATGTAACATTAACTCTTGATACTCCCCATCCCGGATCCGGGATCGTGAATAAAGCCTCAGGCTCATTAGCATAACGCAACGTTAACGATTTCTGAAAATCGCAAATAAAATGAAAATAATGCGCCTGCTCTCAAGCTTAGCCTTTTCTTAACAACACTGTCATCTCAGATTTTCAAAATATGCTTTTGAACCATAGCAAATCAATAATTTGTGTAAGCGTTTGCTAAGCTAGCTTAGCATTTTGAGTAGCATTTAGCACGCAACATTTTCACAAAAACCAGATAACCAAATAAATAAAATCATTTACCTTTGAAGAGCTTCAGATGTTTTCAATGAGGAGACTCTCAGTTACATAGCAAATGTTCAGTTTTTCCTGAAAGAATCTTTGTGTAGGAGAAATCGCTCCGTTTTGTACATCACATTTGGCTACTGAAACGAACCGAAAATTCAGTCACCAAAACGTCAAACTTTTTCCGAATTAACTCCATAATATCGACCGAAACATGGCAAACGTTGTTTAGAATCAATCCTCAAGGTGTTTTTTCACATATCTCTTCATTGATATGCCCTTCGTGGAAGCCTGCTTTCCCATCAGAATCGCATGGAAAAATACCAGCAGCTGAAAATGACGCACCAATTTCAACGGAGGACATCGGGCGGACACCTGGAAAATGTAGTCTCTTATGGTCAATCTTCCAATGATATGCCTACAAATACGTCACAATGCTGCAGAAACCTTTGGGAAACGATAGATAGGGCAGGCTCATTCCTCTCGCATTCACAGCCATATAAGGAGACAATGGAAAACGGAGCCTCAAAAATCCTGCTGATTTCCTGGTTGCCGTTTCATCTTGGTTTTGCCTGTAGCTCCCATTCTAGGGCACCCACAGACAATATCTTTGCAGTTCTGGAAAATTCCTCGAGGGCATGGATTTTTTAATTTTCCCTTGAAGTTCCCCAAAATGTCAGAAAAACACTTTTGTTCTTGTTTCTGTGTTATGGAGAGAAGAGAAGTTGGGGTGAAGTTACCAGGGCCGGTCATAAAGATAGCAAACTTCCTAACGTAACTAAGTGGATACAATATACACACTAAAGCTGAAAAAAAATCTGTATTTAGCATTAAGTCTACAATTTTGTTAGTTTACCTATGAATCATTTTTAATGTATGTTTTTTATTGGACATCATTATGTAGATATATATATTTATATATATATTATTTATTTATTATTTAATAACATGTCTGCAGAAATGTTGCAATTTTGTAATGTGTTTTGTTTGGTACATTTTTTGTAATTATTAATTCACATTTGTGGTGCCACTAAAAAAAGCATAAATTATTTAAATCAATATTGTCGATATTGTTATTAAAATATTTTTTATATTGGAGGTAGGGTGGACAGGGAGTTTAACAAATGAACCCCAAAAGGTTCTTAGAGGAACCAACCATAGAACAGGTTCTTCAAATACTCCAGGAACCTTTAGTTTTTAGAGTGTATATTGATAAAAGTCACCTTGTCCAAGAGACATTTACATAGTGATACACAGCCCAATTTGGGGGCAAAATAGCAGCCACAACAGACAGACCTGATATCGCCCATAATTCAACGTCCTTGGACGTCACACGCTGAGTGGAATTTACCAAAGTTATTCTATTTAGCTACACTTTGTAGTACATTTTTACACAATAATAAATGTTTGATGCCACATCGCCCGTTTTCAAAGGAGTCGTTGGTTTTTAGGGGCAGTCGCTTTTTAGCTGAAAGTATTTAACTGCGATACCAACTCCGGTCAGCAGATGGCGATGGTGTCTTTCAGGTGATTCTGCCACTGAGCCGTTATAATCTAGTGGACGAGACGCTTCTTCAAAATCAACAGTTAGTCAGCCACCTTGGTTCACTAACTTTATGGAAAAATGTTTATTCAATAAATATAGTGTAACTGATGTGAAATGGCAAGCTAGTTAGCATTTCAATCGGTGACGTCACTCGCGCCGAGACCTTGAAGTAGTTGCTCTGCCAGGGCCACGGCTTTTGTGGAGCGATGGGTAACGATGCCTCGAGGTTGGCAGTTGTCAATGTGTACAGAGGGTCCCTGGATCGAGCCCAGATAGGGACGAGGAGAGGCACGGAAGCTTTACTGTTACAATAGCAACTCCTCTCATACCATGAAGACCCCCCCACACACGAATTTTCAGGCCTTAAGGGCAGTTTTATTTAAATTGTAGTACCCAGACGGGGAAAATCCAATAAGCGTTTTATAGTTACATCGTTAACTTATCCTAAAGTGGACAAACTCCCATCAGTTTGAGACAACTGCCCAGACTTTGTAGACGGTTTAATAATGCTTAAACCTCATCTTTATCAAATTATCCATTAAAGATACCAACTCAAAACATACATTTGTCTACATTGTATCTAATTATAATCCCAGTATTACTTTATAAATCTCTAGTAATCACTACACACATACAATTCATCATATTTTCTTATATTCACAGAATCAATATAAAACGTAAGAAATTCTCAGGTACTCACGATAACCATTTGCTTTTTCAAGGACTTACCATAGCTACGAAGCAGCTCTCCAAACTCCCAGCGGAACCAAAAATAAACTTTTGTTTCCCAGACAATGTCCATGGGATCGTCAACGGTTCTCTAACCTTCAAGAGACCACGGCAAAATCAAGCCTCCCAGGAACTATAGATCTGCCGCTGCTTTCTAAAATATCATCCCGTTTATTATCCAAATTTCAATAATCTAATTAAGCATATTTCTACATTTTATTATCCAAACGTCAGATTAAGACTCATTTCCACAACGCTATTCTCAAACATTCTTAATCAATTAGTTGTTTTTCAACAATGTTTTAACCTGCAGGAATATTTTCATATTTCTATCTCATGGTTAGTTCCTAGGATAATGCAACTCATACATTTACACTCAGAGCCTCCAAGATACCACCTTCACACAGGAATACACTCAGAGCCTACGAGGCTTTTCTAAATATTCCACTTGATTCGCTCACCTTTTTCTTTTCTTTTTTTACAAACAAGGTGTATAGAATCTGCTCGCTTCCTCTCAGATAAAAGGTAGGTCCATCTGCTCCGTTCTCGAAGTGTGGTCTCCCTGAGATTCCAAGTTTGAGGGATCCCTCGTGCACGAATTACCCAGGTCGTCAGGAGCAGTCACCAAGTCAAGATTCACATCCCCATTGCCAAATGGTGGTTAATTTCTTTAATATCAAATGTGAAACAAACTTATCACACAAGTCAGAGTTATTTTTAAACTAAATCTTTATTCATTTATTAATAAGGGAGCAGGTCAATACAAAACACACATATGAAGTGAATCAATTGAGTGTTCTACGATAATGGCTGATCGACGAATCACCCCAGATGATTCATTGAGAGCCACGAGACAAAAGTACAAAGGTCTTTTACAGTCAAGATACACCCCTTTGAATCTGCATGGCAAACAGGTGTATAGAATGGGTCACAATAAACTTATAATTCTCAGCAGACAGTATTTGCTGTAAAAACAGTACTCTGAAGAAACCAGGGTCTGGCCCTGGGGTCATCTCTCCCTGGTACCATATAGAACAGAAACATTAACTCATGATTTGGAACGCAGTCTCTTTAGGTTATCACCCAAAAGACATTGTAAATCTCCTGACAGTGTTATCTCCCAGAGGCCCATCCTCAGTAGAACACAGACACAATAGTTCTAAGAACCCTCTTCTGTTGCATAAAACCACCATTTTATGCAATAAAAGTATAATAACATCTTGCAATTTTGCTCTCACAGTGTCTACTGAAAGTTGACAAGTAACAACAACTGGGACATAAGACACCCACCACTAAATCTGCCCAAGAAGCAGAAAACAAAAGAAAAACCCAAACCCACACCAAACTTACCGACAGAAAGCAAACCAAAACGGTGGTGCAAATAAAGGTGTTGATTTGTCACATCTATCAAGACAACTGCAGCATTGGGCCAGACACTCTTAAATATAACCTGGACAAGCTCCGGTGAAACACCTTCCCACTAACGAGATAAACAAGCCAGCACAGGTGTAACACATACCGACTAATGAGGTGACACTAATCAGTGCGTCCTACATGCTAACGAGCTAGACATGCTAAAGTCCAACCTCAAAACATAAATGGAAAAACCAAAGACTAACACCGTAAGAGAATGCTTACCACCAACAGAAAACAACTTCCCTTTCTCATTATAATCAACTACAATACGTCACCTTCACAAATATAAACATGGCGTCTACTGGCTGAACAATTAAAACAAGGAAAAAGTGTATTTCTTCCCTTCCTAAAAATCAATCACTTCTTCAACTCTCATCCCCTTGGAAAGAGCCCCAAAAAAACTAATCTCTAATACGGAAAGCCAAAATAATTTGTGATCCATGGAACGCACTGGCTAAACACAAAACACAAATCTTTTTGACTGCCCAACCTTCAGACAATCAGAAACCAAGTTGTCCTCACCATGGACACAATCACCAAAAACGCTGTTGTTTTGACAAGTAGCAATAAATCACTGATATCTATAAGGGGGGAAATCAGGTTGTACTTGCTGGTGAAACTAACAACTAAATAAACACATGGAAATGGGAGATATCTTTTAGCTCACTGGTTAGAGGACAACCTGCAGAATACAGTAACCTACATTTTGGAGTGATGCATTTAAATTTAGGGGTCGCTAAACAAAGGAATGCAACACTTGTGTCATCACTCATCGATATCACGTTGAAATTGTCATCCCTGGTTAAAGGACAATTTGTAGCAAACAGTTGGCTACATTTAGAAGTGTTGCATTTTGATTCAAGTGGGTCACCAACATGGTAAGTGTAACTCTTTTTTTGTTGGTACATTTTTGTTAAATCACAATAATACTCTTCCAATTCAGAGCCTGGATTTTCCCCCTGAGGCTAATATCCATATCATGTTGAAATCAATTGATAAGGGGGGGGGGGGACATTTAGGCTTATACATTGTAGCACTATTAAAATACTCCTACTACAATGTTAAAACATTCTACATTGTGACATGAATTACTTGATATCATGAAACAACTGCTTCGTGTATCTTCTGATGTTTAGTCAGATATTGTTTATCAGATTGTTTAGTCACAGCTACGAGCTTTTTCTTCTGTGTGTGTTCTCTGGTGTTGTAACAGAATGGCTGACCGAGTAAAACTCTTCCCACATTGACCACAGCTATAAATTTCTCTCCTGTGTGTGTTCTCTTGTGTGATATCAGGCCGGATAAATGAGTAAAACTCTTCCGACATTAAGTACAGCTATAAGGTTTCTCTCCTGTGTTTTTTCTCTGGTGTATTATCAGGTTGCTTAGCTGAGTAAAACTCTTCCCACATTGAGCACAGCTATAAGATTTCTCTCCTGTGTGTGTTCTCTTGTGTGATATCAGGCCGGATAAATGAGTTAAACTCTTCTGACATGAAGTACAGCTATAAGGTTTCGCTCCTGTGTGTGATATCAGGTTGCATTGATGAGTAAAACTCTTCCCACATTGAGTACAGCAATAAGATTTCTCTCCTGTTTGGATTCTCTGATGAATTTGAATGCCTGAGGAGGTAAATCTCTTCCCACATTCAGAGCAGCAGTGAGTTTTCTTCCCTGTGGATCTCTGCAGGTGTTTATTGAGGTGTTCTAATGTGGAGAGACTCTTCTCTGCCTTGTCAGCATCATGAGGATGTTGAGGCTCCCCAGAGGATCTACGATAGTCCCGTCTCTCTCCTGTGTGAACAACAAAGTCAGACAGATGATTAAAGGCACACAACAGCGGTATTCCACTGTAAAAGGTGATGCCAACACAGCCATGATGTTATACATCAATTGTCTGTAATTGAATGTAATGATTATTTGACAATTGTCTTAAAATGAGCAAGAATAGTCATACTTTGTCTTGTTTTCACATTAGTAGTAACACCGATGATTGTAGGTTAGAAACAAGTTATTAAAGTTGTTGAAATCCTAAGAAGTGTGCCAGACGACTTTTGGTCTCCAATATAGGCACCTTTCTGTGTTTAATTATATTTTCGGCACGCGAGCGATTTGGTGGTAGAAACTTGTCCCCCTAATGAGGAAACCGATAGTTATGGATGTAGTATATCTGCTATTGAGGAAACCACTAGTTATGGATGTAGTATATCTGCCTGGAGCAAAAATGGTGAGCAAAGATTTTAGTTTTTCACAATGTATTCTGAATGTGAATGGGGGAAAACTTATGGGAGTAACCTCCATTTCCAGGTTGCTTATGAGTGCATTTCACACTACTTTGGATTAAAATTGTAAAGCTTGTTTGAATGTCCTGCTTAATATGTTTGCTACAGTATTAACCTCTCTGCACCACCCATACCGGATCCGGGATAATTGTCATCAGCGACGCTGAATAGCATAGCGCCACAGTCAAATAATATTACTAGAAAATATTAATATTCATGAAATCACAAGTGCAATATTGCAAAACACAGCTTAGCCTTTTGTTAATCCACCTGTCTCAGATTTTGAAATTATACTTTACAGCAAAAGCAATGCAAGCGTTTGTGTAAGTTTATCGATCGCTCGACAAAACAATAAGTACACCTAGCATCAGGTAACTTGGTCACGAAAATCAGAAAAGCAATCAAATTAATCGTTTACCTTTGATGATCTTCGGATGTTTTCACTCACGAGACTCCCAGTTAGACAACAAATGTTCCTTTTGTTCCATAAAGATATTTTTTATATTCAGAAACCTCCGTTAGTTTGGTGCGGTATGCCCAGGAATCCACCGGAAAGAGTGGTCACGACAACGCAGACAAAAATTCCAAATTATATGGTGCTACCCTGCCGCCCCAAATTATATGGGGCGGCAGGGTAGCACTGGGCTACCCTGCTGCCCCACAACTGGGACAATGGGCTTTTCTCTAGGACCGGTAGTAACAATTGCCGCCTTTCTCTTTTGCGCACAACTCACTCAGAGCCCCCATCTATCCATGCAATGTGGTCGTTCACGCTCATTCTTCAAAATAAAAGCCTGAAACTATGTCTGAAGACTGTTGACACCTTGAGGAAGCAATTGGAAAAGGAATCTGGTTGATATCCCTTTAAATGGAGCAATGGGAGGCTATGGAACATGGAGTTTTCAAAATAGAAGCCACTTCCTGGTTTGATTTTTCTCAGGGTTTCACTTGCAATATCAGTTCTGTTATACTCGCAGACAATATTTTGACAGTTTTGGAAACTTTAGAGTGTTTTCTATCCTAATCTGTCAATTATATGCATATTCTAGCATCTGGTCCTGAGAAATAGGCCGTTTACTTTGAGAACATTATTTTTCCAAACAAAAATAGTGCCCCCTAGCTTCAAGAGGTTTTAAGAATGTGTAATTATTGAAGAACCGCGTTAATGACAGTATACATTTGGGTGTTGATAATAAAGTTAAGATTTCTTTGCATTTCACCTTCATTTAACAAGGTAGGCCAGTCGAGAACAAGTTCTCATTTTCAACTGCGACCTGGCCAAGATAAAGCAAAGCATTGCGAAAAACAACAACAGTTACATACACTTGGGATAAACAAAAGTACGGTCAATAACACAATAGAAAGTCTATATACAGTGTATGCAAATGGAGTACGGAGGTAAGGCAATAAATAGGCCATAGTAGCGAAGTAATTACAAATTAACACTGGAGTGATGGATGCAAAAAAGTCAGTAAAAACATGGGGATGAGGTAGCTAGTTGGATGGGCTATTTACAGATGGGCTGTGTACTGCTGCAGCGATCGGTAAGCTGCTCAGATAGCTGATGCTTAAAGTTAGTGAGGGAGAGTCTCCAGCTTCAGTGATTTTTGCAATTCATTCCAGTCACTGGCAGCAGAGAACTGGAAGGAAAGGCAGCCAAAGTAAGTGTTGGCTTTGGGGATGACCAGTGAGATATACTTCCTGGAGCATCCCTCTCTTTGCTACCCCCACATCCCCTCTCCTCTTTCCATCCCCCAGATCCATCCTCTTCTTCCCTCTCTTCCTCTGAGATTGCGGCAAAGGGGTGACCATGTCCTCCATCCCCGCCAGTCCCTCCACCATCTCCCTCATTTGTTCCACCAGATCACTCCCCCACTCCTTCCTTCCATCTTCCCTATCTGCTCCCGTCTTCTCTTCTCTCTTCTTTTCCTTCACCGTTCCGTCCTCCGCCTCCTTCTTCTCCGCTCCTTCCACCTCCTCGTCTCCTCTCTTCTCACTCACCGCCTCCTTCCTTCCATCCTCTTTCCGTGCAGTCTTTACCCCTGTGCCATCACCGTCGTCCGTTCCCTTTCTTTCTCTTCTCCCCGCTTTGGACACTCCTTCTCTCCAATCCTTCCATCTTCTGGTTCGAAAGGAAGAGGGTAACAGGATACTAAACCCTCATTACTCCCTTCAGGGGATCTGACCTGACCTCAACCCCTCCTTCGCCTAATCAACAGATGTCCACCCGCTTCCCCTAAAGCAATCCCGTGATCTCCTCCCATCCAACCAGCACATTCCACAGCCACTGTCTTTCTACAGATCTCACTCCTTTATATACACTGCGTCTGAACTATCGTGTCTTTAATATGTTCAAAGTTTAGAATCCAACAATAGTCATAAAGTTACACTCCCTTTCAGTCGGTCAACTTCGGTACAACATACTATGGGAAAAGACAATCATTCCCCATGCCGACCCAAATGGATACTAAATGAAACGTCCCATGACAGACCACCCATACCTGACCCCGCAAGATGCGTCAGTTTTGCCAATTTATTAATTGTCTTTTGCTTTAAACACTCCTGTCAATATTGAGTAAGGACGCACACCTAATTACGCATATAGAAGTAGGACTAGCGTACCTGGCCTGTGTACAAATGTAGGCCTATAAATGTGCCTATTTGGGGATGTCTGATAGTATTTCTGATTGTCTTAACACACCATCACTAATGAGCTGTGGTGCTTCTAAAAGCACATTTTTCGTCACCTCAAACAGCAAGTAAACTAAGTAAATTGTGTACGACAATAGTTCCTCAAAGTATTTTCGTAAAATATTTCTACTCGGCATGAAAGGGAAAAATGTAATGCTCGGATCCAGTGGAAATGTCATAAAATACCTGAATACTTCTTATCCTTTGCACAAATAGCCGACAGCTGCGTCTGTCCCAAACTCACTGGTGCAGGAAACTGGGGGCCCAGAATACTTTATACAATGTTGCAAGTTTCAGAGGACCCAGTTGATAGTTGATACAATGTTTCAAGTTTGTTGTAGACAGGCCATGTGCAGCGAATGTGATTTCTAGGATATTTATTTTGATCAGGCTGCAATGTTTTAATTTTGTCATGTAGGCTATTTTTTACATAGTTGGCAATGGCAATAAAAGTTACTTTAATCAAAACACAACACTGGAACAAAACAATAAATGTGAAGAAACGAAACAGTCCCGTGTGGCAACAAGCACTGACACGGAAGACAAACACCCACAACTCAAAACTGAAACCAGGCTACCTAAGTATGATTCTCAATCAGGGACAACGATTGACAGCTGCCTCTGATTGAGAACCATACTAGGCCAAACACAAAAATCCCAAATTATAGAATAACGAACAGAGACAACCCAACTCACGCCATGACCATACTAAAACAAAGACATAACAAAGGAACTAAGGTCAGAACATGACAAACGGCATGAAAAAAAATTGGCTGAATACAATGACTTATCAACAGTTCTAATAATTTGACCCACACAGAAATTCTTCACTGGCAGTTATAGAATATACTATAAAGCCTAGAAACCTGGTAAAACTATCATTATGACATCCTGGATGAATTCTAGAATATACTATATATCCTAGAAACCTGGTTAAACTATCATTATGACATCATGGATGGGTAGCCCTGAGCTGAACTCAAACCTAGGTCCAGCGACTGTCAAGCCAACACCTAAAACTGTTACACCAAGATGTCTGAACTTCTTGACGAGTTCCCTGGGTGTTGGGTTACGGTTTCTACAATAGCGTTCTCTAAGAATTTGAGAGTGGTTACACTTCCTTCCCCCATCCCTCAGCTGTTTACCAAACCATGTCTCTGGGCAGCCATTTTGTTGTTGTTCAAAAACCCACACAACCCAGCAATCTGCAGTTCAAACAATAACAAATCTGTCATTCCACCACTGTTTTGGTAATAAGATGATTATGGGGTTGGAGAAATGTAACTACAGACAGACAGATGGATGCAAGGACTGACCATCCATGATATCAACATTATAGTTTTAACCATGTTGAGGCTATACAGTGTTGATTTACATTGTTTCTTAACATTAGAGTAAAAAAAAGCTTATTTGGGGATCTGATGGGGGTACAACAGTTGAACTAAGCTCACGAGGCATGTGTTATATTCTTAAAGAATCAATGGCTAGAAATAAATAATTTAAAAGTCACAATATGGATGTAGCAATTGCAGATTTCCGCTTTAACTTCAAACATCAGTTCAACAACTGCAGAGTTTGTGCTTCTGTATTTAAAACCTGTTGTGACTCGGGGGCAGTATTTTCATTTTTGGAAAAAGAACGTTCCCGTAGTAAACGGGATATTTTGTCAGGACAAGATGCTAGAATATGCATATAATTGACCCCTTAGGATAGAAAACACTCTAACGTTTCCAAAACTGTAAAGATATTGTCTGTGAGTTTAACAGAACTGATGTTGCAGGTGAAAGCCTGAGAAAAATCCAATCCGGAAGTGCCCCAGGTTTTGAAAGCGCTGCTTTCCAATGAGTCCCTATTGAGCTGTGAATGGGTTATCAACCAGATTAGCTTTCTACGTATTCCCCAAGGTGTCTACAGCATTGTGACGTAGTTTTACGCATTTATGTTGAAGAATAGCCGTAGGCGGCTACATTGCGCAAGTGTTCACCTGATGCCCCCAGAGAGATTCTTGTGTAAAATACAGAGGTAGCCATTACTCCAATCGGTCCTACTGAAAAACTAATTGTCCCGATGGAGATATTATTGAATAGATATTTGAAAAACACCTTGAGGATTGATTATAAACAACGTTTGCCATGTTTCTGTCGATATTATGGAGCTAATTTGGAATATTTTTCGCCGTTTTCGTGACTGCAATTTCCTGGCATTTCTCAGCCAAACATGAAGAACAAACGGAGCTATTTCGCCTACAAAAATAATCTTTTTGGAAAAAAGGAACATTTGCTATCGAACTGGGAGTCTCGTGAGTGAAAACATCTGAAGCTCATCAAAGGTAAACGATTTAATTTGATTGCTTTTCTGATTTCCGTGACCAAGTTACCTGCTGCTAGCTGGACAAAATGCTATGCTAGGCTATCGATAAACTTACACAAATGCTTGTCTAGCTTTGGCTGTAAAGCATATTTTGAAAATCTGAGATGACAGGGTGATTAACAAAAGGCTAAACTGTGTCTCAATATATTACATTTGTGATTTTCATGAATAGGAATATTTATTTATGTCCGTTGCGTTATGCTAATTAGTGTCAGGCGATGATTACGCTCCCGCATGCGGGATGGGGAGTCAGTAGAGGTTTAATCAGGGCCCGTTCATCGTTAGAACCATTGGATGCCTTAACATGCCTTTGGGAAGCCAGGCTCAGATATCCAGTTTCTTCCTCCTCCTTTTTCGATGTAATAGTCATCTCCTCCTCCTCCTCTTTCACTCCATAAACTGCATCCTCCCCTTCTTTTACTGTAACATCCTCCTTCTCTTTCACACTGAACGAGTCTTCCTCTTCTTTCACTGTAACGGCCTCAGCCGCTACTTCTTGTTTTACTGCGATATCCTCCTCGTCCTCCGTCCAGCAGACCTCTTCTTCTTTAGCAGAAGGAGAGTAGCTTAGTGACCACATGGTTGGTGACGTTAGCTAGGCTAATGCTAACTTAACCAACACCGTAAATATGAAATTAAATCGGATAACTAACTAGACGACAGAAGTGGGTTTAAAACACAGTGGCTAATGCACACTAAAGCGTCTAAAGAGATTTATTGGTTCGGCTATTTTGTCAAGCAAGCTACCGAGTTGTCTGACTAACTGTTGCTGCTGTTGAAAGAAGCTTTCCGTCTACTAGATTACACGTCACACCAACAGCATTGCCTTAAATTCCCAGACCGCCATCTGCTGACTGGAGTGGGTAACGCAGTTGAGTAAAATGTATATTTAATTTTCACACAAAAAGATTTACTAGATTTACTTGGCTCATTCCGCTCTAGCAACTCCTTGTGGCGCCTGCAGGCTGACCTCGGTCATCAGGTGAACAGTGTTTCCTCCGACATATTGGTGCAACTGGCTTCCGGGTTAAGCGGGCAGGTGTTAAGAAGCAAACAAAACTATAAAACACACGTTCAGTACAAAAACATTTTACGTTAAAAACACGAAAGTCTTGACTACAAACAGCTGGCCTAAAAACAATTACACTCTTCTATGATATTTACATCGATTAAGTGTTTAAACTCCACCAATGAAACTAGATCAAATTTTAAAATCAAAATTGGGGCGAAAAAACAGGGTAAAATGATTAAAAAAATGCCGAAATTGGCTGTTCCCTCATTGTGATTGGTTGTTCCCCATCATTTGCAAGAATGTCATTGAGCACCATCACTATCTTTCCTTCGTGGATCCCCTGCATGTTCACATATCTGGCATTACTCATCTCATATGTATATACTGTATTCTATCCTGCTGTATCTGTCTATGCCACTCTGACATCGCTCGTCCATATATTTACTGTTGGAGCTATGTATGTGACAAATGACATTTGATTTGATTTATGAAGGTCATTCACCCAAAACTTTACATTGCTTATTTATATTCAGTGGCCTAGCTGCATCCAGACTATGTCAAAGGCCCATCCTGGTAGATCTGAACCTAATGCAGCTTGGAGTGATCAGATGACAGAAGTCACATTTAGGTGCCAGGTGTAACTGAGGCCATAGTTGCTCCATATCCATTACTTTGAGTGTTTTACATAATATGACTAAATGTGTTTCTGTGTTGCAGGGGCAGTCAAGAAATGGAACGGCAAGGCCACAGAACATGACAAAAGCAGAGCTGTGGGAGACCACCTCAAGCCCCTGGTAGAGCCGGGGGTGGTGTTTACCACTCCACTTCGCCTTCAGCAGGCTGGAAAAGTGGGATCGATACTGATTTGTATACTAAGATGGACCAAGAGTCTGTTGAATGGTCAGTCATTGGGTTCATTTGTTTCGCAATATGTTAAAATCAAATCAAGCTTTATTTACACAGCACATGTCGGACATGGATGCAACGCAATGGCTTCACAGGAAAAAAACAATAAAATTAAACAGAAATCTTTAGTATGCAATAAACATAAGAGGATAAAAACAGAAGATAAACAACTGAAAGACGAATGAGCACCCTAAGGAAATGCAATTGATTAAAATCTTAATTGGAGGTCCTCCCGGGTGGCACAGTGGTGAAGGGCGCTGTACTGCAGCGCCAGCTGTGCCACCAGAGACTCTGGGTTCACGCCTAGGCTCTGTTGTAGCCGGCCACGACAGGGAGGTCCGTGGGGCGACGCACGATTGGCTGGCTTCCGGGTTGGATGTGTGCTGTGTTAAGAAGCGCATGTGTTGTGTATTGGAGGATGCATGACCTTCATCACTCCTGAGCCCATACGGGAGTTGTAGCGATAAGACAAGATAGTAGCCACTAAACAATTGGATACCATGAAATTGGGGAGAAAACTGGGGTAAAAAAAATAAAAAATTAATAGGATGACATGATCATCAGGAGTTTCACTCCCATGATGCGGGTGGAGATTGGAATGCTGTTTACCCCACTTATTTTCTTTTCAATGAAATAAGGACCAGAGAAACAAGCTGACAGTGAAGATCCAGGAACAGGCATAACACCAGTACTTGGTCACCTGGTGGACATGAAACAGTCTGTTTATCATAGTGTCTTTTCAAACTCCTCTGTGAGTAAGACAGTGCTTCCTTGGCGAGAGCACAGGCTTGGTGTAGGCACTCACGAAAGAGACTAACATAGTCCAACACATTCTCATCTCTCGCACACAACTCTTGGGACAAAAACTGTTCTTTAAGGACTTTCATTGGTCCTCTCACTGTGTGACCAAACACTAGTTCAGCCGGGCTGAAACCTAGGGACTCCTGCACAGTTTCACAAGCAGCAAACAAAACTAGAGTAACTCATCCCTCATCCCGATCTTTCGCAGATTCATGATAGGCGCTTGACACACGGTGCGTAATTGACAAGGATTTTAACACCTGTTTGAAGAGCTTTGATAGGAAATTGGTACCTTGATCACTTTGTACCACCTTAGGTGGAATTTAGTTAAGGTTTTACCCACTACCGGGGCTGTAATCCTTTGCAGAGGAATGGCCTCTGGGTATCTTGTTGCCATACACATAATTGTCAACAGAAACTGGTTACCCGATTTTGTCTTCGGTAACGGTCAAACACAATCAACCACCACATATTGGAATGGTTCAGCTATGACAGGTATTGGGCAAAGAGGAGCGGGAGGAATAACCTGATTTGGTTTTCCTGTTATCTGACATGTGTGGCATGTCCGACAGAACTGAGCCACATCTTGTTCTAAACCTGGCCAAAAGAAAATGTTGAAGGATCCGATCATAAGTTTTTTGTGATTCCTAAATGACCAGAACACTGGTGATCATGAGCAAGGGATAACACATTTTGTCTAAAGGCTGTAGGGATCAATATTTGGTAAACTGCATTCCAATCTTCGCCCGCATCATGGGATGTCCATTTACGCATGAGGAGATTACCATCAATGAAGTAAGCCACGTTCTTCTTCTTTACCTCTTCCAATGAGACAACACTAGAAAAACATTTAGCAAGCTTGTTGTCAACCTATTGGTTAGCAATCAGCTGCTCACGAGTGACTGGTAACTGTATTGCATCAGTAATAAGTTCAACATTCTTTGATTCTTTCCTGGGTTGTTTGTCAGAGGTGATCAGCTTCACAGAGGTAGCACACAACTCATCCTCTTGATCAACCTCTTTGAACAGAACAGTGTTCGACAAATCTAGCATGTCACCCTCTTGTCGTGCCTGAGCAAGAGTGACAGCACAAGTGGGGAACACATGTGGATAACTCTGTGCCAGCTCTTTGGCGAGAGAATGGTTACTTTTATCCATTACTTCCAATACGGTACTACCTTTCCTCCGGCAATATTAGTCACTGTGTTTTAAACCCACTTCTGTCCTCTAGTTAGTTATCCGATTAAATTTAATATTTAAGGTGCTGTTGTTATTATTCAGCTAGCGGGCTCTTTAAGTTCAATTCTAGGGACAATTGGGAGTTGTGTTACACTTACCACGTTGGCGACCCACTTGAATCAAAATGTAGCTAGCCGTTTTCTACAAATTGTCCTCTAACCAGGGATGTACACATTACTCCCAGATTCCGTGTGGTTTTTGAGTTGTTAGTTTTAACAGGACTTGCAACCTCATCTCCCTCCTCTCGCACAAATGATTTTAGCACGATATTGATGAGTGATGATAAATAAGTGTTGCATTCCCTTGTTTAGCGACCCCTAAATTTAAATGCATCACTCCCAAATGTAGTTGACTCTTCTGCAGGTTGTCCTCTAACCGGTGAGGTAAAATATATCTCCCATTTCCATGTGATTTTTTGTTGTGTCAGTTTCAACAGCACGTACACCCTAATTTCCCCCCTAATCGATATCAGTGATTTATTGCTACTTGTCAAAACAACAGCGTTTTTGGTGCATGTGCAGTTTATTATAAGGAACTTGTTTAAAAAATACAAGTAATATGATTATTGTGGCAGATGTTTGTGTGTAAATAGCACCTGTTATGTTTGGGTTTTCAATGTATCCCAAACTATTTGTTATTGATTTGGACACGTTAAAGCTGTGTTTTGACATTGGGGCTATCCCACCTAGCAAAATGTAATTGAAAAGCCATTGAAAATAAGACTATGTAAACCAAATATTTAATATTTCCAATTCATGTAACATTTAGTAATGATTATTATTTATGCAACCAACTGACAAGGTTTTGGTACAATTATATTGACATTGTTTCCCTGCTTTTAGAATATCAGGGTTCATTCTCAGATGTGCCAACCCAAATGTACTAGAGCATGACATTGGGGACTGGGCCCCGATCCAACAACATGCCTATCGAGTGAACCCTGAAAAGAGAGAGAAGCTCCGCAGTGAGATGGAAAGATACTACGGATATCGCAGGAGTTTCCTCTTGAAATCAGTCATGTCCGTGGTAAGGAAAATTTGGTTGCTGATTATCTCTGGGGTCAAAAAGATTTGCGTTTAGCCCGTGTGTTTATTTGGAGTTTAATCTCTTATTCTTTTCCGTATTGAAACTGCACTGTTGGTTAGGGGCTCGTAAGGAAGCATTTCACTGTTGTATTCGGCACATGTGACTAATACAATTTTATTTGAGTTTTGTATGGGGTCGTTCCAAGGGGATGAGAGTTCTAGAAGCTAGTGAGTTTTAGGATGAGAGTTCTAGAAGCTAGTGAGTTTTAGGAAGAAGAGAGTTCTAGAACCAAGTGAGTTGTAGGATTCTATAGAAAGGAGAAAAAAATAATACGATTGTTTATTATTATTTAGGATGAGGTGTTTTTTCTTGTTTTTAATTGTTGACAGCCAGTAGACACCATGTTTATATTGGTGAAGGTGAAGCATTGTAGTTGATTATAATGTGAAATGGAAGTTATTTTCTGTTGGTGGTGAGCAAACTTTTCCAACAAAAATATAGGATATATTTGTTGTATTAAGGGGGAAGGTGTTACAGGCTTTGGTTTTTCAATTTATGTTTTGAGGTTGGACTTTAGCACGTCTAGCTCGTTAGCACGTAGGATGCACTGATTGGTGTCACCTCGTTAGTCGGTATGTGTTACATCTGTGCTGACTTGTCCATCTCCTTAGTGGGAAGGTGTTTCACCTGAGCTGGTCCAGGTTCAATTTAAGAGTGTCTGGCCCAGTGCTCCGGTTGTCTTGATAGATGTGGAGAGTCAACAACTTTAGTTGCTCCACCTTTTTGGTTTGCTTCCTGTTTTTAACTTTTTCTTGTTTTTTGGAAGAGGTTGGAGAGCCAGGTGTGCTATTCTCCTTGCAGAGATGGCGCAGGAAAAAGCGTCACGGTCGGTTCCAGCAGTTGGGCTGGCTATTATGGTGCGTTTTTCTTGGAGGGAAAGAGAGATGGAGCCTTGGGGGAGAGAAACCTTTGCGAGGACCATTCTGATGGGGCATCTGAAGTTGAAGGTGAAAGATGTCCTCTGCCTTCAGGGGAATCCGGTGGAGAAAGGGTTTGATGTGACTGTACATTTGGAAGAACAGCACGACGAGATTATGAAGATGGTGAGGGAAGGGAAAGAAGAAGGACCCCTGTGCCATTACACGGTGACCAGCCTGGCAAGAAACAACTTCAGGGTGGTCACCGTAACCATGTACAATCCGCATGTGAAGGATGAAGAGGTGAGGGCCTTTCTGGGGAGATATATGGACAATGTCTCCTCAGCGAGGTACCTCAGGGACTCCCTGGGTTTCTGGAATGGAAAGAGGTTTCCAGGCGTTACTCAGGGAGTCCCCGAAGAGTGTGGATGGCTACCTCCATCCTCCGGCGATGTTCTCCCTGGGGGCTGACAGGGGAACACTCTACTATGCACGTCAGCCCCCGTTCTGCAGGCGTTGTATGGCCTACGGCCATACCCTGACCTCGTGCAGTAACAAGAAATGTCGGTTTTGTGGGTCGGAAGAGCACGAGGCCAGGGAGTGTGACGAGCCCAAGGCTTGCCACGGGTGTGGCTCCAGAGAACACCTGTGGCGTGATTGCCTGGCTCGTCACAGGTCATACGCGTCTGCAGCTGGGGGGGGGGATGGGGGGAGAAAAGAAAGGACGCGTATGGATTGTACGGATGGCACAGGGGAAAGGATGGAGAAGGACGAAGAAGGGAAGAAGGAAGAGGCGAAAAGAAAGAGGAGAGAAGATGGAAAAAGAAGGAGAGATTAAAAAGAAGGTGGAAGAACGTGGAGGAGCAGGGAAGATGGAGAAGGGGACAGTGGTATGAGAAGGAGTGGAAGAGGGAACGGGGACAGCGACGGAGAAGGAGGGAGGAGTGGAGGTGGGAGGGGAGGGGGTGGGAGGGGGGGGAGATGGGGGGAAGGAGTGGGGGGACAGCCTGCCAGGCTTCCTCGAGGTCGAAATGAGGGATTTGGTGGAGGAGTTAGCGGGGATGGGACGTTGTGTCTCCCCGCTACCTCCTTCACTTAAGAAGAAAGGGATGAAGAGGGGGAGCTTGGCAGGAAGTGAGAGGGAGGGGGGTGTGGAGGGGGAGGGGGGGGTAATTTGTCCTCCCGGTTTGCCTCAGCCCCTTGCATTTTAGTGGATGAGTGAGGGGTCGGTGGGCTGTTTGTTAGAGGGATCCCAACTCCTGTTTGAGGAGATGGGGTCCCCTACATGCAGCCCCGAGGCAAACAGGGAGGGGTGGGTGGGGAGGGAGGACCCAACACACTGCCTGGGTCATGGGTTGGGATGGAGGACGGGGGGGCGTCAGGAGAGGAGAGGACGTCCTCGCCGGTGGAGATGGACCAGGGGAGCATCGGGTGAGTCTCCTGTTTTTTCTTTGTTTTTTTTTTATTTATTTGTTGTTAATAATTAAATGAATAGTTCTGTTTCTTTTTTTAGTCTAAATGTTAGGGGGTTAAGGAATAATGTTAAAAGGAGAGCGGTTTTTTGTTATTTAGAGGGTGTGGGGTTTGATTTCTGTTTTTTACAGGAGGTTCACCTGAGGGATGGTGGGGATGTGTGTAGATTTAAGAGGGAGTGGGATAAGGGGGAATCTTTTTGGGGCATAGGAGGGGTGCAATCAACAGGAGTAGGGATTTTGTGTGGGCATAGAGAGGTTAAAATAGAGAACACTTTTGTAATAATGCAGGGTAGAGTTTTGGGGATAGATGTTAAGTTTAGAGAAGCTAGATATAGGTTAATTGGGGTGTATGGGCCACAGGTGGTGGCAGACAGGAGGGAGATGGTGGACTGTCTGGCGCCTCTGTGTGTTACAAACAGGCACTTGGTGATAGGAGGGGATTTTAATATAGATTTAGGGGTAGGTGGTGATAGTAGTGCAGGAGCCATCATCGGGCTAATGGCTTGCCATGGTCTGGTTGATGGTGGCCTGCACACTAATCCGGCAATGGTCGGTCCTACATGGCGCATTCCAGGGGGGTTGCGTGGAGGCTAGACTACATTTTTGTATCCAGGTTTTTGGGTCAGTTGTCTGGCCGGCTGTTGCCTGTTTTCTTCACGGATCACGACGGGGTGTTCCTGCAGGTGGGGTCGCCAGTCTGCCTCTTCGGTAGGGGGTACTGGAAGTGAGATCGGGATATACTGGAGGAGCAGGCTTTCGTTGACGCATTTTTTTGTTTCTTTCGGAGGCTTGACGGCCTCCGGTCCATGTGCGAGGGGGTGTTAGAGTGGTGGGATTTAGTTAAGGTGAGGATTAGGGCTTTTATAATAGGATATTGTAGAAGGAAAAAAAGGGAGGAAAGGAGGGAGGTGGATCGTATCCAAAGGTTAATTGAACTCGAGTACGAGGCAGGCAACCTCGGCGGGTCGATTGACTGGGAGAGATCTGCAACCCTAAAGGCGCAGCTCAGGGAGCTGCAGGAGCAGAAGGTTCGAGCTTTCCTGGAGCGTGCGCATAGTGGCTTTCTAGAACATAATGAGACTTGTTCCGCTATGTTCTTTAAGTCGGTTAGGGCCAGGCAGAGTAGGAAGGTAATGCATGGCGTTAGAAAAGAAGATGGTAGTATAGTTAGAAAACCAGAGGAAATGGTCAGGGAGACAACTGATCATTTCCGAGGGTTTTTTAAAGAAAGGGAGATAGATGTAGAGCAGGGAAACGTGTTTTTAGAACACTTGTCCCGGCGGTTGCCGGAAGACATTAGAGACGTGATGGAGGCCCAGATCTCACTAGAAGAGGTTGAGAGCGCTCTTAGGAGGATGGGAAAAGGGAAGGTGCCTGGGATGGATGGGCTGCCGGCTGAGTTTTACCTCAAGTTTTATACTTGGTCCAGTGGTCCTCGAAGTCTTGAAGGCCATCCTTGAGACGGGGGTCCCGGGGGGATCAATGGCTGTTGGTGTGCTGTCACTTCTTTATAAGAAGGGGGAAGCAACTGACCTTGGCAACTGGCGGCCGTTGACCATGCTGTGTGTAGACTACAAGATTCTTGCAAAGGTTTTAGCAGACCGGCTGCGCACAGCCCTTCCCTACGTCGTCCATGAGGATCAGACGTGCGGGGTAGAGTGCCGCTCAATAAGATGGAACCTACAGTTGATCAGGGACTCCATCGCCTGGGTTGAAGATAGAGGGCTGCCTTTAATGGTAGCAGCGCTAGATCAGGCGAAAGCCTTTGATCGCGTGAATAGATCTTTTCTATTCAGGGTGTTAGGTAGATTAGGATTTGGGGAGAAGTTTATAGGATGGATCTGTACATTATATGTTGGAGCGGGGTGTCGAGTTAGTGTAAATAGTCACTTAGGTGACGTTTTTGACCTCTCGTCTGGGGTCAGGCTGTGATGCCCACTCTCGGCCCTCCTCTTCGTACTGTACATGGAGCCTCTGGGGGCTGCCATTAGGGCAGACACAGGGGTGGAGGGCTTGTTGATCCCTGGGAGCGGTGGGCTGCGTGTTAAGATGACGCAGTACGCCAACGACACTTCCTTGCTGTTATGTAAGGACTCGTGCCTGACAAGGTCCCTTGCCATCATTGGGGATTTCACCCAAGCGTCGGGGGCAGTTTTGAATCATGCAAAATCTTCCGTTAAGTATTTCGGAAGATGGCGCAGTAGGACGGATGTGCCCGGGGGGTTATCTCTCTGTGAAGGGGCCCTGAGGATTCTCGGGGTCCATTTGGAGACCTCTGGCTCAGCGACGCTAAACTGGAACATGCGTATCGCAGTGGTACAGAGGAAGTTAGCAATGTGGAAGGCTAGGTATTTGTCTTTTATGGGCAAAGTCCTGGTCCTAAAGGTGGATGTGTTGCCGTCTCTTTTGTATTTGGCATACATCTACCCATTGCCGGCTTTTCTGAGGAGGCCTCTAGTGAGGCTTGTGTTTCAGTTTATGTGGAGTGGCAGGTGCGAGTGGGTCGCCAGGGCACGCATGATCTGTCCCATCGGGGAGGGAGGTAGGGGGATACCACATTTCCCCCTCAAGCTGGACTCAATTTTTGTTTCTTTCTTGTTAGCGGAGCTTGCTCAGCCAGTGATACACCCGTCCGGTTACCTCCTGCGGGTGTTCTTCTCGTACCAGGCGAGAAGCGTAATGGTGTGGTCTAACGCGGGTCCTCAGGCGGAACAGCTGCCGTGGAACTTTGGCCATGCGGCAAAGTGGCTGCGTGCGCACCCCGAGGTTGAAGTTGCCCGAGTAGGTTTAGATCACAGGCACCTGTACGAAGAGGTCAGGCAGGCAGGGAGTCTTGCGCCTGTAGCGGGCATCTCGTCAGTGGTCTGGGAGGGAGTGCAGGCGCGGGGCCTGGAAAACAGGCTCAAGGACCTGAATTGGTTGGGCCTCCATAAGTGCTTGCTGGTATTTTCCATCTTGTACCGGTATAGTGTGGTGCGATCCCCCACCTGTCCAAGATCTGCTTGTGGCAGGGAGGAGACTGTGCGCCATGCCTTCTGGGACTGTGCCTGTGCCGGACTAGTATGGGCTAGGGCACGGGTGATGCTAGGTGTGGTTAGGAGGGATTTTGTTTTGACATGGGCTAGGCTAGAGAGAGGCGTAGGGAGAGCAAAGGGAACGGATAGGGACAGGTTTCTGCTCTGGCTTCTCATGAGTCTCTTTAAAAAGGGACTGTGGGAAGCCAGGCAGAATTTTGTCAAGACAGGGAGAGATTGGGGGGTGGAAGGGATAGTGAGAAGGGTGGAAGGTGATTTGAGGGGGAGGATGAAGAGGGAGGAGAGGAAGTGGGGGAAGCATGCGGCACGGGAGAGGTGGAAAGGGGGTTTAGGGCTGGGAGTGTTAGAGTGAGTTTGGTAAGGGGATAGATTAGGGAAGGGGAGATAGGGAAAGGGTTAGGTATTGGTTAGGTATGACGGGGAGGGACGATGCTCCCCTGAGGTTTGTTTTTGTTTGGTGTTTGGTGATTTGGTTTTGTAAATATAAGTAATTAAGAATGAATGAGAGATATGATTTTGTAAAGTGTGAATGGTATTGATTGTAAATAAATTATTTTAACCACCAGTTTGGATTACTTCCTGTCTTTAAGTTTGGTGTGGGTTTTTCTTTTTTGGGGATTGGATAATGCATCCAATTAATATTTTAATCAATGGCATTTTCTTAGGGTGCTCATTAGTCTTCTGTTTGTTGTGTACTAAATATGTTTATTTTCATTTTTTTTCCTGTGAAGCCATTGTGTTGCATTCATGTCTGAAATGTTCTGTACATATAAAGCTTTCATTTCAACAAATGAACCCAATGACCGACCAATCGACACTCTTGGTCCGAAAATCAGTATCAATCCCATGTGAAAGGATTCAACCACTGCAAACTGAAACAAACAAATGGATCAAACAGATCAATCCCACTTTTCCAGCCTGCTGAAGGCGTGGTGGAGTGGTAAACACCACCCCTGGCTCTACCAGAGGCTTGAGGTGGTCCCCCACCGCTCTGCTTATGTCATGTTCTGTGGCCTTGCCGTTCCATTTCTTGACTGCCCCTGTAACACAGAAAAAAAACACATTTAGTCATATTATATAAAACATTCAAAGTAATGGATATGGAGCATATATGGCCTCAGTAACACCTGGCACCTAAATGTGACTTTTGTCATCCGATCACTTTTAAGCTGTATTAGGTTCAGAACATCCAGGATGGGCCTTTGACAAAGTCTGGCCACCAAATATGCATAAGCAATGTTAAGAGATGTGGGGTAAAGTACATTCTACACAAATTGCCTTCATTACATTTTACATACATTTAAGTCATTTAGCAGACGCTCTTATCCAGAGCGACTTACAAGTTAATTTTTACCTTTTTTTTTTTAACCAGGCAAGTCAGTTAAGAACACATTCTTATTTTTCAATGACGGCCTGGGAACAGTGGGTTAACTGCCTGTTCAGGGGCAGAATGACAGATTTGTACCTTGTCGGCTCGGGGGTTTGAACTCACAACCTTCCGGTTACTAGTTCAACGCTCTAACCACTAGGCTACCCTGCTGCCCCGGCAGTATCAAATAACAAATGTGTGTGCCTGAGGGGAAATTAACTTTCATACAGCCAAAAGGGTGAAAAATTACACAATTTGCACTAATGTAAATAAACATGGATGATGGAACATATTCCCTTTTACTGACGTGATGAACCTCTAAGGAGACATAAATATTTACCATCTTAACCATGTGTGACCTCTCACCTCTGGCTATAGAAGTGTTCTTCCAAACCAGTCCCTCAACAGCTCTCTGACTGAGCTCCAACCTCACTGGGTATTCAGAGGAGAGGAAGGCTGGGGAGGGATGGAAGGATCAGTCAGTCAATAATGTGTAGAGCTGCTGTCTATGCTGTCTGACAAAATCACTAATTTAGTCGTTCATTAAAGTAAATAAGGATTTATGACTGCTGAATACCAACTATCAATTACTTAGATAATGTATTTTCAGGCAGAAATACATCCTTGGGACGTCCCTAGCACGTTGAAGTTGACATTTAAAATGGTTAAGGTTAAGATAGCATTGAACCTTGTGCATTCTTCTGTCTCTTTTACATAGCAGGTGATGGGTTCTGACTTCTGAACTTGAAAATATGAAATATCCTTATTATGTGAAATTGAATGAAACAATAATGTATGTTGATGCTAATATGATGTATAATATTCCATGATGTTGCTATATGATAACAATAGAGTGATATATTTAATATGCCATATACTATTTTTTAAGTTTCACTAATGAATTGTAATTAACTTAATCATTATGATTCAACATCAGTTCACCGTCTCACCTCATACTGTATTGGAGCAGCAGCAGCTGACTGCCCGGTTCAACGTCAGTTCACCGTCTCACCTCATACTGTATTGGAGCAGCAGCTGACTTGATCGTTGATGCCAATCATGTTTTGAATCTGAGAGTAAATAGATCCGATTACAACTAAAAATGAAGGGTTCAACTGGAGTTGTTCTCAGATCCCCTATGAACCGTAGGGTTCTTGGTCAATGAAAAACAGCCCCTAAAGGTTCTTCAAAGAACTTGTTAGAAGGTGGGGTCATCGAGGAACCTCCGTTGTTGCTGGACTTCTTCCGGGAATTTCGGAATTACAATTGAAAACGATGGTGACAAGTTTGGATGCGACAAGTTAAAAAGGTTACGGTGGGTTGATGTTTGGCACTGAATATGTCATGAAATAATTTATATAATAATAATAAAACATACTAATAATGAATAACAAAGACAATGATGGTTTTCTGTGAATATCTTCCATAACGTTACTATAGTTAATTACCGTAAATATTAGAAAGCCGGGTTTGACCGTCGGTGTTGTATGAGCACCCAGTACAGTACCGTTATCTAGCTAGATAACGTTATGTCCTAACTAGGCAGAACTAGGTTTGGATTATTTCCCTCAACTATATTCTTTCCCATATATTGTATATCGTTTCCATAAAGCCAACAAGGCTTTACACTCATTTACGTAAGTTTCCAATCTAGAGCAGTTCTCACTTTTGTGATAATGAACTAGTTAACTAAGGACGGTGACCTGTCCAGACGAGATGTTACAACGAACTGAATCGTCAATGGAGGTATTCCTCTTTATACAGCCTGCTACAGCATGCAATACTATTAACTCACAAGGGGGCATAACGTTACATGTACAAATACTATCCCATTTTGGAAACGTTACATGGAGAATATTATCCCCTTTTGGAAACGTTACATGTGTAACAGTATAACTTTAGTCCGCCCCCTCGCCCCTACTAGGGCACGAACCAGGGACCCTCTGCACACATCAAAAGTGACATCACCGATTGAAATGCTATTAGCGCGCACCACCGCTAACTAGCTAGCCATTTTACATGCGTTACACATGTACAATACTATCCCATTTTGGAAACGTTACATGTACAATACTATCCCATTTTGGAATCGTTACATGGACGCCCCCTTATGGAGGGAAATTAATATCTTAGATGGTAGCTGTAGATGGGATTCAGATGCATAGTGGTATTAATACAGTGTCTAGACTTCCTCTTTTGTAAAAATGCCCTTCAAAATCCAAACACTGTATTGCCACGCAGCAAAATGTTGCGTATAATCTTTCAAGTCAGCCTGAGAAAATATTGAACAATTTGTGTACAAAGATATCTTGAAATGTGATGTTAGGCCTGTATGGCAGTACTGTATTGGCTAGTGCTTTCTCCAATATGTTCCTCTATTTTGCATTCAATTGTATGTCGATGCTATTTATCTTTCAATATTTATTTAAATGATTGTAAGACTATTCTTTGACACATTTTCTCTATTTTTGAAATTCCTATAGGACAGAACATGGACACAATGCAATTGGGATTAAGAAGGTGCAAATCTGTTGTAGGACAGCTGCATTTGAAGTGTACATTTAACCTACATAGCAGTTAATACAAACTGAAATCTATTGGCATACAAATGTGTGCAAATTATCTTTTCAGATCTTCTCAGAAATGATTCAAGTCCATGGAATGGATATAGACAAAAAGAGAATTCAAGGACTAGCAGAGGGAGAGAGGCAGGGGTAAGGACATCATCCTGCTATCTTGACAGTCCCTGAAGGACAATACAGAAGAGGTATTTGCTCTTATTCCTTCCCTTTCTCAAATGTATTTTTTAATAAAAATTAGCAAGTGTAGTAAGATCATTGCTGTACTTTACTAGGACTGGAGACCACAGCAACGATTCTTCTCTTGCCCTACCTCTTCAACGAGGACCCGAGTGGCCTTTATGTCCGTGACAAGGTATGCCTCTGCACCAATCATCTGTTTCTTCATAAACATAGGTGTGCATGCTTATATAAAACTACAGCTGAACATTTGTTCTGTTCTTTGTTAATTGTATGTGTATTAATCTTTTCTTACTTTTTTCACTGCTCTTCACTCCTTTACTGCACACTGGTGGAAATCCATTTCACCATGACAGTGAAATCCCGCTGATGGGGAGAACATCTACGCCCTCGAGGACGTCCCCATGGGACTTGGGTCTCTGCTGGAGCTGAATTTTTTAATTCCCTGTAAATTTCACAAAAATGTCAGAGAATCACTTATGTTGTTAAGTTACTGTGTTCTGGGTAGAGGAGAAGTTGGCGTGAAGTTACCAGGGCCGGTCATACAGATGGAAAACTTCCTAACATAACTAAGTGGATATGATATACACACTAAAGCTGAAAAATCTGTATTTAGCATCAAGTCTACAATGTTGTTCGTTTACCTATGATTCATTTTTAATGTATGCTTTTATTGTACATCATTATTTATGATTTTTTTTAATGTCATGAAAAGCACTATACAAAGTAAATGTATTATTTATTAAGGTCTGACATGTCTGCAGAAATGTTGCAATTTGGTAATGTGTTTTGTTTGGTAAATTGTTTTGTAAATATTAATTCACATTTGTGGTGCCACTAAATAAACAATGAATTATTTAAATCAATATTATTATTATTATTGAATTATTATTTTTTAAATGAGGGAGGGTGGACAGGGAGTTAAAAAAATGAACTAAAACCCCAAACAGCAAGCAATGCAGGTGTAGAAGAACGGTGGCTAGGAAAAACTCCATAGAAAGGCCAAAACATAGGAAGAAACCTAGAGAGGAACCAGGCTATGTGGGGTGGCCAGTCCTCTTCTGGCTGTGCCGGGTGGAGATTATAACAGAATATGGCCAAGATGTTCAAATGTTCATAAATGACCAGCGTAGTCAAATAATAATAATCACAGGCAGAACAGTTGAAACTGGAGCAGCAGCACGGCCAGGTGGACAGTGGACAGCAAGGAGTCATCATGTCAGGTAGTCCTGAGGCATGGTCCTAGGGCTCAGGTCCTCTGAGAGAAAGAGAGAAAGAGAGAATTAGAGAGAGCATATTTAAATTCACACAGGACACAGGATAGGACAGGAGAAGTACTCCAGATATAACAAACTGACCCTAGCCCACCAACACATAAACTACTGCAGCGTAAATACTGGAGGCTGAGACAGGAGGGGTCAGGAGACACTGTGGCCCCATCTGATGACACCCCCGGACAGGGCCAAACAGGAAGGATATAACCCCACCCACTTTACCAAAGCACAGCCCCCACACCAGAGGGATATCTTCAACCACCAACTTACCACCCTAAGACAAGGCAGAGTATAGCCCACAAAGATCTCCACCACGGGACAACCCAAGGGGGGGCACCAACCCAGACAGGAAGATCACATCAGTGACTCAACCCACTCAAGTGACGCACCCCTCCTAGGGACGGTATGAAAGAACCCCAGTAAGCCAGTGACTCAGCCCCTGTAATAGGGTTAGAGGCAGAGAATCCCAGTGGAAAGAGGGGAACCGGCCAGGCAGAGACAGCAAGGGCAGTTCGTTGCTCCAGGAAGCCAGTGTAGGGAGGCTAGCACTGGAGTAATATGATCAAAGTTTTTGGTTATAGTCAGGATTCTAGCAGCCGTATTTAGCACTAACTGGAGTTTATTTAGTGCTTTATCCGGGTAGCCGGAAAGTAGAGCATTGCAGTAGTCTAACCTAGAAGTAACAAAAGCATGGATTAATTTTTCTGCATAATTTTTGGACAGAAAGTTTCTGATTTTTGCAATGTTACGTAGATGGAAAAAAGCTGTCCTTGAAACAGTCTTGATATGTTCTTCAAAAGAGAAATCAGGGTCCAGAGTAACGCCGAGGTCCTTCACAGTTTTATTTGAGACGTCTGTACAACCATTAAGATTAATTGTCAGATTCAACAGAAGATCTCTTTGTTTCTTGGGACATAGAACAAGCATATCTGTTTTGTCCGAGTTTAAAAGTAGAAAGTTTGCAGCCATCCACTTCCTTATGTCTGAAACACATGCTTCTAGCGAGGGCAATTTTGGGGCTTCACCATGTTTCGTTGAAATGTACAGCTGTGTGTCATCCGCATAGCAGTGAAAGTTAACATTATGTTTTCGAATGACATCCCCAAGAGGTAAAATATATAGTGAAAACAATAGTGGTCCTAAAACGGAACCTTGAGGAACACCAAAATTTACAGTTGATTTGTCAGGGGACATTACATTTACATTTAAGTCATTTGGCAGACGCTCTTATCCAGAGCGACTTACAAATTGGTGAATTCACCTTATGACATCCAGTGGAACAGCCACTTTACAATAGTGCATCTAAATCATTTAAGGGGGGGGTGAGAAGGATTACTTTATCCTATCCTAGGTATTCCTTAAAGAGGTGGGGTTTCAGGTGTCTCCGGAAGGTGGTGATTGACTCCGCTGTCCTGGCGTCGTGAGGGAGTTTGTTCCACCATTGGGGGGCCAGAGCAGCGAACAGTTTTGACTGGGCTGAGCGGGAACTGTACTTCCTCAGTGGTAGGGAGGCGAGCAGGCCAGAGGTGGATGAACGCAGTGCCCTTGTTTGGGTGTAGGGCCTGATCAGAGCCTGGAGGTACTGCGGTGCCGTTCCCCTCACAGCTCCGTAGGCAAGCACCATGGTCTTGTAGCGGATGCGAGCTTCAACTGGAAGCCAGTGAAGAGAGCGGAGGAGCGGGGTGACGTGAGAGAACTTGGGAAGGTTGAACACCAGACGGGCTGCGGCGTTCTGGATGAGTTGTAGGGGTTTAATGGCACAGGCAGGGAGCCCAGCCAACAGCGAGTTGCAGTAATCCAGACGGGAGATGACAAGTGCCTGGATTAGGACCTGCGCCGCTTCCTGTGTGAGGCAGGGTCGTACTCTGCGGATGTTGTAGAGCATGAACCTACAGGAACGGGCCACCGCCTTGATGTTAGTTGAGAACGACAGGGTGTTGTCCAGGATCACGCCAAGGTTCTTAGCGCTCTGGGAGGAGGACACAATGGAGTTGTCAACCGTGATGGCGAGATCATGGAACGGGCAGTCCTTCCCCGGGAGGAAGAGCAGCTCCGTCTTGCCGAGGTTCAGCTTGAGGTGGTGATCCGTCATCCACACTGATATGTCTGCCAGACATGCAGAGATGCGATTCGCCACCTGGTCATCAGAAGGGGGAAAGGAGAAGATTAATTGTGTGTCGTCTGCATAGCAATGATAGGAGAGACCATGTGAGGTTATGACAGAGCCAAGTGACTTGGTGTATAGCGAGAATAGGAGAGGGCCTAGAACAGAGCCCTGGGGGACACCAGTGGTGAGAGCGCGTGGCGAGGAGACAGATTCTCGCCACGCCACCTGGTAGGAGCGACCTGTCAGGTAGGACGCAATCCAAGCGTGGGCCGCGCCGGAGATGCCCAACTCGGAGAGGGTGGAGAGGAGGATCTGATGGTTCACAGTATCGAAGGCAGCCGATAGGTCTAGAAGGATGAGAGCAGAGGAGAGAGAGTTAGCTTTAGCAGTGCGGAGCGCCTCCGTGATACAGAGAAGAGCAGTCTCAGTTGAATGACTAGTCTTGAAACCTGACTGATTTGGATCAAGAAGGTCATTCTGAGAGAGATAGCGGGAGAGCTGGCCAAGAGCTGACGGCACGTTCAAGAGTTTTGGAGAGAAAAGAAAGAAGGGATACTGGTCTGTAGTTGTTGACATCGGAGGGATCGAGTGTAGGTTTTTTCAGAAGGGGTGCAACTCTCGCTCTCTTGAAGACGGAAGGGACGTAGCCAGCGGTCAGGGATGAGTTGATGAGCGAGGTGAGGTAAGGGAGAAGGTCTCCGGAAATGGTCTGGAGAAGAGAGGAGGGGATAGGGTCAAGCGGGCAGGTTGTTGGGCGGCCGGCCGTCACAAGAAGCGAGATTTCATCTGGAGAGAGAGGGGAGAAAGAGGTCAGAGCACAGGGTAGGGCAGTGTGAGCAGAACCAGCGGTGTCGTTTGACTTAGCAAACGAGGATTGGATGTCGTCGACCTTCTTTTCAAAATGGTTGATGAAGTCATCTGCAGAGAGGGAGGAGGGGGAGGGGGAGGAGGATTCAGGAGGGAGGAGAAGGTGGCAAAGAGCTTCCTAGGGTTAGAGGCAGATGCTTGGAATTTAGAGTGGTAGAAAGTGGCTTTAGCAGCAGAGACAGAGGAGGAAAATGTAGAGAGGAGGGAGTGAAAGGATGCCAGGTCCGCAGGGAGGCGAGTTTTCCTCCATTTCCGCTCAGCTGCCCGGAGCCCTGTTCTGTGAGCTCGCAATGAGTCGTCGAGCCACGGAGCGGGAGGGAGGACCGAGCCGGCCTGGAGGATAGGGGACATAGAGAGTCAAAGGATGCAGAAAGGGAAGAGAGGAGGGTTGAGGAGGCAGAATAAGGAGATAGGTTGGAGAAGGTTTGAGCAGAGGGAAGAGATGATAGGATGGAAGAGGAGAGAGTAGCGGGGGAGAGAGAGCGAAGGTTGGGACGGCGCGATACCATCCGAGTAGTGGCAGTGTGGGAAGTGTTGGATGAGAGCGAGAGGGAAAAGGATACAAGGTAGTGGTCGGAGACTTGGAGGGAGTTGCAATGAGGTTAGTGGAAGAACAGCATCTAGTAAAGATGAGGTCGAGCGTATTGCCTGCCTTGTGAGTAGGGGGAAGGTGAGAGGGTGAGGTCAAAAGAGGAGAGGAGTGGAAAGAAGGAGGCAGAGAGGAATGAGTCAAAGGTAGACGTGGGGAGGTTAAAGTCGCCCAGGACTGTGAGAGGTGAGCCGTCCTCAGGAAAGGAGCTTATCAAGGCATCAAGCTCATTGATGAACTCTCCGAGGGAACCTGGAGGGCGATAAATGATAAGGATGTTAAGCTTGAAAGGGCTGGTAACTGTGACAGCATGGAATTCAAAGGAGGCGATAGACAGATGGGTAAGGGGAGAAAGAGAGAATGACCACTTGGGAGAGATGAGGATCCCGGTGCCACCACCCCGCTGACCAGAAGCTCTCGGGGTGTGCGAGAACACGTGGGCGGACGAAGAGAGAGCAGTAGGAGTAGCAGTGTTATCTGTGGTGATCCATGTTTCCGTCAGTGCCAAGAAGTCGAGGGACTGGAGGGAGGCATAGGCTGAGATGAACTCTGCCTTGTTGGCCACAGATCGGCAGTTCCAGAGGCTACTGGAGACCTGGAACTCCACGTGGGTCGTGCACGCTGGGACCACCAGATTAGGGTGGCCGCGGCCACGTGGTGTGGAGCGTTTGTATGGTCTGTGCAGAGAGGAGAGAACAGGGATAGCTAGACACATAGTTGACAGGCTACAGAAGAGGCTACGCTAATGCAAAGGAGATTGGAATGACAAGTGGACTACACGTCTCGAATGTTCAGAAAGTTAAGCTTACGTAGCAAGAATCTTATTGACTAAAATGATTGAAATGATACAGTACTGCTGGAGTAGGCTAGCTGGCAGTGGCTGCGTTGTTGACTTTGTAAGCTAGCTGGGAGTGGCTGCGTTGTTGACACTACACTAATCAAGTCGTTCCGTCGAGTGTAATAGTTTCTACAGTGCTGCTATTCGGGGGCTAGCTGGCTAGCTAGCAGTGTTGATTACGTTACGTTACGTTAAAAGAACGACAATAGCTGGCTAGCTAACCTAGAAAATCGCTCTAGACTACACAATTGTCTTAGATACAAAGACGGCTATGTAGCTAGCTAGCTACGATCAAACAAATCAAACCGTTGTACTGTAATGAAGTGAAATGAAAATGTGATACTACCTGTGGAGCGAAGCGGAATGTTGACCGGGTTGTTGAAGTTCTATTCGGTAGACGTTGGCTAGCTGTTGGCTAGCTAGCTAGCAGTATCTCCTACGTTAAGGACGACAAATAGCTGGCTAGCTAACCTCGGTAAATTAAGATAATCACTCTAAGTCTACACACTCTAAACTACACAATTATCTTGGATACGAAGACAGCAAAGACAACTATGTAGCTAGCTAACACTACACTAATCGAGTCGTTCAGTTGAGTGTAATAGTTTCTACAGTGCTGGTAATCGTTGGACGTTAGCTAGCTGCTGGGCAGATAGCAGTGTAGACTACGTTAGGACGACGAAATACGATAATTACGCAATTATCTTTGATACAAAGACGGCTATGTAGCTAGCTAAGAAGAAATTGCTAAGATTAGACAAATCAAACCGTTGTACTATAATGAAATGTAATGAAAATGTAGTGAAAAGTTATACTACCTGCGGACCGAAGAGTAGATGCGACCGCTCGCTCCAACCCGGAACCGGAACAAACCATTCATAGAGACAAACTGATATATTTCCGACAGATAAGATCTAAACCAGGCCAGAACTTGTCCGTGTAGACCAATTTGGGTTTCCAATCTCTCCAAAAGAATGTGGTGATCGATGGTATCAAAAGCAACACTAAGGTCTAGGAGCATGAGGACAGATGCAGAGCCTCGGTCTGATGCCATTAAAAGGAAATTTACCACCTTCACACGTGCAGTCTCAGTGCTATGATGGGGTCTAAAACCAGACAGAAGCATTTCGTATACATTGTTTGTCTTCAGGAAGGCAGCAAGTTGCTGCACAACAGCCTTTTTGTCAGGACCCGGTTACGAACCCGGGTCTCCAGTGTGAGAAACAGACACTTCGCAAACTGAGCCACGAATTGCCGGCAGAACCCAGAAGATGAGGCAGACACAGCAGTACTTGAGACGGTGTTTTAATAAAGTAAAAGGAACGTTTTTCAGGCAAAAACATAAATCCACAACGTCAAAAGTAATTCCAAGAGAACAAAGGTAATCCTCCAAGTCAAAAAGGTAAATCCACAAGGTGGTAGGTACAGCAGAAAAAAGCCTCAAAAGATAATCAAAACTAAATAAACAAGAACAAAAACAGAGTATCACAAGAGAATCCAACTGGAGCAACAAATGTTCACAGCATCACTGGGGCTGGGTGCCAACATTCAAACACAGAGCAATGAACTGAGGAAAACTAAGGGTTTAAATACAATCAAGGGAAACGAGGCACAGGTGCAAATAATACCTGGGAACAAGGGAAAACAAAAGGGTCAAAAAGCACAATGGGGGCATCTAGTGACCAAAACCGGAACAACCCTGGCCAAATCCTTACAGAATCCCCCACCTGAACGGCTCCTGACGTTCCTACCAGCTTTCTCGGGGTGGAGGGCCCTGAACTGTCGAATGAGGTCAGGGTCCAGTATGTCTTTGGCAGAAACCCAGGAGCGCTCCTCGGGACCGTAGCCTTCCCAGTCCACCAGATACTGCCAGGACCGCTGCACCCGGCGGGAATCCAGTATCCGATGGACGGTATAAGCCGGCTGGCCTCCGATGACACGGGGTGGAGGGGGAGGTCTGTCTGCCGGGAAAAGGGGAGAAAAAATAACAGGTTTTAATAAGGAAATGTGAAACATGGGATTAATCTTAAGGGATCTGGGTAAGTGTAGGCGATATGAAACGGGGTTCACTCTCCTGGCAACCGTAAAGGGACCGATGTATTTCTGGGACAGCTTGCGAGACCACCCGTAGCGGTAAGTTTTTTGTGGAGAGCCAGACTCTCTGGCCGGGGCGCAGGGTAGGCCCGGGACGGCGACGTCTGTTGGCTTGTTGTTGGTACCGCTGTGAGGAACGCAGAAGATTAAGACGGGTCTTCCTCCACGTAAGCCGACAGCGTCTGACGAACTTCAAGGCAGAAGGCACTCCGACTTCTGCCTCCTGGTCCGGGAACAATGGAGGGGCATAGCCAAACTGACTCTCGTGCGGGGACATACCAGTGGAGGAGGAGCGCAAGGTATTGCGCTTATTCGGCCCAAACAATGAAGGACGACCATGTGGACGAGTTGTTAAGGGCCATACATCTGAGGGTGGTTTCCAGCTCTTGATTCATCCTCTCTGTTTGGCCGTTGGACTCCGGGTGGTACCCTAAAGATAGACTGGCAGAGGCCCCTATGAGTTGGCAGAAGGCCTTCCAAAACCTTGAGGCGAACTGGGGACCTCTGTCGGAAACCATATCTGGAGGAATGCCGAAGACTCATGGTTAATTACCAACTCAGCCGTTTCCTTGGCAGAAGGTAACTTAGTCAGGGGGACGAACCTGGCCACCTTAGAAAACCTGTCGATGATGACTAGGATAGTAGTATTACCATGGGACGGAGGATGGCCAGTAATAAAGTCCAACGAGATATGGGACCAGGGTCTGTGGGGAACAGGTAAAGGGTGAAGGAGTCCTTGAGGGCAGAGGTGAGAAGATTTGCCCTGGCAGCACACGGGACAGAACTTGACAAAAGTGGCAACATCTTCTTTTATGGTGGGCCACCAGAACTTTCGCTGGATGAACTCCAAGGTGCGACCTACGCCCGGGTGACAGGTGAGGTGAGAGGAGTGCCCCCACAGAAGGACCTGGGTTCTCGCTGCCTTGGGGACAAACAACCGATTGGCAGGACCTCCTTTCGGACTCGGTTCGATAGCTTGAGCTCGTCTTAAGGTATCCTCAACTTGCCACGAGATCGGGGCCACGATCTTAGCAGCAGGAAGGACAGGCATGTCAGTGTCATCTCGAATGGCAGGAGCGTAGACTCGGGACACGGCATCCGGTTTGAAATTCTTCGACCCGGGCCAATAGGTGAGGATAAACTGGAATTGATTGAAGAAAAGAGACCATTGAGCTTGTCTGGAGTTCAACCGCTTTGCCTGCTGGATATACTCCAGATTTTTGTGGTCTGTAAGCACTTGAAAAGGATGAGAAGCCCCCTCGAGCCAGTGTCTCCATTCCTTCAATGCCATCTTAACCGCTAGGAGTTCACGATCCCCCATATCGTAGTTGCTCTCGGCCGGGGTAAGCCGGTGTGAGAAGAAAGCGCAAGGGTGGAGCTTCTTGTCTTCACCCCTCGGAGACAGGACAGCTCCAACACCAACCTCTGATGCGTCTACCTCCACCACAAAACGTTCATCCGCAGTCGGTAGTGTCAGGATGGGTGCAGAGAGGATGCGCTGCTTGAGTCCTTGGAAGGCCGTCTCAGCTTCTTTTCCACACATAAACCTTGCGTTGCCATCCTTGGTTAAAGCTGAGAGAGAGGGGCTGCCACCAAGCTGAAGTTCTTGATGAACTTGCGGTAAAAGTTTGTGAAGCCCAGGAAACGCTGAACTTCCTTAACGGACTTGGGGGTGGGCCAATCCGCTACCGCCCCTACCTTCCATTTGGACTCGACCGGGTTCCACTACAAATCCCAGGAATTGTACTTGGGAGGAATGGAATTCACATTTTTCCGGCTTAGCGTACAAATGGCTGTCTAGGAGGCGTTTGAGTACTTGTCTGACATGCTTTGTGTGTTCTTGAAGGGAGCTCGAAAAGATAAGGATGTCATCCAAGTAAACGAAAACGAATATGTTAAGCATATCCCTAAGCACATCGTTTATGAGCGCTTGGAACACAGCCGGGGCATTGGTCAGGCCGAAGGGCATCACCAAGTATTCATAGTCACCAGTAGGTGTGTTGAAAGCGGTCCTCCATTCGTCACCGGGTCTGATCCGCACAAGATGGTATGCGTTCCGCAAGTCAAGCTTAGTGAAGATAACTGCTTCCTGGAGCAGCTCAAAGGTTGTGGCCATAAGGGGTAGCGGGTAGCGGTAATGGACGGTTATGGCATTGAGTCCCCAGTAGTCGATGCACGGACGTAAAATCCACCGTCTTTTTTGGCTACAAAGAAAAACCCTGCTCCCGCCGGAAGAGGTGGATGGACGCATGAGGCCTGCTGCCAGAGTGTCCTTGATGTAGGTGTCCATAGCAGCTCGTTCGGGAGGAGATAGGGAAAAGATTTGACCCCTGGGGGGGCAGGTGCCCGGAAACAGGTCGATGGGGCAATCGTAAGGTCTATGGGGTGGTAGCATGGTGGCCCTCTGTTTGCTAAATACCGGTTTGAGGTCATGGTAACACTCGGGAACTCGGGAGAGGTCGATGGATTCTAGAGACTCGGGAGTAGAACTCGGGAAGATACAAGTGGCTTGGCACGTAGGACCCCACTGCTTGATAGTGCCCACAGACCAGTCGATGTGAGGGTTATGGCTGTGAAGCCAGGGGTATCCAAGGACGAGAGGGAACTCGGAACAGGAGATCAGATGAAAGTTCATCACTTCCTGGTGTTGGGAAACTGAAAGTCGCAAGGGGGTAGTGACATGAGTGACAAGTCCCGATCCCAAAGGGCTTCCATCCAATGTAGTAACCCTCATGGGGAACGCCATTCTCCTTCGCCCAGACACCATCCATGAAGTTACCTGCGGCTCTTGAGTCTACCAAGGCTTGAAGGTGGCAGGAAGCTTGGCCACAGTGATGTAATGGGCCATTCGCACTACCCTCTGTAGAGACTTACGGTCAGATGCCGAGCAGTTGCCATACCAGGCGGTGATGCAACCGGTCAGAATGCTCTCAATGGTGCAGCTGTATTACCTTTTGAGGATCTGGGGACCCATGCCAAATCTTTTCAGTCTCCTGAGGGGGAAAAGGTTTTGTTGTGCCCTCTTCACGACTGTTTTGGTATATACCCACGTGGGTGATTGAAAGATGAACTGAGGACCACACTGCAGTCCAGTTGGTGGTAATGCAACTTAAAGTTGGTTGCCAACCTCCATATGAAGTCCAAATAAGAAAAGAAGCACGAAGGAAGGAGAAATTACGAGAAACTAATTTGGTTTACCTTTTGGGGCATCGCAACTGGTTTCCTATGTTGATGTGAAAGTATTTAAAATAATTTTGATGTGAAATGAAAGTATTATTTTAAATCATTTTGATGTGATAAAGTATTATTTGAAATTATTCTGATGTGATATTTAAGTATTGTGTGAAATTATTTTGATGTGATATGAAAGTATTGGGTGAAATTATGTTGATGTGATATGAAAGTACAGCGATTCATGTTTCTAGAAACATATTTGTTAGAGGAATTAAATTCCTATATGTTTATTACCCAATTCAATTAATACACTCAGCCCATTTCTAAGGATTTGGAAGATACTTATTTGCATAAAATGGGCGGAGACCAGTCTCAAAATCAAGCAACAGTGTTTATTCTCGAGAGTACTGAACATGATACAATTTACAACAGGTTATAAACAGAAAATGACGTCATAGGTTTTAAACTGTCCCGTCCCTCCTCCACTCCGATACAATGGCAGTATAGTTCACAAGCCTTCCTACATCGTTCACCACAGGTTTAGATCATTTACAACCAGGCCAAGGTCTCCCTGTGTAGATAAGCATTCTAGCCAGTCTGACGATAAGATCATTCGTTTCTACCAAGGAACAGACAGTCTTTGTTCTAATTCTTGATTATAATTACACACATTACTTTCAGTACTAAAAGACAATTCATATATCTATAGAGTAACATAATAGTATTCTGATTAGTCAGTCCTGATTGAAATGTATACATAATGTCGTGGAAATTTCCTCTATTTACCAAATCATGAGAGCAAACCACACACAAGTCAGAGTTAGTTATCAAAGTCCATCTTTAATTATATGAGCTCTATCACAACCCTGTGACTCTCAGATCAATTCAGTGTCTATCAATGAATTCTCTGAGAGTCCCTTACACATTTCAACTGAGAACTTTTATAGCAAAGACACACAGGATAAGACAGCATTGGCATAATTCATCGTTCAGCTTTGTCTCCTTTCTCAAACTCAGAACCATAAACCAATCCTCCATATTAACAGGCATATATCAAATCCATCCTATCTTGACAAGATCACAGAGACACACTGACTGGCACACAGACATTGTGGAGCCAAGAGATACACGCTTGACCTCTCCCCTCTCTCCGGCCCAAACAACTTAGTCTTGACATAGAACAGATACTGCAACCCCGCCACAGTATTATACAAAAATAACATTCTGATGAGAAGTAACTTACAAACATATGATGAATATATAACATCTTACCTATGTTACCACCTAATTCTGATTATTTCTCAACTTGAATTAGTCATTATTGATAAAAAAAATCCCTTAACAGTATTGCAATTGAGAATCGATTCACGTTTAGATGCAATATTTGACTATTTTAGCTGCCAGAGCCTGTCTACCTCTGAAAATAACATACAGTCCTTGGACCTTGAGGAGTGACGGGGGCAGCAATCAGCAGTAGACACAATAACAAAGCGTACTCCCTGCTAGTTTCAGTAAAAGCTGAGGAATGGGGCTGGAGAAATGCAACCATCCATGATATCAACATGATAGTCTTAACCATGTTTTGAGGATATACTGTGTATGTTTATATTTACTGACAAACATTGCGGAAAATAAAAGCTTATGTTCTGGGTTCTAATGGGGTACAACAGCTGAACTAAGCTCATGAGGTAGTTTTAAGTGAATTCTTAAAGAAACAATGGATACATATCATTAATGTATAAGTCCCAAAATGGATGTAACAACTGCTGATTGCCCCTCTAAGAGTACATCTTGGGCGAATAGGAGATATTGAGGAATATCATATTTCAGGCATTGTCAATGGATGCATTTGATCAATTGTTAACATTTTGTTGATGGTCCACTCTTGATGTTCTACAAGTTACAGTGAAGCTTCAGCCATTCCTACAGAACAACGTTAAAGTGTAGAACCTCTTTACTGCATTTTGGTTCAACGACTGCAGAGATGGTACTTACTGATGTTAAACAGATCTCCAACCTCCTCTTCTTCCTCCAATGTGACAGTAATCCCCCCCTCCTCTTTCACTCCACAAACTGCATCCTCTTTCTCTTCCTCCTCTTCTTTTACTGTAACATCGTCTTCCTCTTTCACTCTGAACGCATCTTCCTCTTCTTTCACTGAAACGTCTTTCTCTTCTTCTTTCACAGTAACAGCCTTACCCTCTACTTGTTTCTGTATTGTAACATATTTCTCTTCCTCCTCCTCTTTGACGAGAGCTTCTTTCTCCATCCAGCAGACCTCCTCTTCTTTATCAGGAGGAGACTAGCTTAGTGAACTCATGGTTGGAGATGTTAGCTAGCTAGCATTAGCAACAAGCCTAGTTCTAAGCTAACTTAGCAAACCAGCTAGCTGACAAACAACGTAAATATATAATTGAATGGGCCAACAAGTACATACGACAAAAATGTGTTTAATACACAGCCACTAATATACACCAAAACCGTGTAAAGAGAGTGAATGTTGTAGCTGTGTTTGCTAGAAAGCTACCGAGGTGTCTGACTAGCTGTTGTTCTTGAAGGAGTGTGACCCCAGCCACCAGCATCTTTGATAAATAGGACATTAATTTAAAATCAAATTTTATTGGTCACATTCACTTGTTTAGCAGATGTTATTGCGGGTGTAGTGAAATGCTTGTGTTTCTATCTCCGACAGTGCAGTAGTATCTAACAAGAAAACCAGAAATGTCACTTAAAGAGAAACGGGAACTAACAAAGAGTCAGTGACAACAACGACAACTAAACAGGTGGGGTTTTAGGAGGGGTTCTGAAAGACACTATGGGGGTGTCCACGGAAGTTGACTAGTAAAACAACTGGGACCTAAAAGACACCCACCATGAGACCTACTAACTCTGCCCAAGAAGAGGCAAACAAAAGAAAAAGCCACACTAAACTTAAAGACAGGAAGTAAACCAAAAAAGTGGCGCAACTAAAAGGTGTTGACTCTCCACATCTATCAAGACAACTGGAGCACTGGTCCAGACACTCTAAAATAGAACCTGGACCAGCTCAGGTGAAACACCTTCCCACTAACGAGATGGACAAGCCAGCACAGGTGTAACACATACTGACTAACGAGGTGACACCAATCAGTGCTAACGAGCTATACGTGCTAACGAGCTATAGGTGCTATCGAGCTATACGTGCTAACGTGCTAACGAGCTATACGTGCTAACGAGCTATACGTGCTAACGAGCTATACTTGCTAACGAGCTATACGTGCTAACAAGCTATACGTGCTAACGAGCTATACGTGCTAACGAGCTATACGTGCTAAAGTCCAACCTCAAAACATAAATGGAAAAACCAAAGAATATAACACTTCCCCCATTAAGACAACATATAGATCCTATATTTCTCCCCCACAACCTTCTAGAACTCTCGTCTTTCTAAAACTCACTTAGTTCTAGAACTCTTGACCCCTTGGAACAAAATACATTGTAATCCATGGCAAAGCACTGGCTCAACGCAAAACTTAACCAACTCCTGCAATATCCGTAGTAACTTTCCACCTCACTGCGGAGCTTCTCTCTCTTTTCAGGGTTCACTCAATAGGCATTTTGTTGGATCGGGGCCAAGTCCCTAATGTCATGCTCTAGTACATTTGGGTTGGCACATATGAGAATGAACACTGACATTCTAAAAGCGGGGCAACAATATAATTGTACCCAAAAATGGTCAGCTGGTTGCATAAATAACGATTACTAAATGTTAGAATTGTAAATATGAAAATCAAAACCAAATGTACACCCCTTTGTTAATATGTATTGGGAATATTTCACTTAATGGTGAGGCATGGAATAATAAAACATGTATCTTTGTCAGGCTGAATGTTTGAAATATGAGGTGATTTGAGTTATGCTTCTTCAGTAGTGGAATAAAGACAATTAGTATTTGAATGTTGTCAAGAAATACTGGAGTGATGTCAGATTGTTAATACAATTGATTATAGACCAATTTATTATACTGCTTTCATGTGTATATACACAAACATCTGCAACAATTATCATATTCCATGTTTTGTTTTTTCAACTTGTCGAAAACAGCTAGCTACATTTTGAAGTGCTGCATTTTGATTAAAGTGGGTCACCAACACAGTAAGTGTAAAACAGCTCTTTTTTTGTTAGTCACTTTTTGTTAAATGATACTCTTTCAATTCAGAGCCTGGATTTCCCCTGAGGCTAATATCCATATCATGCTGCAATCAATTGAACAGGGCAAACGATAAGGGAGAACATCATTAAAATACTCCTACTACAATGTTAAAACATTCTACATTGTGACATCATTAAAATACTCCTACTACAATGTTAAAACATTCTACATCGAGACATCATTAAAATACTCCTACAATGTTAAAACATTCTACATTGTGACATTATTTCAATGATATCATGAAACAACTCCTTCATGTATGTATTTTCTGATGTTTGATCAGATATCTTTTATCAAAGTATCTCTTGTCACATTGATCACAGCTATAAGGCTTCTCTCCTGTGTGTTTTCTCTGGTGTATTTTAAGTTCTGATGAATATTTGCAACCTTTCCCACAGTCAGAGAAGCAATAAGATTTCTTCCCTGTTGTCTCTGCTGTTGTTTTGACGTGGAGAGACTCTTCTCTGCCTCGTCAGCATCATGAGGTTGTTGAGGGCCCCCAGAGGATCCACAATAGTCACGTCTCTCTCCTGTGTGAACAAAAAGTCGGACAGGTGGTTTAAGGATCACAACAGCAAAAATCCACTGTAAAAAGGTGATGCCAACAGCGTAGCCATAATGTTGTACAAACAATGACGTGCAGAGAGCGATGCACCTATTTGGGGATGTCTGATAGTATTTACGCACCACCCCTAATGAGTTGTGGAGCTTCTCAAAGTCATTTTTTCTTTACCTCAAACAGCAAGTAAACAAAGTCTTACCAAAATCAATTGGCAAATGACAATAGTTCCTCAAAGTATTTGTAAAAATATTTCCAACTCTCACTCTTGAAAACCACTCGACATGAAAGGGAAAAATGTAATGCTCTGATCCAGTGGAAATGTCATAAAATACCTGAATACTTCTTATCCCTTACACAAATAGCCTACATCTGTGTCTGTCCCAAACTCACTGGTGCGGGAAACTGAGGGACCAGAATATTTTATTTCAAGTTTCAGACCGACCCAGGTGATAGAACTTGAAACAGTGTATCAACTATGTAGACAGGCCATGCGCAGCCAATGTGATTTATTTTTATTTGGATATTTTCTAGCTGTTTTTATATAGTTGGCAATGGCAATAAAAGTTTAGATTTGTATAAATTTCACTTCGATTTATATAGAATATAGATTAATCACAGATAATGATTTTGAGAAAGAGTATTATAATTATTATTACTATTATAAATTAAATGAAACTGTTACAGTAAAATGTGAATATGAAAATCATAACTGGCACCAGATCAGTAGAAATGGTCAGATAAATTGGCACTACAAATGGAAAAGTTTGCCGACTGCTGTTGTAGCCCATTACTGGAAACTTCAGGAGCATAATGTCAGAATTTACGAAGGCCGGCAGCAGTGGGAGGAGGACAAGTTTTTTTTCTTATGGTAATGCTATCTTGATCTCTGGTTCCCTTGAGTCATTTGTGTGTCAATTATTTAATAAAAACGGGTGATTCCTATGTTGATGATGTAAAGAATATTTGCTGCTCTGTGGTGTGTAATGAGGAGCAACCAGACGCTGGACGCATTTATGAAATTGCTTATTCCGGTTACTAATAAGCATGCACCCATTAAGAAAATGACTGTAAAAGCTGTTAAATCCCAGTGGATTGATGAGGAATTGAAAAATGGTATGGTTGAGAAGGATGAGGCAAAAGGAATGGCAAATAAGTCTGGCTGTACAACCGATTGGCATACGTCCTGCAAATTGAGAAATCATGTGACAAACTGAATAAAAAGAAACAATGAAACAAAGATAAATGACAAAGAATGATAGTAAAAAGACTTTGAGAAATTTATATACAATTTTGGGGAAAAAATTAACTGAATCAGACATCAAAGCCCACTACTTTTATGATTATTTTTCATTGGCAAGATTAGCAAACTTAGGCATGATATACCAGCAGCAAACGCTGACACTACACATCCAAGTACATCTGACCAAATTATGAAAGACAAGCAATTGTAATTTACAATTCCGTAAATTCAGCGTGGAAGATGTAAACAATTATCTATCAACAATGACAAGCCACTGGGGTCTGACAATCTAGATGGAAAATTACTGAGGATAATAGCGGACTAGATTGCCACACCTATTTTCCGTATCTTTAATTTAAGCCTACTGGAGAGCGTGTGTCCTCAGGCCTGGAGGGAGGCAAAAGTCATTCCACATGCGCTATGCTCTGCATAGTTAGCTCCAGGTAAAATGTTGCACTTATTCAGCCATTCTGTGACCAAAAGCAAGCTACATATGGACAGTACCATAATAAACTGACTCTGGAAATGACAAAGCGCCTCGTAACATTGCTGGAAATGGGACAAACGGATCCCTTCTGTGGTAACAGACTGGGACGATTTGTAATCAAATCTAATTCACAGGAATGAACCACAGAGACTGTGTGGGATAATAACATGGCCGTGTCCAACCCTGCTTGTTCCCTCGACTCCGCAACCAACCACCAATCTCAAACAGGGCCCTTAACCTGTATCACTAGACACTTCATAGTGAGCTACAGGTAGGACTCAGCAATGAATCCCAATAATGAGCCACCTATCGGAGGGGTAAACCCTTTGTGAACAAATCTCTCAACGTATACTACTACCCTGCGGAGATTGATATACCCCTTGAACATTGGCTCCAACCCTTGCCGGATGTGGCAGGGCTTGCCACAGACTACAAAGGGAAGCACAGCCAATTGCTGGCTAGTGACACGAGCCTACCAGACTAGCTAAATTACTTCTATGCTCGCTCCAAGGAAAGTAACACTGAAACATGCATGACAGCATTAGCTGTTCCAGACAACTTTATGATCACGCTCTCCGCAGCCGATGTGAGTAAGACTTTTAAACAGGTTAACATTCACAAGGCCACAGGACCCAATGGATTACCAGGACGTGTACTCCAAGCATGCGCTGACCAACTGGCAAGGGTCTTCGCTGACATTTTTATTCCCTGTCTGAGTCTGTGATACCAACATGTTTCAAGCAGACCACCATAGTCCATGTGCCCAAGAACACTAAGGTAACCTGCCTAAATGACTACCGACCCGTAGCACTCACGTCTGAAGCCATGAAGTGCTTTGAAAGGCTGGTCATTGCTCACATCAACACCATTATCCCAGAATCCCTAGAACCACTCCATGTTTTAATCGTTGCCACGTCGTTCCCATAGCAACGATTAAAACATTCCCAAACCAGAAACCGTGGATTGATGGCAGCATTCGCTTGAAACTGAAAGCGCGAACCACTGCTTTTAATCAGGGCAAGGTGACCGGAAACAGGACCGAATACAAACAGTGTAGCTATTCCCTCCGCAAGGCAATCAAACAAGCTAAGCGTCAGTATAGAGACAAAGTAGAATCGCTATTCAACGGCTCAGACACAAGAGGTATGTGGCAGGGTCTATAGTCAATCACGGATTACAAAAAGAAAACCAGCCCAGTCACGGACCAGGATGTCTTGCTCCCAGGCAGACTAAATAACTTTTTTGCCCGCTTTGAGGACCAATACAGTGCCACTGACATGGCCTGCAACCAAAACATGCGGACTCTCCTTCACTGCAGCCGAGGTGAGTAAAACATTTAAACGTGTTAACCCTCGCAAGGCTGCAGGCCCAGGCGGCATCCCCAGCCGCTCCCTCAGAGCATGCGCAGACCAGCTGGCTGCTGTGTTTATGGACATATTCAACCAATCCTTATCCCAGTCTGCTGTTCCCACATGCTTCAAGAGGGCCACCATTGTTCCTGTTCCCAAGAAAGCTAAGGTAACTGAGCTAAACGACTCGGTAGTACTCAGTTCCGTCATCATGAAGTGCTTTGAGAGACTAGTCAAGGACCATATCACCTCCACCCTACCTGACACCCTAGACCCACTCCAATTTGCTTACCGCCCAAATAGGTCCACAGACGATGCAATCTCAACCACACTGCACACTGCCCTAACCCATCGGGACAAGAGGAATACCTACAGTGCCTTGCGGCCCCCTTGAACTTTGCAACCTTTTGCCACATTTCAGGCTTCAAACAAAGATATAAAACTGTATTTTTTGTGAAGAATCAAAAACAAGTGGGACACAATCATGAAGTGGAACGACATTTATTGGATATTTCAAACTTTTTTAACAAATCAAAAACTGAAAAATTGGGCGTGCAAAATTATTCAGCCCCCTTTAAGTTAATACTTTGTAGCGCCACCTTTTGCTGCGATTACAGCTGTAAGTCGCTTGGGGTATGTCTCTATCAGTTTTGCACATCGAGAGACTGAAATTTCTTCCCATTCCTCCTTGCAAAACAGCTCGAGCTCAGTGAGGTTGGATGGAGAGCATTTGTGAACAGCAGTTTTCAGTTCTTTCCACAGATTCTCGATTGGATTCAAGACTTTGACTTGGCCATTCTAACACCTGGATATGTTTATTTTTGAACCATTCCATTGTAGATTTTGCTTTATGTTTTGGATCATTGTCTTGTTGGAAGACAAATCTCCGTCCCAGTCTCAGGTCTTTTGCAGACTCCATCAGGTTTTCTTCCAGAATGGTCCTGTATTTGGCTCCATCCATCTTCCCATCAATTTTAACCATCTTCCCTGTCCCTGCTGAAGAAAAGCAAGCCCAAACCATGATGCTGCCACCACCATGTTTGACAGTGGGGATGGTGTGGTCAGGGTGATGAGCTGTGTTGCTTTTACGCAAAACATAACGTTTTGCATTGTTGCCAAAAAGTTCAATTTTGGTTTCATCTGTCCAGAGCACCTTCTTCCACATGTTTGGTGTGTCTCCCAGGTGGCTTGTGGCAAACTTTAAACAACACTTTCTATGGATATCTTTAAGAAATGGCTTTCTTCTTGCCACTCTTCCATAAAGGCCAGATTTGTGCAATATACGACTGATTGTTGTCCTAAGGACAGAGTCTCCCACCTCAGCTGTAGATCTCTGCAGTTCATCCAGAGTGATCATGGGCCTCTTGGCTGCATCTCTGATCAGTCTTCTCCTTGTATGAGCTGAAAGTTTAGAGGGACGGCCAGGTCTTGGTAGATTTGCAGTTGTCTGATACTCCTTCCATTTCAATATTATCGCTTGCACAGTGCTTCTTGGGATGTTTAAAGCTTGGGAAATCTTTTTGTATCCAAATCCGGCTTTAAACTTCTTCACAACAGTATCTCGGACCTGCCTGGTGTGTTCCTTGTTCTTCATGATGCTCTCTGCGCTTTTAACGGACCTCTGAGACTATCACAGTGCAGGTGCATTTATACGGAGACTTGATTACACACAAGTGGATTGTATTTATCATCATTAGTCATTTAGGTCAACATTGGATCATTCAGAGGTCCTTACTGAACTTCTGGAGAGAGTTTGCTGCACTGAAAGTAAAGGGGCTGAATAATTTTGCACGCCCAATTTTTCAGTTTTTGATTTGTTAAAAAAGTTTGAAATATCCAATAAATGTCGTTCCACTTCATGATTGTGTCCCACTTGTTGTTGATTCTTCACAAAAAAATACAGTTTTATATCTTTATGTGTTTGAAGCCTGAAATGTGGCAAGAGGTCGCAAAGTTCAAGGGGGCCGAATACTTTCGCAAGGCACTGTATGTGAGAAATCTGTTCATCGACTACAGCTCAGCATTTAACACCATAGTAGCCTCCAAACTCATCATCAAGCTCGAGACCCTGGGTCTCGACCCCGCCCTGTGCAACTGGGTACTGGACTTCCTGACGGGCCGCCCACAGGTGGTGAGGGTAGATAACAACATCTCCACCCCGTTAATCCTCAACACTGGGGCCCCACAAGGGTGCGTTCTGAGCCCTCTCCTGTACTCCCTGTTCACCCACGACTGCGTGGCCACGCACGCCTCCAACTCAATCATCAAGTTTGCGGATGACACAACAGTGGTGGGCTTGATTACTAACAACGACGAGACGGCCTACAGGGAGGAGGTGAGGGCCCTCGGAGTGTGGTGTCAGGAAAATAACCTCTCATTCAACGTCAACAGAACTAAGGAGATGATTGTGGATTTCAGGAAACAGCAGAGGGAACACCCCCCTATCCACATCGATGGGACAGTAGTGGAGAGGGTAGTAAGTTTTAAGTTCCTCAGCGTACACATCACAGACAAACTGAATTTGTCCAACCACACAGACAGCATCGTGAAGAAGGCGCAGCAGCGCCTCTTCAACCTCAGGAGGCTGAAGAAATTTGGCTTGTCACCAAAAGCACTCACAAACTTCTACAGATGCACAATCGAGAGCATCCTGTCGGGCTGTATCACCGCCCGGTACGGCAACTGCTCCGCCCACAACCGTAAGGCTCTCCAGAGGGTAGTGAGGTCTGCACAACGCATCACCGGGGGCAAACTACCTGCCCTCCAGGACACCTACACCACCCGATGTCACAGGAAGGCCGAAAAGATCATCAAGGACAACAACCACCCGAACCACTGCCTGTTCACCCCGCTATCATCCAGAAGGCGAGGTCAGTACAAGTGCATCAAAGCTGGGACCGAAAGACTGAAAAACAGCTTCTATCTCAAGGCCATCAGACTGTTAAACAACCACCACTAACATTGAGTGGCTGTTGCCAACACACTGACTCAACACCAGCCACTTTAATAATGGGAATTGATGCGAATTGATGTAAAATATATCACTAGCCACTTTAAACAATGCTTCTTAATATAATGTTTACATACCCTACATTATTCATCTCATATGTATACGTATATACTGTACTCTATATAATCTACTGCATCTTTATGTAATTCATGTATCACTTGCCACTTTAAACTATTCCACTTTGTTTACATACTCATCTCATATGTATATACTGTACTCGATACCATCTACTGTATCTTGCCTATGCCGCTCTCTACCATCACTCATTAATATATCTTTATGTACATATTCTTTATCCCTTTACACTTGTGTGTATAAGATAGTAGTTTTGGAATTGTTAGTTAGATTACTCGTTGGTTATTACTGCATTGTCGGAACTAGAAGCACAAGCATTTCGCTACACCCGCATTAACATCTGCTAACCATGTGTATGTGACAAATAAATTTGATTTGAATTTGATTTGATTTGAATTTGCATACCGCCCCAACAGATCCACAGATGATGCAATCTTTATTGCACTCCACACTGCCCTTTCCCACTTGGACAAAAGGAACACTCATGTGGGAATGCTTTTCATCGACTACAGCTCAGCGATCAACACCATAGTCCCTCAAAGCTCATCACTAAGCGAAGGACCCTGGGACTAAACACTGAGCATGCCCCCATTCTCATCGAAGGGGTTGTAGTGGAGCATGTTGAGAGCGTCAAGATCATTGGTATCCACATCCTTGGTATCCACATTATAGGCTTAGTTAACTGGTGAACAGTTGAAATCATGGAAACATAATGACAATTCTAATTCTAGATTTGAAATAGAATGTGCAATACCTTTAATATATTGTTGTTTGACATGACTACCATGTTAATAAACCAGTTAGGAATTACTGACAGAGTAGGTGCGTGGTGGAGACATCCAAGAGATTAAAATTTGGAAGGGAAATGACATCAAGTAGTGCAGACGAAAGGGATAACAAGTTGGTGAAACAACAGATGTGCTGGAATGAGAACAATATAAGTGCTCCTTAAACTCTCACATCTTTCACAGCAAAGAGCGAGGGAGTCCAGGGTATGACTGGAGGAAAAATGGAGGAAGCATTGAGGGATTATCTTGGCGTGAGTTCAGTTGGTGAGACTGAGTGGACGATGGTGAAGAACAGTGGAGTGAAAAGTTAACGGTCTCAAAGATGGTGAAGGATGAATTGGGTAAAGTGGAATAGGTTTGAGTGACTTGGAGTGGTATAATGCCGATTGTGTGTCAACAGTACAAAAGGAGAAAGCTTTGTGTGGTTTAGGTTATACATTTCAGGTAGACGCACGTTGATTAAAATGAATGATAGACGGAAGGTCTTACTGTGGTTTGGTGAAGTGGTTCTCCCATCTTATGTAAAACCTGGGTAAGTGAGATATACAGAAGCCGCTGCAGTATTACAATTGTAAAAAGGTTTGAACATGTGGCAAGTGTTCGTCGAAGGAATAAATATGTTATAGTCAGATGAAGCACGTCGTATTTGTGATGGGAATCGCGTTCCCGAGTTCCCGGAGTGCCCTGTACGGACGAAGGAGGTCATAGTAGCTAGGATGATCAGGCCAATCCAGCAGGTGTCCTATGTGGAGGCAGTGAAAATAGCCGAAGGAGTAGAGAGGAGAAGGTAGTTCATGTCCCACAGTCTGCAGTGAAGCCATGCAGGAGAAGGATCCCAACAGACAAATAGTGAAAGAGGTGGACATTGTTGTGTTTATAGAGCAAGTGATAAATGCATTAATAAATTATTAGTAGCCTTCATCCAAAACTAGCAGTTTCCGCAATAGCACGGAGGAGTTTCGACAACAAAATTGCATTTGTATTGCCTCAGTGATAAATTGCATTAATAATAAACTAATAAAACATCTAAGAATCTAGACATCATTGTGAAGGCGGCAAATAGATTTCTGGATCACCAGGACTTCACAGACTAAATGTTACAGGGAGTACTGAATGAAGACGTTCCACCTCTCCCAGGTTCCTGAACCTGTGTAGGGATCTGAATAGTACCATTTTTGTTTGAAATTCAGTGTAGTGGAGTGAATTTGGTTTGTGTTTATTTTTTATTTTACGTAATTTGTATGATTTGTTAATTCCAATTTTTTTCGTTTTGGTTATTTTTTATAACCCCGTACAGTAGGTGGTAGCAATACACCTGATGAGTGTAGTCTGACTACAATCTTCAGATAAGAAGACATGGTAGGAACCAAAGTGTTGGTCAGTGTTTCCAGTTGACCCTAATTAGATGTTACATTACATGTTGTTTTCTTACTACATGTAGCCTGCTAGCTAGCCAACATATTCTGTTTTTAAGACAGTATTTTCTAGTGTTAATCATGGCCCGTTCATCGTTAGAACCATCGGAGCCTTAAGATGCGTTTGGGAAACCGGGCCCAGATATCCAGTTTCCTCCTCTTCTTCATTGTTCGATGAGACAGTCACCTCCCCCTCCTCTTCTTTCACTGAAACGTCATCATCCTCCTCTTTAACTCTGAACGAGTCTTCTGTTATGGGTGTAAGATGGCACAGTGATGCCATCTGTTGGTAAATGTTCATTACTGCAAGTCTTGTGTTTTACCTGGGTGCTTGAGATACCCGGATGTGTTGTGATGTACGGAACAAGACTGGTTACTCGCATCAATGCCTCGGTCTCGTCATTTAACATTCAAACATGGTGTCATTGTCGAATAACTAACCGCGCTTTCCGCAAATTAGAGTCACCTGTTCTGGTTTACCAAACAAATGCTTATTTGTGTAAAATTTTGCCCGGAATTGACCTTAGCTAGAGTGAGTTTGCAAGTTAGCTTCAGTGTTGTTAGCACCGGTTAGACATGGCAGCGAACATTCCCCCTCCCGCCGTTATGAAGCTCAGCGGGATTGGAGCACGAACTGGGATACATTTAGAGGTGAATGGGAGGACTATGCGCTAGCAACGGGATGTCTGGAAAAGGAAGATGAGGTAGTGGCTGCCACTTTGAGGACTATAATGGGAACTGAATGCCGACACGTATACAAACACAACCTGAACCTAACAGCAGCTCAGCAAGGCAACGCTATAGCTATTCTTGATGCTCTTGAACATTACTTTACGCCAGCAAAGAACGTAATCTACGAGCGTTATGTTTTCAGGCGTTGCAAACAGGAGGACGGGGAGTCCATTGACAGCTTTGTCACTAGGTTATTAAGGGAAAATGCAGCTACATGTGACTATCGTGCTTTAAGAGATGAACTGATCAGAGATCAGATTGTGCTTGGCATAACTGATGAGGGCACCCGCAGACGTTTGCTGAGAGAACAGTGGAGACATGCCGTGCAGCAGAGCTTACTGATATACGGATAAGGTCCATGGAGCTAGAAAGGCAACATATGGACAATGTCAATGCTACATTCAGGCAGCCAGTAAAGAAATTGCCCTTTGCCACAGCTAATGCTAATACTACAGCCAACTCTGCAGTAGACAACCCCAATACATGCCGATATTGTGGCATTTCTCATGGACGAGGAAAAAAACACTGCCCAGCCTATGGAAAAATATACAAATCCTGTGGTACAGCTAATCACTTCGCAAGGGTCTGCATGAAAAGCAAGAGAAAGGAGGGTAAAGTGCACTCCATGGAAACAAACACAGATGAAGGGAAAGACAGCACAGAGGATGTATATGATAACGAGTGCATAGGGGCAGTGAGGGCTAAATGACAAAAGTGGTTTGCCACTCTGCTACTCAATAATAAACCACAGCAATGCCAGCTAGATTCAGGGGCCACATGCAACATTTGGAGCCTTAAAGACAAAAGGAGGCTCGCGCCCAGAGACAAACTCACACAGAGTAGCACCAAGCTGAAACTGTATTCAGGCCAGTTCATGACCTCTTTAGGCCTGTTTGTGACAGAGTGTGTTTTACGTGGCCAGAAATACACCCTTGAGTGTTGAGGCTAGTCAACAGCCATTACTGTCAGGTTCTACATGCGAGCACCTTGGGCTTATTAACTTCACCATCCCAGCTGATATTAACATTATAGACAAAGTCCAGGCTGGGCCCCTGAGCAAGGAGACACTCCTAAGCAAGTACCATGATGTCTTCAACGCACCGGTCGAGTCAGTTCCCGGGGAAGTCCACTTTGAGTTGGACGCAACAATCCAGCCTGTCCAGTGTGCACCCCGCTATGTACCAGTGGCCATAAAAGAAACTACAAAGGCTCAGCTTGACAAATACGAAGTAGATGGTCACATCATATCCGTCACCGAGCCTACAGACTGGATAAGTAATATGGTTATCCTCAAGAAACCAGACAAGCTACGAATATGCATTGATCCTAAACACCTCAACCAGGCTCTGCGACGTTCACATTACATTATGCCCATGTTGGAGGATGTTCTTTACAATCTCCCAAAGGCCAGAGTCTTCACGCTCGTGGATGCCATAGATGCCTTCCTGCAGTGCAAGCTCGACGAGCCCAGCAGCTACATGACCACCTTTTGGACACCCTGGGGCAGGAAGAGGTGGTTGAAGCTTCCGTTGGTGTCTCTGTGGCTCCAGAGGTGTACCAGCGGAAACAGCATGAGCTGTTGATGGGACTCAGTGGCGTGGAACCCATAGCAGATGACATCCTCGTAGTGGGCTGTGTGGACAGTGATGAGGAGGCAGAATGTGACCATGACGCCAAGTTCTGGCCCTGATGGTCAGATGCAGACAGGTCAAGCTAAGGCGAAGCATAAAAAAGCTTCAGTTTAAAGTGCCAGAGGTCTGCTTTCATGGGCACATCTTGTCCTCCACCGGATTGACGGCGGATCCTGAAAAAGTGAAGGCTGTCTTGGAAATGCCCCACCCATCTGACGTGAAGGGAGTGCAGCGCTTCGTCGGATTCGTCACCAACCTGGCCAAATTCCTACCGCGGCTCTCTGAAGTGTGTGAGCCACTTAGGAGGCTCATGGACAAGGACACCATCTGGCATTGGCTCCCAAAACATGACGCAGCGGTGAGGGAAATAAAACAACTGGTCACCCAGACACCTGTACTGCAATACTACAATGTGTCAAAACCTGTCACGATTCAGAGTGACTCAAGCCAGTATGGACTTGGCTGTTGCCTCATGCAGGAGGGCCAGCCTGTGGCATTCGCCTCTAGGGCACTCACCCCAACAGAGCAGAACTTTGCCCAGATAGAGAAGGAGTGCCTCAGCATTGTGTTTGCATGCCAACGCTTCCACCACTACCTGTACGGGCGCGACAATATTACCGCAGAGACAGATCACAAGCCCCTTATTGCTATATTCAGCAAGCCTCTTCTGAATGCCCCAAAACGACTGCAGAGCATGCTACTGGCCCTACAAAACTACAAATTCAAGGTGGTGTATAAGCCAGGGCCAGAGATGTATGTGAGTGACACGCTCAGCAGGGCTACTGCATCAGGCACTCACACATGCTCCATGCATGAATAACACGCAGTGTGCAGCTTACAAACAGAGCAAGTGGATGTTGAACACATCAACCAGGCTGACTACCTCAATGTTACGGACCAGCGCCTTATACAAATCAGACAGCACACAGACAGGGACGAGCAACTCCAGGCATTGAGGTCTGTGATTCTGATGGGCTGGCCCGACTGCAAGGAAGAAACTGCTTTAGCCGTCAGAGAATATTGGCCAGTCAAAGAGGAGCTCAGTGTTCAAAACGGAGTAATATTCAAGTGTCAGAGAGTCGTTATTCTCCGGTCTCTGCGCCCTGAGATGTTGGCGCGTGTGCACTCAAGTCACATAGGAGTTGAGGCCTGTTACAGACAAGCACGTGACACACTATATTGGCCAGGAATGCAGAGTGAAATCAAAGACTATGTCAGTAAATGCACAGTCTGCAATGAATATGCCATTGAGCAACAGAGAGAGACGATGATGTCCCACGAGCTACCGATGTGCCCCTGGCAGAGAGTAAGTCTAGATCTCTTCCAGCACAGTGGCAAAGACTTTCTGCTGGTAGTCGATCATTACTCAGACTTTTGGGAGATTGACCTCCTCCCCGACCTCTCACCAGAGACAACGATCAAACGCTGCAAGGCTCAGTTTGCCCGCTATGGCCAGCCAGATAGGGTAATTTCAGACAATGGACACGAATTGTCCGGAGTTGAGTTCCGAAAATTTGCTGCAGGATGAGAGTTTGAGCACGTCACTTCATCACCACGACACCCAAAAGCTAATGGGAAGGCGGAGTCCGCAGTAAAAATCGCAAAGAACCTCTGCAAAAAGGCTCAGCGAGAGGGCAAAGATGTCTGGAAAGCAATCCTGCAGTGGCGCAATACCCGACAGTAGGTATGGATAGTAGCCCGGCCCAGCGCCTCATGGCACGGCGCTTAAAAGCAGCTCTACCAGTAGCCAGCACTCTCCTGGAGCCATGTGTGGTGACAGACGTGCTGGTGAAGCTACGTCACAGAAGACAGGTCTCCAAGTTCATCTACGACAAATCAGAAGAAGACTTACCTGAGCTCAGGGTGGGTGAAACGGTGCGAATGAAGCCACTACCAGGGGACCGGACAGGCCTCTGGAGACTCGGATCCTGTGTACAGAAAGTGGCACCACGCTCCTACTTGGTCGAAGTGAATGGATCACTGTACCGTCGTAACAGGGTTGACCTTCGGATTGCTGAGCCAGCACCTACTCAGAACCCTGATGACCAAAGGGGTCGCATGACAAAAGACAGAACCCCAGCAAGTCACATGGGGCCTGAGGCACTGGGCGAAGAGCCAGGGGATCACAGGTCGGTCGCTCCTTCGCCCATCAATTCTCCCCTTAGACATTCAGGTGACACGCCTGTGCGGGAACCCGCAGTCCTCGCAGACATACCTCCTGTCTTTTCACGCTGAGAGCGTCTGTCTCAGCCACCAAAAATACTTAATCTGTAGGTTTCCCATCAGGGATTGTTGACAGACAGAGATAAAAGTTAAGAGTAAAGTAATGTCATACCTTCCAGGTCCCTCCCCAAACAGTTCGAACTACTAATCTTAAAAATTACTCTCTCCAGAAATAAGTCTCTCACTGTTGCTGCCTGCTACCGACCTCCCTCAGCTCCCAGCTGTGCCCTGGACACCATTTGTGAATTGATCGCCCCCAATCTAGCTTCAGAGTTTGTTCTGTTAGGTGACCTAAACTGGGATATGCTTAACACCCCGGCAGTCCTACAATCTAAGCTAGATGCCATCAATCTCACACAAATCATCAAGGAACCCACCAGATACAACCCTCATAGACGTCATCCTGACCAACTGACCCTCCAAATACACCTCCGTCGCCTTCAACCAGGATCTCAGCGATCACTGCCTCATTGCCTGTATCCGCTACGGAGCCGCAGTCAAACGACCACCCCTCATCACTGTCAAACGCTCCCTAAAACACTTCTGTGAGCAGGCCTTTCTAATCGACCTGGCCCGGGTATCCTGGAAGGACATTGACCTCATCCCGTCAGTTGAGGATGCCTGGTTATTCTTTAAAAGTAACTTCCTCACCATTTTAGATAAGCATGCTCCGTTCAAAAAATGCAGAACTAAGAACAGATATAGCCCTTGGTTCACTCCAGACCTGACTGCCCTCGACCAGCACAAAAACATCCTGTGGCGGACTGCAATAGCATCGAATAGTCCCCGTGATATGCAACTGTTCAGGGAAGTCAGGAACCAATACACACAGTCAGTCAGGAAAGCTAAGGCCAGTTTCTTCAGGCAGAAATGTGCATCCTGTAGCTCCAACTCCAAAAAGTTCTGGGACACTGTGAAGTCCATGGAGAACAAGAGCACCTCCTCCCAGCTGCCCACTGCACTGAGGCTAGGTAACACGGTCACCACCGATAAATCCATGATTATCGAAAACTTCAACAAGCATTTCTCAACGGCTGGCCATGCCTTCCGCCTGGCTACTCCAACCTCGGCCAACAGATCCTCCCCCCCCGCAGCTACTCGCCCAAGCCTCTCCAGGTTCTCCTTTACCCAAATCCAGATAGCAGATGTTCTGAAAGAGCTGCAAAACCTTGACCCGTACAAATCAGCTGGGGTTGACAATCTGGACCCTCTATTTCTGAAACTATCCGCCGCAATTGTCGCAACCCCTATTACCAGCCTGTTCAACCTCTCTTTCAAATCATCTGAGATCCCCAAGGATTGGAAAGCTGCCGCAGTCATCCCCCTCTTCAAAGGGGGAGACACCCTGGACCCAAACTGTTACAGACCTATATCCATCCTGCCCTGCCTATCTAAGGTCTTCGAAAGCCAAGTAAACAAACAGGTCACTGACCATCTCGAATCACACCGTACCTTCTCCGCTGTGCAATCGGGTTTCCGAGCCAGTCACGGGTGCACCTCAGCCAGCGCTCAAGGTACTAAACGATATCATAACGGCCATCGATAAAAGACAGTACTGTGCAGCCGTCTTCATCGACCTTGCCAAGGCTTTCGACTCTGTCAATCACCATATTCTTATCGGCAGACTCAGTAGCCTTGGTTTCTCTGATGACTGCCTTGCCTGGTTCACCAACTACTTTGCAGACAGAGTGCAGTGTGTCAAATCGGAGGGCATGCTGTCCGGTCCTTTGGCAGTCTCTATGGGGGTGCCACAGGGTTCAATTCTCGGCCAACTTTTTCCACCTTGGCTTACTGTTAGTTGGCTTCTAACTGGTCTCCGGTAGTTAGTCTCGCTGACCATAACCGTGCTGGTTGGCTATGCTGGTTAGGGTAATAGCTAGTTGGTTAAAACCTCTTGATACTCCCCACCCCGGATCCGGGATCGTGAATAAAGCCTCAGGCTCATTAGCATAAAGCAACGTTAACGATTTCTGAAAATCGCAAATAAAATGAAACTAATGCACCTGCTCTCAAGCTTAGCCTTTTCTTAACAACACTGTCATCTCAGATTTTCAAAATATGCTTTTGAACCATAGCAAATCACTAATTTGTGTAAGAGTATGCTAAGCTAGCTTAGCATTTTGAGTAGCATTTAGCACGCAACATTTTCACAAAAACCAGATAACCAAATAAATAAAATAATTTACCTTTGAAGAGCTTCGGATGTTTTCAATGAGGAGACTCTCAGTAACATAGCAAATGTTCAGTTTTTCCTGAAAGAATCTTTGTGTAGGAGAAATCGCTCCGTTTTGTACATCACATTTGGCTACCGAAACGAACCGATAATTCAGTCACCAAAACGTCAAACTTTTTCCGAATTAACTCCATAATATCGACCGAAACATGGCAAACGTTGTTTAGAATCAATCCTCAAGGTGTTTTTTCACATATCTCTTCATTGATATGCAGTTTGTGGAAGCCTGCTTTCCCCTCAGAATCGCATGGAAAAATACCAGCAGCTGAAAAATATGCACCAATTTCGACGGAGGACATCGGGCGGACACCTGGAAAATGTAGTCTCTTATGGTCAATCTTCCAATGATATGCCTACAAATACGTCACAATGCTGCAGACACCTTGGGGAAACGACAGAAAGGGCAGGCTCATTCCTCTCGCATTCACAGCCATATAAGGAGACAATGGAAAACGGAGCCTCAAAAATCCTGCTGGTTTCCTGGCTGCCGTTTCATCTTGGTTTTGCCTGTAGCTCCCGTTCTAGGGCACCCACAGAGAATATCTTTGCAGTTCTGGAAAATTCAGAGTGTATTCTTTCCAAAGCTATCAATTATATGCATAGTCGAGCATCGTTTTGTGACAAAATATCTTGTTTAAAACGGGAACGTTTTTCATCCAAAAATGAAATTGCGCCCCTAGAGTTTCAAGAGGTTAATAGCCAATGTTAGCTGGCTGGCTAAGATAACTGCATATAGCTAATATTATTTGATTTTTTTGTTAGATGGCGTTATGTATTTCCAAAACGTTGGTTTACTTTAATCACTCAAGTCATGAGCGTAAACGATTGGTTTAATATGAAGTTCTACATTTGAAGTTATTTCGGTTGTAGTTTACATCATAGGGAATAGGCTGGTCCTCCATATTTCTTCACACCTGACTTTATCATTCTTCTGAGTTCTGATTGGTTTTATGTAATAACTCCAAAAATAGAACAGTGAGGTGTAACTTTGCAATGGGACTTCAAACATTTTTTGGGAAGAATATTTTTTTTGATCTTTTAAACTTTACCGTAACTTAACCATTTTTTTTCTCTCGGTCACTTTACATTTTTAGATCAAAAAGCATTTGACCTTTCCACTGCGTTAACAATGGAAGATTGGTTGATTTCCAGTTTTTAAGCATAGTATTTAAGATGATTGACGAGAAAAGTATAGTCCAACCATTGGGTAACTTGTTTCATGCTCATCAAAGGTGAGGGTGAATTTCAGATGTTCACTGCTTGTATTGAAGAAGGAGTGGAATCGATGAAGTTCCTCTGCTGTCCCCTGGATTAGATGGAACACGTCATCAATGAAGACTTTTTCAGAACCTGATGAGTTGCTAGAATGGATTGTTAGGGTTGACAATCACGTTCTTCTCAAACAACCCCACATACAGATTGGCATAATCAGATGCTATTTTTTAAACTGCAAACTGCACATTTTAAATGTTTTCTTTACTCAAGTATGACAATTGGGTACTTTTTACATCACTGTTTCTTTTACACCTGCAATGTAAAATAAACAGAAGAATGCATGATGGTCAATGCTATCTGGTATCCTTGGGACATCCCTACCCTAAACCCTAACTTTAACCCCTAACCTTAACCCCTAACTTAACCATTTGAAATGTCAACTTCAACGGGCTAGGGGCGTCCCAAGGATGTATCTCTACCTAAAAATATATGATCTAAGTGATTGATAGTTGGTATTCAGCAGTCATAAAGCCTAATTTACTTAATGAATTACTAAAATAGTAATTTTGTCAGACAGCAGCTCTCCACTTTATTGACTGACTGATCCATTCATCCTTCCATCCCTCCTCAGCCTTCCTCTCCTCTGAGGACCCAGTGAGGCTGGAGAGCAGTCAGAGAGCTGTTGAGGGACTGGTTAGGAAGAACACTTCTACAGCCAGAGAGGTGAGAGGTCACACATGGTTTAGATGGTAAATATTTATCTCCCCTTAGCGGTTCATCACGTAAACAAAAAGGAATATGTTCCATCATCTATGTTTATTTACAATAGTGCAAATTGCCCACTGATATTGGTGTAATTTCTCACCCATTTTGGTTGTATGAAAGTTAATTTCCCCTCAGACACACACATTTGTTCTTTGTTATTATGAAGGTAATTTTTGTCAAATGTACTTTTCTCCACTCATTCACCCCACCTCTTTACGTTGCTTATTTATTCTCTTTATATTGAATCTCTTTTATATTGAATATTTCTATTCAGTGGCCTGACTGCATCCAGACTGTCATAGGCCCATCCTGGTAGATCTGAACCGAATGCAGTTTGGAGTGATCGGATGACAGAAGTCACATTTAGGTACCAGGTGTAACTGAGGCCATAGATGCTTCATATCTATTACTTTGCGTGTTTGAAATACTATGACTGAATGTGTTTCTTTCTGTGTTGCAGGGGAAGTCAAGAAATGGAACAGCAAGGCCACAGAACATGACATAAGCAGAGCTGTGGGAGACCACCTCAAGCCCCTGGTAGAGCCGGGGGTGGTGTTTAACACTCCCCCACGCCTTCAGCAGGCTGGAAAAGTGGAAGATATACTGAATTTATACTGTTTTTCATACTAAGATGGATCATGCACTATATTGACAAGGTTGAAGATAGCATGAAAAACAGTATAAATTCAGTCAAAGCTGGACCAAGATATGCCTTTGCACATATTTGTTCATTGGTTTAGCAAGTCTGTTGATTGGTTGGTCACTGGGTTCATTTGTTTTGCAATATGATCAAATCAAGCTTTATTTATATAGTACATTTCAGACATGGATGCAACACAATGGCTTCACAGGAAAAAAACAAAAATAAACTGAAATATTTAGTACACAACAAACAAACTTAACTGAAAGACTGAGCATTTTAAGGAAATGTAATTGATTGAAATATTAGATGCAACATCCAACACAAAATATAAGTTTGTTTAATTCCATTGTTTGTTACGTTCTCCATTGAGAACCAAAAAACTAAAGTCAAACTAAATGTTACATAAATATGAGATATCAAAAGCAAATGTGATTGGTGAGGCATGGAATATTAAAACGTATCTTTGTCAGGCTGAAAATTTGAAATATGAGGTGATTTGTGTCATGCTTCTTCAGTAGTGGAATAAAGACAATTAGCATTTGAATGTTGTAAAGAAATACTGGAGTGATGTAGGATTGTGAATAGGCTACAAGTACGTTGAAATTAATTCATCAAGTCATTGAAAAAAGACCTGAAAATATTTACATTTAATTTTATAAACAAAACACGACAACATCATACAAACATCACATCTGCTCTTTTTTTGTGTCACTTTTTGTTAATTTACATAAATAGTAATAGATGTAAACAGCGCGCTACATTTTGAAGTGTTGCATTTTGATTAAAGAGGGTCACCAATGTGGTAAGTGTAACACAACTCTTTTTTTGTTAGTACAGTTTTGTTAAATCACATAAATAATACTCTTTCAATTCAGAGCCTGGATTTTTCCCCTGAGGCTAAAATCCATATCATGCTGAAATCAATTTATCAAATTCAACAGGGGGAAAACATTTAGGGTTCTACATCGAGACATCATTAAAATACTGCTTCAACAATGTTAAAACATTCTACATTGTGACAATATTTAATTGATATCGTGAAACATCTCCTTCATGTATGTATTTCATGATGTTTGATTAGATATATTTTATCAGAGTATCCCTTATCACATTGATCATAACCATAAGGTTTCTCTCATGTGTGTGTCCGCTGGTGTTATAGCAGGCTGTTTGACTTGAGTAAAACTCTTCCCACATTGAGTACAGCTATATGGTTTCACTCCTGTGTGTGTTATCTGGTGTGATATCAGGCCGCTTGACTGAGTAAAACTCTTCCCACATTGATCACAGCCATAAGGTTTCTCTCCAGTGTGTATTCGCTGGTGTGATTTCAAGTTGCTTGACTGAGTAAAACTCTTCCCACATTGATCACACCCAAAAGGTTTCTCTCCAGTGTGAATTCTCTGATGTATTTTAAGGTCTACTGAAGAGGTGAATCTCTTCCCACAGTCAGAGCAGCAGTGAAGATTCTCTCCAGTGTGTATTCTCAGGTGTAGTTTAAGTGAATCTGATTTTAAGTAACTCTTCCCACAGTCAAAACAGTGGTGAGATTTCTCTCCTGTGTGTCCCCGCTGGTGTATTCTCTTATGTAGTTTAAGTGAATCTGATCTTGAGTAACTCTTCCCACAGTCAGAACAGTGGTGAGATGTCATCCCTTTGCGTCTCTGCAGGTGTTTCAATCTGGAGAGACTCTTCTCTGCCTCGTCAGCATCATGATGTTGTTGAGGATCCCCAGAGGATCCACGATAGTCCCTTATCTCTCCTGTGTGAACAACAAAGTCAGACAGATGATTCAAGGCTCAAAACAGCAGAAATCCACTGTTTATTTGAGTTAAAAGGTGATGCCCAGACCGTACCCATGAAGTTGTACAACAATTGACGTCTGTTGAATTATTTGACAAACAGTCAAGTGAGCAACAATTTTAGTAGTAAAATCAATGATTGGAGGCTAGAAACAAGTTATTAAAGTTGCTGAAACTAAACAATGTGCCAGACAACTTTTGGTCTCCAATTTTGGCCCCTTTCTGTGTTTGCTCGTGCGGACGGGGGCAGAGCACACACAATTTGGTTGCAGAAACTCCTCCCTGCTAATGAGGAAACCACTAGTTATGGATGTAGTATATCTGTTTGGAGCAAAAATGGTGAGCGAAGATTTTAATTTTTCACAATGTATACTGAATATTACAGCTCACTATCAGAGCAAGATCAGAATGCTACTCAAGGAAACTCAACTCATTTTAAGCTCTGTGTCGCTATTTACTAAATCACCACCGTGGGGGAAAACTCAGGGGAGGTGTCATAGGATGACAGCAAAAATAGCCTCCATTTACAGGTTGAATATGAGTGCATTTCACACTACTTTTGGATTATAATTGTCAGGCTCGCTTGAATCTCCTGCTTTGTGTAATGTTTGTGTTTGTCTCAAATCACCTGCTTCATACTTAAAAAACACTTCAACCAGTAAAATGCTCTTTGGCTAGCTTTTCCATCAGCCTGACAATGAGGGTTTGTAAACTAAGTGTTTGCCAAATTGGCCCATAACTTCACCTAACAACAACATAGACCTACTGTAGGACCCATAACTTCACCTAATATCATAGACCGAGGACTATAAATAATTTAATATTTCAGGTGAAACATGGAAACTAAAATTTCATAACCTGATCACCACATAATTTTGTGAATAATCCCACAGTCACATGACAAGTGTCACAACATGCAACAACAACCAAAGCGCTTCTTCATTAGGCTACTCTGTAATGTGTTGTCATTCTAAATGTCCTGAATAAAGGAAAATAGCTCTGTGTGTTGTTCAATAGCCTATCCATCAAGGAACCGTTCTCTACACATTATGAGCTAAGTATCTCTATGCGCAAACAGACTAACGAGACGCTACTGTAAATCAAGCAGATAATAACACATTATAAACATCAATTTGTTAGGGATGTTGGATCCAACGTGGAGCACGGCATAACTGTTTTTACCAGAGTAATGAATGAAGAAGCGCTTTGGTTGTTGTTGCATGTTGTGACGCTTGTCATGTGACTGTCATTCAGAAAATGATTTCCTGGTTCAGCTGATGATAGTTGAACATGTGACTGTAACTAAATAGCTACAGTATTAAGAATTATGTGTAATTATTGAAAAAACACATTAATGACAGTATCCATTTGGGTGTTGTCAATAAAGTTAAGGTGACTCTCGGTCAGAACCATTGGATTTTGCAAACTCAAATGATTTAGGATTTCTGTGCCCATGAAATATAATATAAGGCGAACACTAAATGTTATGTAGGTAGAGTGCATTTCAGATATCTGAATACAAAAAACTGTACGAACAGGAAAATAACCTAAACCACAAGAGGTAAACTCACTGGAGGAGCTTACCAAGTAGACATTGAATGTTCCTGAGTGGCCTAGTTACAGTTCGGACTTAAATCGTATTGAAAGTTTATGGTAAGACTTGAAAATGGCTTTCTAGTAATGATCAACAACCAACTTGACAGAACAGGAAGGATTTTAAAAAGAATAATGAATATTTACACTTAGATCAGTTGCCTATTGGATGACATCACAACTTCCCATCAAGCCAACTCCTTGAAGGCCTTACTATGACATCACTCACTCCTTCTAGTTTCCAGTTGCCTAAAAAAAACACTATTTTGTTCAAAACATTTATTTGTTTCCCTTTAGTGTGTTTATACTTTACTGTATTTATATGTCACTTTTCAACAGGAAAATGTGAAAAATCACTTGAGGACATCATGAACAATTCATACATTACAAAAACATATTCAAGTGTAGAACGCCCTTTTAAAAATCACACATTACTTCAACAACTGCAGTTTGTGCCCCTATTTTTAAAGATATTACTCAATGTATTTACTGGTGTTCATCAGATCAATGTCCCTGTTTTATAAGACAGTACTCACTGTATTTACTGGTGTTAATCAGTTCTCCAGTCTTCTCTTCTTCATCCTCCTCTAATGTGACAGTAATCTCCCCCTCCTCATCCTTCATTCCAAAAACGTCTTCATCTACTTTCACTTCATCCTCCACTCCAAAAACTGCATATTCCTTCTTTTCTTTTACAGTAACATCCTCCTCCTCTTTCACTCTGAAAGCTTCCTCTTCTTTCACTGTAACAGCCTCACCCTCTACTTGTTTTTGCATTGTAAACATATTTCTCTTTGCCTCCTCATTGACGAGAGCTTCTTTCTCCGTCCAGCAGACCCCCTCTTCTTCAGCAGGAGGAGAGTAGCTTAGTGAACTCATGGTCGGGGATAATAGCTAGTTAGCATTGGTGACTAGACTAGTGCTAACTTAACCAGCCAGCTCGTTGACTTACAACGTAAATCTTAAATTAAATGGGGTAGCTAGTTGTTTCCACATAAGTATGTTTAAATCAAAACCAAATCTTCCTCTTCTTGTTTTACTGTAACATCATGTTCTTCCTTCTCCTCTTTCACAACAATGTTCAGCCCCAGAGATTCTCCGTCCAGCAGACCTCCTCTTCTTTAACAGGAGGGGAGTAGTTTAGGGAGCTCATGGTCGGGGATGTTAGCTAGCTATCTATCATTAGCGACTAGGCTCGTGCTAAGCTACTATAGCTGACTCATAACGTAATATTAAATTAAATAGGTTAACAAGTAGATACAACAGTGTCTAAAACACAGTAGTTAATATACACCTAAAACGAATAAATAGCTTGAATCGTTCGGCTATGTTGGTTAGCAAGCAACCGAGGTGTTTGACGAGCTGTTTCTGAAGAACCGTCCACTAGATTATACGTCACGCTGGCAACGTCGCCTGAAAGACGCACATCGCCGTCTGCTGACTGGAGGGGAAACGCAGTTGAGGATCATATTTTATTTTCAGACAAAGATTATTTTAAATGGATTTAATTAAATAATACTATTATATTGAGACATACAAAAGACAGGAATGTGTTGATTGATTAGTGCGAATAATAATTTTTTTACTACAACATATTTAAGGCAGTTTCATTAAGTCATACTAAATCTAAATAAGTAGCAAGCAACTGTTGGTCTATACTGCTCCTACATCATGTAACAATACATCATGTAGATGCATATAATGAACAGACTAGGTCTATACTGCTCCTACATGGTGTAACAACATACCTTCACACTGTTTCCGCATTGTATTACGTTAGCCTTGTTATAAAAATCATTTAAAATACATTTCAAAAGTTTGGGGTCACTTAGAAATGTCCTTGTTTTTGAAAAAAATCATATTTTTTCATTTATAATTTATAAAAACCTGTTTTTGCTTTTTTAATATGGGGTATTGTGATGTCATTATGGGATATTGTGATGTCATTGTGGGGTATTATCATGTCATTATTGGGTATTATGTGTAGATTGATGAGGGGGAAAAAATATTGAATCCATGTCAGAATAAGGCGTAACAAAATGTAGAAATAGTAAAGGGGTCTGAATACTTCCCGAATGCTCTGTATATATAGGGGCAGTACTCAGTGACATCACTTCATGAAACAGGAGGTACAAATATTTGACGCCAAACCAACAACAGTAGTTACTAAAACATAAATTGCTAATGTATGATGTTAGGTCAACTTTATACATTTCTATCCCAGGACCACTCAATTTTCAAATTCTCCAAAAATCTGCTGTGGATTACCGTAAATCCCATACCTTTATCACTGAGTGTATTACACGGACTGTAATGTAAACACACCAGCAGCTCAGCAGTCTAAGGTACGGCATCTCAGTGCTAGGGGCGTCACTACAGCCCCTTGTTCAAAACCAGGCTGTATCATAACAAGCTGTGATTTGGAGTCGCATAGGGGAGTGCACAATTGGCCCAGCATCATCTGGGTTAGGGTTTGGCCGGGGTAGGCCGTAAATGCAAATAAGAATTTTTTCTTAACTGACTTGCCTCATTAAATAAAGGTTACATATATTTAAAAAATGTAACTTCATTTCATTGTTACACTGGCATACAAACTCAGTAGCACAGAGTTGATCATCCATATGACGTGAAGAAATACTGCATTGTAGGTAGTTTGGAAAAGTTCACAAAATAAGTTAATAAATATGTAATAACGCAAAAACATAACTGTTTGTACTTATATGTAACCATAACGTGTCTACAACTGGCTTACTAAGTATTTAACCACACTGTATTGTTACACTGATGAGTAAAAACTCATGCTTCCTACACTTTAACTTGTCTGAAGATGAAATATACTTTTTACTCAACTGCGTTACCCACTCCAGTCAGTAGATGGCGGTCTGGGAATTTAAGGCAATGCTGCTGGTGTGACGTATAATCTAGTGGACGGAACGCGTCTTTCAACAGCAGCAACAGTTCGTCAGTCAGCTCGGTAGCTTGCAAGACAAAATAGACGAACCAATAAAGCTCTTTAAACGCTTTAGTGTATATTAGACACTGTGTTTTAAACCCACATCTGTCGTCTCGTCAGTTATCCGATTTAATTTCATATTTACTGTGTTGTTATTAGTCAGCTAGTGGGCTGGTTAAGTTAGCATTAGCCTAGCTAGCTAACATCTCCAACCATGCGGTCAATAAGCTACTCTCCTCCTGACGAAGAGGAGAAAGATATCACAGTAAAACAAGAAGTAGAGGGCGAGGCCGTTACTGTGAAAGAAGAGGAAGAGGCGTTCAGAGTGAAAGAGGAGGAGGATGTTACAGCAAAAGGAGAGGAGGAAGAGAAAGAGGGTCTGTGGCTGAACATTGTCGTGAAAGAGGAGGAGGGAGAGAAGGATGTTACAATACAAAAACAAGTAGAGGGTGAGGCTGTTACAATGAAAGAAGAGGATGTTACAGTAAAAGGAGAGGATGAAGCAGTTTATGGAGTGAAGGAGGAGGGTGGGGAGATGACTGTTACATCGGAAGAGGAGGAGGAAACTGGATATCTGGGCCTGGTTTCCCGAACACATCTTAAGGCATCCAACAACGAATTTAGCCATAAGATGGTTTTGAGAAACCGTTCCCTGATTAACACTAGTAAGTACTGTCTTAAAAAAGAGGCACAAACTCTGCAGTTGAACTGATGTTTGGGTTTAAGGTGGAAATCTGTAATTGCTACATCCATATTGTGACTTTTAAATTATTATTTTTAATGCCATTGATTCTTGAAGAATATAACACATGCCTCATGAGCTTACTTCAACTGTTGTACCCCCATCAGAACCCCAAATAAGCTTTTTTTACTATAATGTTTAGAAACAATGTAAATCAACACTGTATAGCCTCAACATGGTTAAAACTATAATGTTGATATCATGGATGTTCAGTCCTTGCATCCATAGGTCTGTCTGTCTGTAGTTACATTTCTCCAACCCCATAATCATTTTACAGTGGTGGAATGACCGATTTGTTATTTTTTGAACTGCAGATTGCTGGGTTGTGTGGGATTTTTAAACAGCAACAAAATGGCTGCCCATAGACATGGTTTGGTAAACAGCTGAGGGATGGGGGAAGGAGAAGTGTAACCACTCTCAAATTCATAGAGAAAGATATTGTAGTCACTGTAACCCAACACCTATCGACCTCCTCAAGAAGTTCAGACATCTTGGCGTAACAGTTATAAGGTGTTGACTTGACAGTCGCTGGACCTAGGTTTGAGTTCAGCTCAGGGCTACCCATCCATAATGTCATAATGATAGTTTAACCAGGTTATTAGGCTATATAGTATATTATAGAATTCATCCATGATGTCATAATGATAGTTTAAACAGGTTTCTAGGATATATAGTATATTCTAGAATTCATCAATGATGTCAATGATAGTTTAAACAGGTTTCTTGGCTATATATTATGTTCTATAATTGCCTGTGTAGATTTCCTGTGGGGGTCAAATTTTTTGAGCTGTTGATAAGTCATTTTATAATATTCAGCCAATTTTTTTTCACGCCCCTACATTAAAGGCAAGACATACCTAGATTCAATTACATTCATGAATTGGTTTGAAACCTTTGTTTTAAACCCTTCTCAAAGTTGGTGCCTTGACGGATTTATAAAAAATGGTTTGTCATGAAACACTATTTTTATTTAATTTAATTGTAACCTTTATTTAACTAGGCAAGTCAGTTAAGAACAAATTATTGTTTACAATAACTGCCTACCCTGGATGACGCTGGGCCAATTGTGCGCCGCCCTATGGGACTCCCAATCACAGCCGGTTGTGATACAGCCTGGATTTGAACCAGTGTGTCTGTAGTAACACCTCAAGCACTGAGATGCAGTGTTTGCTGTGCCACTCGGGAGCCCCAGAATCATGTTCCAGTGCTGTCCCCAACTAAAATACATCTTGGTCAACCAAGAGTCATCTGTTCTTTCTACCAATCGCCCCATGTGTTTTTATAGAATCTATATGTCCTGAACTTCTCTGATGCTTTAAGCACGCTGTTTGATTAAATAAATTATACACACAAATGACTAGAGAAAGCCAGTGGTCACTATAACCTGACGAGAGGGAGCCCGGTCGTCAATATAACCCGACCAGAGGGAGCCGGTCATCAACATAACCCGACCCGAGGGAGCCGGTCGTCGACATATCCCGACCAGAGGGAGCCGGTCGTCGAGATATCCCGACCAGGGATAGCCGGTCGTCGACATAACCCTACCAGGGGTAGCCGGTCGTCGACATAACCCGACCAGAGGTAGCCGGTCGTCGACATAACCCGACCAGAGGTAGCCGGTCGTCGACATAACCCGACCAGATGTAGCCGGTCGTCGGCATAACCCGGCCAGAGGTAGCCGGTCGTCGGCATAACCCGGCCAGAGGTAGCCGGTCGTCGGCATAACCCGGCCAGAGGTAGCCGGTCGTCGGCATAACCCGGCCAGAGGTAGCCGGTCGTCGACATATCCTGACTAGAAGGAGCCCCCCCTGCTCCTGGACTTCGTAAATTCTGCCGTTCTGCTCCTGAAATGTTCAGTAATAGACGACACCAGCAGTCGGCAACCTTTTCCAGTTGGAGTGCCAATTTAACAGACCATTTCTACCAATCTGTGTGCCAGTTATGATTTTCATATGCACATTTTCGTGGAACAGTTTAATTTAAATTATAATAGTATCTCAAAATCATTGTCTGTGATTAATCTACATTCTATCTAAATGAAAATTATACACATCTAAAAGTAACTTTTATTGCTAATGCCATCTATGTAAAAAAAAATTGCCTACTTAAAGCCAACAAATGAAAACACCTGGCATTCTGCAGGTAGAAAATAGCCTGTTAAAAAAAATATCCTAGATATCACATTGGCTGCACATGGCCTGTCTACAACAAACTTGAAACATTGAATCAACTATCAACTGGGTCAGGAAACTCTGGTAGCAAGCTTGCAACATTGTATAAAATATTGTAGGCCCTCAGTTTCCTGCTCCATTGAGTTCTGGACAGTAATCGGGTATTTTATGACATTTCCACTGGATCAGAGCATTACATTTTTCCCTTTTCTGCCGAGTGGTTATCAAAAGGGCGAGTTGTAAATATTTTAGAAAAATACTTAGAGGAACTGTTGTCATTCACAATTGATTTTGATTAGACTTTGTTTACTTGCTTTTTGGAGGTGAAAAAATACTTTGAGAAGCTCCACAACTCATTAGTGGTGGTGCATTAAGACAATCAGAAATAATATCAGACATCCCCAAATGGTCACATTTATAGGCCTACATTTGTGTGCATGCCAGGTAGACTAGTCCTACAAAACGCGTAATCAGGTGTGCGTCCTTACTCAACATTGACAGGAGTGTTTCAAACAAAAGACAATGAATAAATTAACAAAACTGACGCATCTTGCTGGGTAAGGTCTGGGTGGTCTGCCAGGGGCCGTTTCATTTAGTATCCGTTTGGGTCTTTTGGGGGATGATTGTATTGATTGAAGTTGGCCGACTGAAAGGGAGTGTAACTTTGATTATAATTACTCTTCCCTTAAGGAGGGAATCGAGGTTCAACACCTTTTAGTCCCCGCCCTTTCCTGGGTTGGTGAAGAGCAGCATTACATTTTAAGGAATAAATTCAAGCCTCACTCCCATCACCTGTGGACGGTGGTGCTTCCAGCGAGGCTTGGATTTAATAGTATGTTGTACCTAGTTTCCATCCTTCAGGGAACAGTAGTTATAGTCATAACGAATTGTCATGTGATGAACTTCAACTTAAATACAGAATCTTACAATTGGACAGTTTTTTTGTATTCTGAAATGCACTCAAACTATGTATCATTTAGTGGCTCCTTATGTTATGCTGGGAAAACAGTTTATGGGCACAGAAATACTAAATAATTTCAGAGTTTGCTAAATCCCAATGGTTTTTATCAGAGACATCTTGTAATCCAAGATGGCGTAGCATTAAGATGTGTTAGTTGTAAATGGTATGTATTTTTTGTATATATTGCAATATATTTCAATCTTTTTCCATTTTTAAATTAAATATACCTTCCGGCAACATGCCTCACCCATTATATGATACAGATCTGCTATTTATTGTTTTTAGACCTAATAGCTAGAACCTCCATCAGCAGCTAGCCATCAGAAGCTAACCAGCTAATGAGCTACTAGCTATTTAGTCATTGTTAGCCACTGCTAGCGGCCTTTACCTTTTTAGCTCAGACACCAGCCGCTTTTAGCCTGGATAATACCTGCCAGTCTGCACAGCGCGATATCAACCCTGAGCATATTGGACTGTTTTCCCCCACTACATCACCATATTCCTGCCATCAGCTCTGGACCATTACACCGAATAATCGCAGCTAGCTAGCTGCCACCGAGTGGCCCAACCCCGAAGCTAGCCTTGAGCCAGGCCCATCTCCCGGCCTGCTCAGTGGACCCTATGATCACTCGGCGACACAGCTGATGCCTCCCAGACTCTTCACTAAGATGACTAGAAGCCACTACATCACAGGATTCCTGCCGTAAGTTCTGGACCTTTGCACCGGATTGGCTATAGTGGCTAACACCCTTGTCCCGAAACTAGCACCAGTTAGCCTTGAGCCAGGTGCATCTCCCGGCTAGCAAACAAAATTATTCCAGCCACAATACCTCTTTTGCCAATTGGCCTGGACCCTTTGTCGACACAGAGCACCGCCGATCCATCACGACTGGTCTGCCGACGCAATTCTGTCTGATGTGCCCTCAACCGGCCTTTGCCAGACGTCGGTGAAGCCCTTATCCCGAAGCTAGCACCAGTTAGCCTTGAGCCAGGCGCATCTCCCGGCTAGCGTAGTAATGACTACCTAGCGGCTTCCCTGGTTCATATATTGCTGTTCACTGGACCCTATAATCACTTGGCTACATAGCTGATGCCTGCTGGACTGTTCATTAATCGCGGTACTCCATTTTGTTTCTGTCGGCCCCAGCCTCGAACTCTGACCCTCTCTGCCCATTCATCACCATTTTACCTGTTGTTGTTGTCTTACCCGCTGTTGTCTTAGCTAGCTCTCCCAATCAACACCTGTGATTGCTTTATGCCACGCTTTATGTCTCTCTAATGTCAATATGCCTTGTATACTGTTGCTTAGGGTAGCTATCATTGTTTTATTTTACTACGGAGCCCCTAGTCATACTCAACATGCCTCAATTAACTATTTTGTCTCACCTCCCACACTTGCAGTGACCTCACCTAGCATAACTGGTGCCTCTAGAGATGCAACCTCTCTTATTGTCACTCAATGTCAAGGTTTACCTCCACTGTACTCGCACCCTACCATACCCCTGTCGGTCCATCATGCCTTGAATCTATCCTGCCACGCCCAGAAATCTGCTCCTTTTATTCTCTGTTCCCAATGCACTAGACAACCAGTTCCGATAGCCTTTAGCCATACCCTCATCCTACTCCTCTGTTCCTCGGGTGATGTAGAGGTTTCCCCAGGCGCTCTCATTTGTTGACTTCTGTAACCATAAAAGCCTTGGTTTCATGCATGTTAACATCAGAGGCCTCCTCCCTAAGTTTATTTTACTCACTGCTTTAGCTCACTACACCAACCTTGATGTCTTTTCCGTGTCTGAATCCTGGCTTTGGAAGGCCACCAAAAATGGACATCCCTATCGACAACAATTTCAGTCAAGATATAACTGCCAAAGGGAGAGGAGATGCAATCTACTGCAGAGATAGCCTGCAAAGTTCTGTCATACTTTCCAGGTCTAACCCAAACAGTTTGTGCTTCTAATTTCATAAAAATGAATATCTCCAGAAATGTCTCACTGTTGCTGCCTGTTATAGACCCCCCTCAGCTCTCAGCTGTGCCCTTGACACCATATGTGAATTGATTTCCCCCCCCATCTATCTTCAGAGTTCTTTCTGTTGGGTGACCAAAACTGGGACATGCTGAACACCCCGGCCTTTCTACAATCCAAGCTAGATGCCCTCAATCTCACACAAATTAGCAAGGAATCTACCAGGTAGAACCCTAAATCCATAAACATGGACACCCTCATAGATATTATCCTGACCAGCTTTCCCTCCAAATACACCTCTGCTGTTTTCAATCAGGATCTCAGCGATCACTGCCTCATTGCCTGCATTCGTTATGGGTCCGCGGTTAAATGACCACTCCTCATCACTGTCAAACGCTCCCTAAAACACTTCTGCAAGCAGGCCTTTCTAATCGACCTGGCCCGGATATCCTGGAAGGATACTGACCTCATCCCGTCAGTAGAGGATGCCTGGTTGTTCTTTTAAAAGTAATTTCCTCACTACCTTAAATAAGCATGCCCCTTTCAAAATATGTACAACTAAGAACAGATTTAGCCCTTGTTTCATTCTAGACCTGACTGTCCTCGACCAGCACAAAAACATCCTGTGGCGTACTGCACTAGCATCAAATAGTCTCCGCGATATGCAACTTTTCAGAGAAGTCAGGAACTAATACACACAGTCATTTAGGAAAGCAAAGGCAAGCTTTTTCAAACAGAAATTTGCATCCTGTAGCTCTAACTCCAAAACGTTTTGGGGCACTAAAGTCCATGGAGAATAAGAGCACCTCATCCCAGCTGCCCACTGCACTGAGGCTAGGAAACACTGTCACCACAGATAACTCCACGATAATCGCAAACTTCAATAAGCATTTCTCTACAGCTGGCCATGCTTTACTCCTGGCTACCCAAACCCCGGCCACAGCTCCCCACCCCCCACAGCTACTTCCCCAAGCTTCCCCAGCTTCTCCTTCACCCAAATCCAGATAGCTGATGTTCTGAAAGAGTTGAAAACCTGGATCTGTACAAATCAGCTGGGCTAGACAATCTGGACCCTCTCTTTCTAAAATTATCCGCCGCCATTGTGGCAACCCCTATTATTGGTCTGTTCAACTTCTCTTCCGTACTGTCCGAGATTTATAAAGATTGTAACGCTTCCGCGGTCATCCCCCTCTTCAAAGGGGGTGACACTCTAGACCCAAATTATTACAGACTTATTTCCATCCTGCCCTGCCTTTCTAAAGTCTTTGAAAGCCAAGTTAACAAACAGATCACTGACCAGTTTGAATACCACCGTACTTTCTCTGCTGTGCAATCCGGTTTCCGAGCTGGTCACAGGTGCACCTCAGCCACGCTCAAGGTCCTAAACAATATCATAACCGCCATTGATTAAAGACAGTACTGTGCAGCTGTCTTCGTCGGCTTGGCCAAGGCTTTCAACTCTGTCAATCACCGTATTCTTATCGGCAGACTCAACTACCTTGGTTTCTCAAATTACTTTCTCCCCTGGTTCACCAACTACTTCTCAGACAGAGTTCAGTGTGTCAAATCGGAGGGCCTGTTGTTCGGATCAGAGAATACACACAGGAGAGAAATCTTATATCTGTGGTCAATGTGGGAAAAGTTTTACCTCATCTAGCAGTCTCTATGGGGGTACCGCAGGGTTCAATTCTCAGAGCGACTCTTTTCTCTGTATATACCAACGATGTTGCTCTTGCTGCGGGTGATTCCTTGATTTACCCCTACACAGGCGACACCATTCTGTATACATCTGGCCCTTCTTTGGACATTGTGTTAACAAACCTCCAAATGAGCTTCAATGCAATACCAAACTTCCGTGACCTCCTACTGCTCTTAAACGCTAGTTAAACTACATGTGTGCTCTTCAAACTATCCCTGCCTGTGCAATTTTCTAAATTGTAATTACTTCGCCACTATGGCCTATTTATTGCCTTTCCTCCTTACTCCATTTGCACACATTATATAGATTTTTCTATTGTGTTATTGACTGTTTGTTTATCCCAAGTGTAACTCTGTTGTTTTTTTTGTCACACTGCTTTGCTTTTTCTTGGTCAGGTTGCAGTTGAGAACTTGTTCTCAACTTGGCCTAGCTGGTTAAATGAAGGTAAAATAAAATCTTAACTTGACACCCAAATGGATACTGTCATTAACGCGGTTCTTCAATAATTACACATAATTCATAATACTGTAGCAAACATTATATTACACAGGACATAAAAAGACCGTACAATTATAATCCAAAGTAGTGTGAAATGTACTCATAAGCAACCTGGAAATGGAGGTTACTCCACTGAGTTTTTCCCCATTCACATTCAGAATACATTGTGAAAAACTAAAAATCTTTGCTCACCATCTTTGCTCCAGGCAGATATAGTACATCCATAACTATCAGTTTCCTCATTAGCAGGGAGGAGTTTCTGCTATCAAATTGCCCTCGTGCCGCAATTTTAGCAAACACATAAAGGGGCCAACAGTGGGGCAAAAAAGTATTTAGTCAGCCACCAATTGTGCAAGTTCTCCCACTTAAAAAGATGAGAGAGGCCTGTAATTGTCATCATAGGTACACTTCAACTAGGACAGACAAAATGAGAGAGAAAGAAATCCAGAAAATCACATTGTAGGATTTTTAATGAATTTATTTGCAAATTATGGTGGAAATAAGTATTTGGTCACCTACAAACAAGCAAGATTTCTGGCTCTCACAGACCTGTAACTTCTTCTTTAAGAGGCTCCTCTGTCCTCCACTCGTTACCTGTATTAATGGCACCTGTTTGAACTTGTTATCAGTATAAAAGACACCTGTCCACAACCTCAAACAGTCACACTCCAAACTCCACTATGGCCAAGACCAAAGAGCTGTCAAAGGACACCAGAAACAAATTTGTAGACCTGCACCAGGCTGGGAAGACTGAATCTGCAATAGGTAAGCAGCTTGGTTTGAAGAAATCAACTGTGGGAGCAATTATTAGGAAATGGAAGACATACAAGACCACTGATAATCTCCCTCGATCTGGGGCTCCATGCATGATCTCACCCCGTGGGGTCAAAATGATCACAAGAATGGTGAGCAAAAATCCCAGAACCACACGGGGAGACCTAGTGAATGACCTGCAGAGAGCTGGGACCAAAGTAACAAAGCCTACCATCAGTAACACACTACGCCGCCAGGGACTCAAATCCTGCAGTGCCAGACGTGTCCCCCTGCTTAAGCCAGTACATGTCCAGGCCCGTCTGAAGTTTGCTAGAGAGCATTTGGATGATCCAGAAGAAGATTGGGAGAATGTCATATGGTCAGATGAAACCAAAATAGAACTTTTTTGGTAAAAACTCAACTTGTTGTGTTTGGAGGACAAAGAATGCTGAGTTGCATCCAAAGAACACCATACCTACTGTGAAGCATGGGGGTAGAAACATCAGGCTGTTTTTCTGCAAAGGGACGAGGACGACTGATCCGTGTAAAGGAAAGAATGAATGGGGCCATGTATCGTGAGATTTTGAGTGAAAACCTCCTTCCATCAGCAAGGGCATTGAAGATGAAACGTGGCTGGGTCTTTCAGCATGACAATGATCCCAAACACACCGCCCGGGCAACGAAGGAGTGGCTTCGTAAGAAGCATTTCAAGGTCCTGGAGTGGCCTAGCCAGTCTCCAGATCTCAAACCCATAGAAAATCTTCGGAGGGAGTTGAAAGTCTGTGTTGCCCAGCAACAGCCCCAAAACATCACTGCTCCAGAGGACATCTACATGGAGGAATGGGCCAAAATACCAGCAACAGTGTGTGAAAATCTTTGACCTCTGTCATTGCCAACAAAGAGTATATAACAAAGTATTGAGATAAACTTTTGTTATTGACCAAATACTTATTTTCCACCATAATTTGCAAATAAATTCATTAAAAATCCTACAATGTGATTTTCTGGATTTTAATTTTTTTTTTGTCTGTCATAGTTGAAGTGTACTTATGATGAAAATTTACAGGCCTCATCTTTTTAAGTGGGAGAACTTGCACAAGTGGTGGATGACTTAATACTTTTTCCCCCCACTGTATATTGGAGATCAAATGTCACCTGGCACACTGTTTAGGGTTTCAACAACATGAATAACCTATTTTTAGGCTACAGTCATCGATGTTACTACTAATGTGAAAACAAGACAAAATATGACTATTCTTGCTCATTTTAAGACATTTGTAAAATAATTTTAACATTCATTACAGACGTCAATTGTTGTACAAAATCATGGCTACGCTGTTGGCATCACCTTTACAGTGGATTACCGCTGCTGTGGGCCTTTAGTCATCTGTCTGACTTTGTTGTTCACACAGGAGAGAGACGGGACTATTGTGGATACTCTGGGGATCCTCAACAACTTCATGATGCTGATGAGGCAGAGAAGAGTCTCTCCAGATCAGAACACCTCAAGAAACACCTGCAGAGATCCACAGGGAAGAGAACTCACTGCTGCTCTGACTGTGGGAAGAGATTCACCTCATCAGGCATTAAAATTCATCAGAGGATCCACACTGGAGAGAAACCTTATAGCTGTGGTCAATGTGGGAAGAGATTTACTACATCTGGTTCTCTGACTCTACACCAGAGAATACACACAGGAGAGAAACCTTATATCTGTGATCAATGTGGGAAGAGTTTTACCTCATCTAGCAGTTTGACTCAACACCAGAGAATACACACAGGAGATAAACCTTATAGCTGTGTTCAATGTGGGAAGAGTTTTACTGAGTCTGGTGGTCTGACTATACACCAGAGAACACACACAGGAGAGAAACCTTATAGGTGTGATCAATGTGGGAAGAGTTTTGGTCAATCTGGCCATCTGACAGTGCACCAGAGAATACACACAGGAGAGAACTCCTATAACTGTGATCAATGTGGTAAGAGTTTTATTACATCTAGCAATCTGACTCTACACCAGAGAACACACACAAGAGAGAAATCTCATAGCTGTGATCAATGTGACAAGAGATACTCTGATAAAAGACATCTGATCAAACATCAGAAAATACATATCATGAAACCACTCCTTCATGTATCATTGAACTATCCCAATTAGCAAAATGTCATTGAAAATATATTGTAAATAAGGCTAATTGTCTTTATTCCACTACTGAAGAAGCATGATTCAAATCACCTACTCATATTTCAAACATCCAGCCTGACAAAATATACATGTTTTATTATTCCATGCCTAACCACAAAGTGAATTATTGCCAATATATATTAACAAAGGAGTGTACGTTTGGTTTTGATTATTCATATTTACAATTCATGTAACATTTATGAATCATAATTATTTATGCAATCAACTGACATTTTTTGGCTACAATTATATTGACATTGTTGCTCAGCTTTTAAAATATCAGAGTTCATTCTCAGATGTGCCAACCCATATGTACTAGAGCATGACATTGGGGACTTGGCCCTGATCCAACAACATGCCTATTGAGTGAACCCTGAAAAGAGAGAGAAGCTCTGCAGTGAGGTGGAAAGTTACTACAGATATTAAGGAGCTAGTTCTAGAAACTAGTGAGTTTTGGGAAGAGGAGAGTTCTAGAAGCTAGTGAGTTTTTTAGGATTCTATAGAAAGAAAAATTAGAAAAATAATATGATTGTATATTATTATTTAGAAATACGTGTTTTTTCTTGTTTTTAATTGTTGCCAGCCAGTAGACACCATGTTTATATTGGTGAAGGTGAAGCATTGTAGTTGATTATAATGTGAAATTGAAGTTGTTTTCTGTTGGTGGTAAGCAAACCTGTCTATCAAAAATATAGAATATATGTGTTGTCTTAAAGGGGAAGGTTTTACACGCTTTGGTTTTTAGGTGGGATTTTAGCACGCATAGATCATCAGCACGTATAGCTCCCGTTTACGTTTAGCATGTAGGACGCACTGATTGGTGTCACCTCGTTAGTCACTGTGTTACACCTGTGCTGGCTTGTCCATCTCTATGGTTGAATATTGCCTCATGTTGTTAATATTTTAATCATTGGATTTTCCTTAGTCTTTCAGTTGTTAACCTTCTGTTTTTTATCCTCTTATATTTGTTGTGTATTAAATATTTCTGTTTATTTTTGTAAATCCATGTGAAGCCATTGTGTTGCATCCATGTCTGAAATGTGCTGTATAAATAAAGCTTGATATAATTTGAACATATTGCAAAACAAATGAACCCAATGATTGACAATCAACAGACTTAATAATTGATTTAACCTTTAAATAGGCAAGTCAGTTAAGAACACATTTTTATTCGACATGATTGCCTACCAGGGAACAGTGGGTTAACTGCCTTGTTCAGGGGCAGAACAACATATTTTTACCTTGTCAGCTCTAACCACAAGGCTACCTGCCGCCCTCTTGAATAACCAATGAGCACCTATTTTAGTCCATCTTAGTATGAAAAACAGTATCAATTCCGTATATCTTCCACTATGTCAAAACACTATCACTTTTCAACCAACCCAGTGCATTTGTTGAAACGGAAAAGTTTTGAAATCAACAATACGTCAAAGGATTCAACAACTGTAAACTGTAACAAACAATTGGATCAAACAGATCAATCCCACTTGACATTAGGTTTCATTCAGACCCTGCAGGGCTTAGATTAAGTCAGGACTAGTTAAACTAGGACATTTAATAAGCTTTCCTGAACGTGGTTTAAATTAGGCAAAGTTAGTCATAGACTGGAGTCAGGTAAATACGCCTAAATGAGAACACCTGGGTTAATCCTGATTAGGTTCAGTATGAACACCTGGTTACTACTGATTAGGTTCAGTATGAACACCTGGGTTAATCTTGATTAGGTTCAGTATGAACACCTGGGTTAATCCTGATTAAGTTCAGTATGAACACATGCTGTTGGTCTAATGGTGCTCATTAAAACCCGGAATAGAAAACACCAATACTGTTGTGACTTGAGACGAAACAAAGGCAGAGGCAAAAATTATTTGTTTAAAAAAAAAAAAAACAATAGTGTGAATGCAAAAACACTCCAAAACAAAAGTTGTCAAACCATCCAGTTATTCAATGTAAAACCACACTGCTGCTACTGAGCAGTAGAACAAGCGGGTTGGGCTGCAATTTGCAGTGAATTCAATGGAAATTTGACCTCAAGAAGAAACAACAACTAGAGGTGAGATATCTGCATTATTATCAGGATTACAAGAAGAAACAACAACTAGAGGTGAGATCTGCATTATTATCAGGATTACAAGAAGAAACAACAACTAGAAGTGAGATATCTGCATTATCAGTATTTCACATTTCTCATATTCAAATTTTTGTGACATCACTTCTATTATTAAATTATCTCTGCCTTTTTATAGACTCTGTGGAAAAACCTTAAACTGTCTTTAAAAATAGAGAGAAGCAGAGATCAGAAGAGAGAGATTTACTACTGGTGGTGGACCACCAAAACAACACAACACTGATGAACTGAGTTACTTCCTGTCTGGAATAATAGAGCAGCAGCAACCTCTGGATGGTATACCGGACGATGACCAACTTCTGGATGGTATATCGGATGATGACTAACCTCTGGACGGTATACCGGATGATGACCATGTTACTATGTAGTAACTATTAGTAGAGAATGTTACTATGTAGTAACTATTAGTAGATCATGTTACTATGTAGTAACTATTAGTAGACCATGTTACTATGTAGTAACTATTAGTAGACCATGTTTCTCACCCTAATATACTCTGGGAAGTGCCCATATTCATAGAATTGCACTTTAAAGTTTGCTTGACCAGCATCATCAGGAAACTTGATGTAAAGACTCCCCAGTTCACAAATGGCCCTGCAGACTTTGAACAATTAAACACACAGTTGCTTCATTGGCACCACACAAATCACCAGTTTCATAATTAAAGATTCCAGATGCCAAAAACCTCAAAGTGATCAGAACTTGGAGAGAATTGGGTGAAGACCATCCTCTGTGAAACAGAGAGGAAAGTCGAGTCTCAAGCAGAGATATTACCTCCAATGTATTTTCTTTGTACATACGAAAGCAGTCTCAAAGTAATGTAATGGATGACTCCTATCCACAAGTACTGGTCTGGCCTCTGTAGTGCATTTTGGTCTTCATGTAGACATTCCATATAGTCCAGGCTCCCTCACAAACAGCACAAAGCAGAAGTTAAACCTGCCTCGTTGAAAGATTCATTTAAGCTTCCATTTAGTCCTGGAGTAGCTCTTATCTGCCCTCTTGCAATCGGCTTTGTTTAGTCCAAAACAAGCTAAATCTACCACAATTTTAAGATAATTCTGTGCAAGTCGCTTTGAGATAAGACAGCTCAAACAATTATTTTAATCTGGGAGTAAGTTTAAGATTTGCTGGGAAACCGGCCCTGGGTGTTGTATATAATATGACTAAATGTGTTTCTTTCTGTGTTGCAGGGGCAGTCAAGAAATGGAACATCAAGGCCACAGGACATGACATAAGCAGAGCTCTGGGAGACCACCTCAAGCCCCTGGTAGAGCCGGGGGTGGTGTTTACCACTCCACCACGCCTTCAGCAGGCTTGAAAAGTGGGATTGATCTGTTGGATCCATTTGTTTGCTTCAGTTCTCAGTAGTTGAATCCTTTGACATTGTTGATTTCAACATTTTTCATCTTCAACAAATGCATTGAATTTATACTGTTGTTCATACTAAGATGGAGCAAGAATATGTTGATTGGTTGGTCATTGGGTAAATTTATTTTGAAATATGTTCAAACCAAGCTTTAATTAAACAGCACATTTCAGACATGGATGCAATGCATTTCACAGAAAAACAAAACAAATAAAAACATACACAGCAAATGTGGGAGCAAATATAACACATAGACAAATGCATAAGATGTATAGAATAGCTGAACACTAAAAACAGAACACATGAAGAGAAGGACACATAGGTGACAGAATAGCTGGACATACAAAGGCCAGAGGGATATACAAAGGAGGGGGTCAGTCAAATGACTAACTGATGACCAATAGACATAGTTCGCATATTTTTAGGACGTAGAGATGCAGAAGGAATGACAAAGAAGACACATAGTATGTTGCTCTGAGATAAAGACACACATACAAAGGAACATATTGAGCTAAGTGCAGAGCCAAAGCATAGGGCTGTAAAATAGAGGAATGTATAGTATTTTTAGTATAGCTGGACACGCTAGAAACTGAGGAGACACAGTCTGCTGATCCTAGATAATACACAAACAAAAGAATGCATTTAGTTAAGTGCAGGAACAAAGCAAGGGTCTTGACATTATAATCTGACGGAAAGCAGGTATGGGCGTGATTGGGCTGAACAAGCAGGATGCACGGATTGGAATGTAACTTCATTTGCATGTGGGATGGACATGCAATGTTGTATGTGTATAAATAAGAGCGAATGCTCTGAAAAAGGTGTGTGTTCCACGGGGCACTCCGGCTTGCTATACTTTTGTATTAAAGCCTGATTGATTTCACAAGTTCTGTAATGCGTTGTATTTTGATCCGATTTTCCACGACACAAACAGAAGAATAACAACTGAAAGACTAATGAACCTTTCAAAGAAATGCCTTTGATTAACAAGAACTGGATGCTACAACCCAAAATATAAGCTTGTTTTACTACGTTGTTTGTTGTTACGTTCCCCAGCAAGAAAACCAAAAATGTCCCTTAAACAGAAGGAAATTAAAAGAGTCACTGACAACAACCAAAACTAAATAGGAGGGGTTCTGAAAAACGCTATGGGGGTGTCCACTGGAAGTTGACTAGTAACAACAACTGGGACCTAAAAGACACCCACCATGAGACCCACTAAATCTGCCCAAGAAGAGGGAAACAAAAGAAAAACCCACAACAAACTTAAAGACAGGAAGTAAACCAAAAAGGTGGAGCAACTAAAGGTGTTGTCTCTCCACATCTATCAAGACAACTGGAGCACTGGGCCAGACACTCTTAAATAGAACCTGGACCAGCTCAGGTGAAACACCTTCCTACTAACGAGATGGACAAGCCAGCACAGGTGTAACACATACTGACACCAATATGTGCACCCAAGACACATTTCAGTTGTACAATCAATCAATTAATCAATCAAATGTATTTATAAAGCCCTTCTTACATCCACTGATGTCACAGAGTGCTGTACAGAAACCCAGCCTCAAACCCCAAACAGCAAGCAATGCAGGTGTAGAAGCACGGTGGCTAGGAAAAACTCACTAGAAAGGCCAAACCTAGGAAGAAACCTAGAGAGGAACCAGGCTATGAGGGTGGCCAGTCCTCTTCTGGCTGTGCCGGGTGGAGATTATAACAGAACATGGCCAAGATGTTCATAGATGAGTCAAATAATAATAATCACAGTGGTTGTCAAGGGTGTGACAGGTCAGCACCTCAGGAGTAAATTTCAGTTGGCTTTTCATAGCCAATCATTCAGAGTATCTCTACCATTTCCATTTCACATAATCATCTACAATATAAACATGGTGTCTTCTGTTAGGAATTGTATAAATAACGACTAAACAATATCTACATTTTAAATAGAACTATAATTAATTAAAACTTCTACTCTGTTTTATTATATCTGATTAATAATGTTAATTCATAAGGAAGGGATTGTGTAGCATGAAACAGGGGGTAATTAAACATAATAAATACAATTTCAGCAAGGTTGGGGAGGAATGGATTGTGGGTTTTAAGTGGAAAGAAAGGATCGTTAACCTATGGTTGAACCGACTCAACTTAGCTCTGGAATGTTTAGATAAGGCAGCAAGTGTTTTCCTGGGTTTTCCATTATCTGGAACTGTCTTCTAAATAGTGATTGGATGAAGGTGAGACTCCAGAAGTTAATCTTGATAATAATGTGTGCGCAAGGGGGTTGGAATAAACTTTTGAACCTGTTTTGTCTTGGTTGATAGGAGGAAGGATATTTTATAACCTATGACGTCATATTTTGTATATAAACTGTTGTTTGTGGTTCCATGGTAGCGAGCTCCGAGAATAAATACTATTATCTCATTTTGATAAGACTGTCTATTTTTTGCAGATAGGAATCTTACAAATTCTTATAAAATAGACTGAGTGAATTTATTTATAGGAATTATGAAATTCCAATGACACTTGGTTACATTTTTACAATACATGTCAACAATTAAAAATACGTATTTCTGAATAATAATATACAATCTATAATTGTTTTATGTTTTTTCTTTCCATAGAATCCTAGACTTGCTTCTAGAACTCGTGTCTTCCTTAAACTCACTAGCTTCTAGCCCAAACAAATCTCAAATCAAATTGTATTAGTCACATGCGCCGGATACAACACTGGACTGCTTACTTACGAGCCCCTAACCAACAGTGCAGTTTTTAAAAAAAATAGAGAAAAGAATAAGAGATAAAACTAATCTCCAACACGGAAAAACGTGTCAAAATAAATTGTGATCCATGGTAACACACTGGCTAAATGCAAAACAAATATTTTTGACTGCCAATCCTTGAGATAATCATTAACCAAGTTGTCCTTACCACACACGTCTGATTTCAAGAGGAAACACCTGCGATATCTGTAGTGACTTTCCACCTCACTGAGGAAATATTCAGGGTTCACTACATAGGCATGTAGTTGGATATAAAAGCAGAGTAACAATGTCAATACAATTGTACCAAAAAATGTTAAGTTTGTTGCATGAATAACTATGATTACTAAATGTTACATAATTGTAAATATGAAATATCAAAACCAAAATGTACACCCATTTGTTAATATGTCAATGTCAATATGGCAATAATTAACTTAATGGTGAGGAATGGAATAATTAAACATGTATCTTTTGTCAGGCTGGATGTTTGAAATATGAGGTTATTTGAGTCATGCTTCTTCAGTAGTGGAATAAAGACAATTAGCACTTGAATGTTATCAAGAAATTCTGGGGTGATGTAAGATTGTTAATAAAATTGACTATAGGTGTATAGGCTGCAAGTACGTTGAAATTAAACTATTTTCAAGTCATTGAAAAAACGACCTGAAAATAAATCCTTTCAACTTTCACTTTCAACTACAACCGAACATATATTGGACGTTGATTATAGTCTTATTTTCAACGTCTTTTAAATTTCATTTTGCTGTATGGGAATAGTGAAATGTCAAAACACCGTTGTAACGTGTCCAAATCAATAACCAATATGCAGAAACAGCTTGGGATATATTGAAAACCTAAATATTTGGGAGTGTTTCATTGTGATTCCAGCTATCTACATTGTGATTCCAGTGGGTCACCAACGTGGTAAACAGCTAGCTACATTTTGAAATGTAACATGTAACTCTTTTTTGTTCGTCATTTTTTGTTCAATCACATAAATCGTAACTCTTTCAATACAGAGCCTGGATTTTTATCCCCTGAGGCTAATATCAATTGAACATGGGGCAAACATTTAGGGTTCTACATCGACATTCATTAAAATACCCCTTCTACAACGTTAAAACATTCTACATTGTGACATTATTTAATTGATATCATGAAACAACTCCTTCATGTATGTATTTTCTGATGTTTGATCAGAGATATTTTACTAGAGTATCTCTTCCCACATTGATCAAAGCTAAAAGGTTTCTCTCCTGTGTGTCTTCTCTGGTGTACAGTCAGAGCCAGATGTAGTAAAACTATTCCCACATCATCACAGCTATAGGATTTCACTCCTGTGTGTATTCTCTGGTGTGAAGTCAGAGAGCCAGAAGTAGTAAAACTCTTCCCACATTGACCACAGCTATAAGGTTTCTCTTCTGTGTGTGTTCTCTGGTGTAATGTCAGAGAGCCAGATGAAGCAAAACTCTTCCCACATTGATTACAGCTATAAGATCTCTCTCCTTTGTGTGTTCTCTGGTGTATTTTAAGTTTTACTGAAGAGTTGAATATTTACCCACAGTCAGAGCAGCAGTGAGATTTCTTCCCTGTGGGTCTCTGCAGGTGAGGAGTTTTGATCTGGAGAGACTCTTCTCTGCCTCGTCAGCATCATGAGGTTGTTGAGGCTCCAGAGGATCCGCGATTGTCCTGTCTCCTACCTGTGTGAACGGCAAAGTCAGACAAATGGTTAAAGGTCCACAACAGCAGAAATCCACTGTTTATTTGAGGTAAAAGGTGATGCCCAGAGCATACCCATGACGTTGTACAACAATTGACGTCTGTTAAATTTGAGACAGCAACAATAGTCATATTTTTGTCTTGTTTTCACATTAGTAGTAACTAGAAATAAATTATTCAAGTTGTTGAAATCCTAAGCACTGTGCCAGATGACCTTTGGTTTCCAATATAGGCCCCTTTCGGTGTTTGATAAAATTGCATCACATAGTCAATGCACACAAAATTTGATTGCAGAAACTCCTCCCTGCTAATGAGGATGTAGTATATCTGCCTGGAGCAAAAATGGTGAGCAAAGATTTTAGTTTTTCACAATGTTTTCTGAATATTACAGCGCAAGATCAGGAGTGCTACTCAAGGAAACTCATATTAAGCTCTGTGTCTATTCACTAATTCACCACCGTGGGGGAAAAAGCAGGGGAGTTCTCATAGGCTGACAGCAAAAATAGCCATTTACAGGTTGCTTATGAGTGCATTTCACACTACTTTTGGATTATAATTGTAAGACTCATTTTGAATCACCTGCTTAATATGTTGGTGTTTTTGGTGTTTGACGTTGTAGGTGACTGAATTTTCGGTTCGTTTCGGTAGCCAAATGTGATGTACAAAACGGAGCGATTTCTCCTACACAAAGACGCTTTCAGGAAAAACTGCACATTTGGTATGTAACTGAGAGTCTCCTCATTGAAAACATCCGAAGCTCTTCAAAGGTAAATGATTTTATTTATTTGGTTATCTGGTTTTTGTGAAAATGTTGCGTGCTAAATGCTACTCAAAATGCTAAGCTAGCTTAGCATACTCTTACACAAATTAGTGAATTGCTATGGTTCAAAAGCATATTTTGAAAATCTGAGATGACAGTGTTGTTAAGAAAAGGCTAAGCTTAAGAGTAGGCGCATTATTTTCATTTTATTTGCGATTTTCAGAAATCGTTAACGTTGCGTTATGCTAATGAGCCTGAGGCTTTAGTCACGATCCCGGATCCGGGATGGGGAGTTTCAAGAAGTTAAGAACAAATTCGTATCTTCAATGACAGCCTAGGAACAGTGGGTTAACTGTCTGTTCAGGGGTAGAACGACAGATTTGTACCTTGACAGGTCAGGGATTTGAACTTGCAACCTTTCGGTAACTAGTCCAATGCTCTAACCAGGCTACCCTGTCACCCAGAATGTTCTTATAGGCACATTCGTAGTGTCAGCCTAATCTTGGGACTTGATAGGCTTGAAGTCATAAACAGAGCTGTGTTTCCAAGAATTGCGAAGAGTGCTGTTTGAATGAATGCTTACGAGCCTGCTGCTGCATACCACCGCTCAGTCAGACTGCTCTATCAAATATTAAATCATAGACTTAATTATAATATAATAAACACAGAAATACGAGCCTTAGGTCATATTCAATTTAATACCGCTCTTCACCGACCCAGGAAGGGGCGGGGACAAACAGGTATTGTACCTCGTTTCCCTCCTTCAGGGAACAGTAATTATAGTCATAAAGTTACACTCCCTTTCAGTAGGTCAACTTCGGTACAACAAACTATGGGGAAATACAATCATTCCCCAGCCGACCAAACGGATACTACATGAAACGACACCTGGCAGACCACCCAGACCCGACCCTACAAGATGTGTCAGTTTTGTCAATTTATTCATTGTCTTTTGTTTGTAACACTCCTGTCAATGTTGAGTAAGGACGCACAGCTGATTACGCATATAGGCCTATAAATGTGCCCATTTGGGGATGTCTGATGTCTGATAGTATTTCTGATTGTCTTAACGCACCACCACTAATGAGTTGTGGAGCTTCTCAAATACATGTTTTCTTCGCCTCAAACAGCAACTAAACAAAGTCTAATCAAAATCAATTGCGAATGACAATAGTTCCTCAAACTATTTTATAAAAGATTTCCAGCTCTCGCCCTTTCGATAACCACTCGGCATAAAAGGGGAAAATGTAATGCTCTGATCCAGTGGAAATGTCATAAAATACCTGATTACAAGAGCTATGTCTGTCCCAAACTCACTGGCGCGGGAAACTGAGGGCCCAGAATATTTTATACAATGTTGCAAGCTTGCTGTCACACGTTTTGGGTTGTTTCAAGTTCGTTGTAGGCAGGCCATATGCAGCAAATGTGATTTATAGGATATTTTCTACCTGCAGGCTCCAATGTTTTTATTTGTTGGCTTTATGTAGGCTATTTTTACATAGTTGGCAATGGCAATAAAAGTAACTGTTAGATTTGTATAATTTTCATTTAGATTAAATGTAGATTAGCCACAGACAATCGTTTTGAGATACTGCTATAAATAATAATATATCCCATTTAGCAGACGCTTTTGTCCAAAGCGACTTACAAGTCGGCTGGGGCCACTACTTTTACATATGGGTGGCCCCAGCGGGAATCGAACCCACGACGCTTGGCGTTGCAAGCGCCATGCTCTACCGACTGAGCCACACATTAAATGAAACTGTTCCACAAAAATGTGCATATGAAAATCAGAACTGGCACGCAGATTGGTAGAAATGGTAACATAACTTGGCACTCCAAATGTAGAGGGTTGTCGACCGCTGGTGTAGCCTGTTACCGGAAACTTCAGGAGCATAACGGCAGAATTTTTCTCCTTCTGGTTAGGTTATCTTGGTCCCTGGCTCCCTAGAGTCATTTTTGTGTCTTCATTATTTGATCAAACAGCGTGCTTAAAGCATCAGACCAGTTCAGTGCATATAGTTTATTTTATTAAAACACATGGGGTGTGTCTATATATGGAAAATTACACGTTATAACATTTCAACCAATCGTTTGGTAGAAAGAACAGACGACTCTTGGTTGACCAAGATGTACTTTAGGTGGGGACACAAGAACAGGATTTTGAGGCAACGCAGGAATGGCTTCGGTAGAAGTCTCTGAATGTCCTTGAGTGACTCAGCCAGAGCCCGGACTTGAGCCCGATTCTAACATCTCTGGAGAGACCTGAAAATAGCTGTGCAGTAATGTTCCCCATCCAACCTGACAGAGCTCGAGAGCATCTGGAAAGAAGGATGGGAAAAACTCCCCAAATGCAGGTGTGCCAAATAAATTAGCTAAATGAAAGGGGGGAGGGAAGAATTCAATCAATTTTAGAATAAGGCTTTAATGTAACAAAATGTGGAAAAAGTCAAGGGGTTTGAATACTTTCCAAATGCACTGTATACAGCACCACAAGCATTCCTGTCTTTTCTGTAGATGTTATATCCCTGTATTGCTACTGCTGTATCAAAGGAATTATCTCAGTGAGTTTCAGAGATGAACAGTACAGTATATTCAAAATTCAATAGGCAGGCAAGCTAACAAAATCATTTTCAAATTAAAACTATTCCAGAAAATGTCAAAGCGTATATAACCCATCCAAGAGACTGTCAACCAACTGTGTTCACATTGTCATGCTGTGACACGCAATTCCTAGGCTAATTCTCACTAAACCCCTTTTTTTAAAGTCAGGGTATGAGTTGAGAAACATTCGTACTTTCAAAGAAAATAGGCAATGTTACGATTGCAAAGCTACATGATATTACAGAGAACAAGTTAATTATCTCACATCTTTGAAAATATTTGTAATGTTGTGCTTCTTGTTCACAGAGGGTAATTCATGCAAATGTTCTTTTCTTTAAGCTGTTAATACAAATCGAAAGGACTTTCCAAAATCCTAATTTCTTAACACAGTGTCCAAACAAGGGCCAGATTTATACAGAATGGTGTGGTCTGTGTAGAGGTGGATCAAGGAATCACCCGCAGCAAGAGCAACATCATTGGTATATACAGAGAAATCAGTCGGTCCGAGAATTGAACCCTGTGGTACCCCCATAGAGACAAAAGTCTGGACAACAGGCCCTCCGATTTGACACACTGAACTCTGTCTGAGAAGTAGTTGGTGAACCAGGCGAGTCAGTCATTTGAAACCAAGGCTGTTAAGTCTGCCGATAACAATACGGTGATTGACAGAGTTGAAAGCCTTGGTCAGGTTGATGAAGACGGCTGCACAGTACTGTCTTTTATCGATGGTGGCTATATTTTTGGTAACTTAAGCGAGGCTGAGGTGCACCCGTGACCAGCTCGGAAACGGGATTGCACAGCAGAGAAGGTACGGTGGGATTGAAAATGGTCAGTGATCTGTTTGTTAACTTGGCTGTCGAAGACTTTACAAAGGCAGGGCAGGATGGATATAGGTCTGTAACAGCTTGGGTCTAGAGTGTCAAACCCTTTGGAGAGGGGGAAGACCGCAGAAGCGTTCCAATCTTAAGGAATCTCGGAAGATACTAAAGAGAGGTTGAACGGACTAGTTGGCCAGGGTTGGGGTAGCCAGGAAGAAAGCATTGCCAGCCGTAGAGAAATGCTTCTTGAAATTCTCGATGGTGACAGTGTTTCCTAGCCTCAGTGCAGTGGGCAGCTGGGATGAGGTGCTCTTATTCTCCATGGACTTTACAGTGTCCCAAAACCTTTTGGAGTTAGAGCTACAGGATTCAAATTTCTGTTTGAAAAAGCTAGCCTTTAGGGAGCGTTTGACAGTGATGAGGGGTGGTCATTTGACCGCGGACCCATAACGGATGCAGGCAATGATCGCTGAGATCCTAATTGAAACAGCAGAGGAGTATTTGAACAAAGTAGTTAACCCACTGTTCCTAAGCCGTCATTGAAATTAAGAATTTGTTCTTAACTGACTTGACCAGTTAAATAAAGTTAAAATAAAAAAATAAAACATTTGGTGGGCTGTCAGGATAATATCTATGAGGGTGCCCATGTTTACGGATTTAGGGTTATACCTGGTGGGTTCCTTGATAATTTGTGTGAGATTGAGGGCATGTAGCTTGGATTGTAGGACGGCTGGGGTGTTAAGCATATCCCAGCTAAGGTCCCCTAACAAAATGAACTCTGAAGATAGATGAGGGGCAATCAATTCACATATGGTGTCGAGGGCACAGCTGGGAGCTGAGGGGGTTCTGTAACAGGTGGCAACAGTGAGAGACTTATTTCTGGAGAGATTCATTATTTAAATTTGAAGCTCGAACTGTTTGGGCATGGACCTGGAAAGTATGATAGAACTTTGCAGGCCATCTCTACAGTAGATTGCAACTCCTCCCCCTTTGACAGTTATATCTTGATGGAAAATGTTGGAAATGGTGATGGAAATTTCCGAATTTTTGGTGGCCTTTCAAAGCCAGGATTCAGACACGGCAAGGACATCAAGGTTGGCGGAGTGTGCTAAAGCAGTGAGTAAAACAAACTTATGGAGGAGGCTTCTGATGTTAACATGCATGAAACCAAGGCTTTTACAGTTATAGAAGTCAACAAATGAGAGTGCATGGGGCCAGGATTAACCTCTACATCACCCGAGGAACAGAGGAGTAGGGTGAGGGTACGGCTAAAGGCTATCAGAACTGGTCGTCTAGTGCTTTGTGAACAGAGAATAAAAGGAGCAGATTTCTGGGCGTGGTAGGATAGATTCAAGGCATAATGTACAAACAGGGTTTGGTAGGGTGTGGCTACAGTGGAGGTAAACCTAGGCATTGAGTGACGATAAGAGAGGTTGCATCTCTGGAGGCACCAGTTATGCTAGGTGAGGTCACCGCATGTGTGGGAGGTGGGACAAAAGAGTTCTCTGAGGCATGTTGAGTGGGACTAGGGGCTCCGCAGTAGAATAAAACAATGATAACTACCCTAAACAACAGTATACAAGGCATATTGACATTAGAGAGACATAAAGCGAGGCATAAAGCAATCACAGGTGTTGATTGGGAGAGCTAGCTAAGACAACAACAGGTAAGACAACATTTAATCAGCTAAGAAAACAACAACAGGTAATATGGCGATGAATGGGCAGAGAGGGTCAGTTAACTACACACAGGGCCTGAGTTTGAGGCTGGGACCGACAGATAAACAAAATGGAGTACCGTTATTAATGAACAGTCCAGCAGGCATCAGCTATGTAGCCAAGTGATCATAAGGTCCAGTGAACAACAATATATGGACCAGGGAAGCCGATATGGTAGTCTTTACTACGCTCGAGGCTAACTGGTGCTAGCTTCGGGACAAGGGCGTCACCGACGTCTGGCAAAGGCCGGTTGAGGGCACATCGGAATTGCGTCGGCAGACCTGTCGTGATGGATCGGCGGGGCTCCGCGTTGACAAAGGGTCCAGGCCAATTGTCAAAATATGTATCGTAGCTGGAGTAATTTTGTTTACTAGCCGGGAGATGCACCTGCCCCGAGACTAACTGGTACTAGCTTCGGGACAGGGGAATTAGCCACCATAGCCACTCCGGTGCGTCCGGTGCAAAGGTCCAGAACTTACGGCAGGAATCTGGTGATGTAGTGGCTTCTAGTCGTGTTAGTGAAGAATCTGGGAGGCATCAGCTGTGTAGCCGAGTGATCATAGGAGCCACTGAGCAGGCCGGGAGATGGGCCTGGCTCAAGGCTGGCTTAGGGGCTGGGCTACTCGGTGGCAGCAAGCTAGCTGTGATTATCTGCTGTAATGGTCCAGAGCTTACGGCAGAAATAAGGTGATGTAGTGGAGAAAAACAGTCCGAAATGCTCAGGGTTGATATCGCCTGTGTAGACTGGCAGGTATTATGCAGGCTAAAGCGGCTGGTGACTGAGCTAAAAAAGGTAAAGGCCGCTAGCAGTGGCTAACAATGGCTATATAGCTAGTAGCTAATTAGCTGGTTAGCTTCTGATGGCTAGCTGCTGATGGAGGTTCTAAATATAAGGTCTAAACAATAGCAGATCCGTATCATAAGGGGTGAGGCGGGTTGCCGGAAGGTATATTTAATTTCAAAATGGAAAAAGAGATGGAAATATATTGCAATTTATACAAAGACGAAAAAAACACAACATTTACAACAAACACGACTTACTGCTACGCCATCTTGGATTACAAGATGACACTCAGTTAAAAACCATTGGATTTAGCAAACTCTAAAATTATTTAGCATTTCTGTTCCCACGAAAAATGTTTTCCCAGTGTAACAAAAGGAGCCACTAAATGATACATAGTTCGAGTGCATTTCAGAATACAAAAAACTGTCCGACAGCAAGCTCCCGTATTTAAGTTGAAGTTCATCACATGACAAGCATAACGTTATGACTATAACTACTGTTATAGTACAGCACAACAATGTACAACATACTATTAAATTCACAACTCGCTGGATGCCCCGCCTTCTACAGGTGTTGAGCGTGAGGCTCGGATTTATTCCTTAAAATTAGTATGACTCTTCACCGACCCAGGAAGGGGTAGGGCCAAACAGGTGTTGTACTTCGTTTCCCTCCTTCAGGGAACACTAATTATAGTGTTAGGTTCAAATTTTTCAGAGTAAATAACTCACGGACACTAGAGAAGCTAAAGGTTTAAAAATTCCCAAAGGGCCGTTACAGCTGTAATTCAGACAAAAACATGTTCTCACCATCACAAGTATATATACCCCACTTTGGACAATCCTCCTCTCCAATCCTTACATCTTCTGGTTCGACAGGAAGAGGGTAACAGGCTACTAAACCCTTATTACTCCCTTCAGGGGATCTGACCTGACCTCCTGATCTCAACGCCTCCTTTGCCTAATCCACAGATGTACCTCCACTTCCCCTAAAGCAATCCTTTGATCTCCTCCCGTCCACCCAGCACATTCCACAGCCACTCTGTCTTTCTACAGATCTCACTCCTTTATATACTCTGCGTCTGATCTATCATGTCTTTAATATCTCAATGTTCAAAGTTTAGAATCCAATAATAGTCAGACTTTCAGTCGGTCAACTTCTGTAAAACATACTAGGGAAAAATACAATCATTCCCTATGCCGACCCAAATGGATACTAAATGAAATGGCCCCTGGCAGACCACCCAGACCTGACCCCGCAAGGTGCGTCACTCCAACTGGAAAAGGTTGCTGACTGCTGCTGTAGTCTATTACTAGTCTATTAGTCTATTACTGAAAACTTCAGGAGCAGAATGGCAGAATTTACGAAGGGGGGGTCCTTCTGGTTAGGTTGGGGCGGCAGCGTAGCCCAGTGGTTAGAGCGTTGGACTTGTCACCGAAAGGTTGCAAGATCAGATCCCCGAGCTGACAAGGTACAAATCTGTCGTCCTGCCCCTGAACAAGGTAGTTAATCCACTGTTCCTAAGCCGTCATTGAAAATAAGAATGTGTTCTCAACTGACTTGCCGAGTAAAATTAAAATAAATAAATAAGGTTATGTCGATGGCCGGCTCCCACCTAGACAGGATATGTCAATGACCGGCTCCCTCCGAGTCGATGACCGGCTCCATCTTGTCAGGTTATATTGATGACTGGCTCCCCCTCGTCATTTGTGTGTCTTATTTATTTAATCAAACAGCGTGCTTAAAGCATCATACGTTCAGTACAGATTTTATGAAAACACATGGGGCGATTGGTAGAAATTACAGATGACTCTTGGTTGACCAAGATGTATTTTAGTTGGGGACAACACTAGAACATGATTTTGGGGCTCTCGAGTGGCGAAGAAAACACTGCATCTCAGTGCTTGAGGCGTCACTACAAACACACTGGATCAAATCCAAGCTGTATCACAACCGGCCGTGATTGGGATTCCCATAGGGTGGCACACAACTGGCCTAGCGTCGTCCGGGGTAGGTAGTCATTGTAAATAATAATTTGTTCTTAACTGACTTTGCTAGTTAAAGAAAGGTTACATTTAAATACATTTAAAAAATAGTGCTCCATGACAAACCACATTTTACAAATCCGTCAAGGAACCAACTTTGAGGAAGGTTTAAAACAAAGGTTTCAAACCAATTCATGAATGTAATTGAATCTAGGTATGTCTTGCCTTTAATGTAATGGCATGAAAGAAATTGGCTGAATATTATACAATAACTTGTCAACAGCTTTGCCCTGACAAGAAATCTACACTCGCAATTATAGAATATACTATATAGCCTCAATCTGTTTAAAACAATAATTTTGACCTCATGGATGGCCAGTGTAGTGAATTCTGGGGGTAGCCAACACCAACACCTTATAACTGTTACGCCAAGATTTCTGAACTTCTTGACGAGGTCGCTAGGTGTTAGAGAAAGCTATTGTAGCAACCCTAACCTATGAAAGTGAGAGTGGTTACACTTCTCCTCCCCCCATCCCTCAGCTGTTTACCAAACCAAGCCTCTGGGCAGCCATTTTGTTGCAGTTTTAAAATCCCACACAACCCAGCAATCTGCAGTTCAAACAATAACAAATCTGTCATTCCACCACTATTTTGGTAATAAGGTTGGAGAAGTGTAACTACTTTCAAAATTCATAGACAGACCTATAGATGCAAGGACTGACCATCCATGATATCAACATTATAGTTTTAACCATGTTGAGGCTATACAGTGTTGATTTACATTGTTTCTAAACATTAGAGTAAAAAAAAGCTTATTTGGGGATCTGATGGGGGTACAACAGTTGAACTAAGCTCATGAGGCATGTGTTATACTCTTCAAGAATCAATGGCTATTAATAAATAATTAAAAAGTCACAATATGGATGTAGCAATTGCAGATTTTCACTTTAACACCAAACATCCGTTCCACAACTGCAGAGTTTGTGCCTCTGTTTTTAAGACAGTGCTTACTAGTGTTCATCAGGGAACGGTTTCTCAAAACCATTTTATGGCTAAATTCACCGTTAGAACCATCGGACGCCTTAAGATGAGTTTGGGATACCGGGCCCATATATCCAGGATCCTCCTTTTCGATGTAACAGTCCCCCATCTGCCCCTCATCCACTTTCAATCAATAAACTGCATCCTCCTCCTCTTTCACTCTGAACATGTCTTCCTCTTCTTTCACAGTAACGGCGTCACCCTCTACTTCTTGTTTTACTGTGATATTCTCATCTTCTTTAGGAGAGTAGCTTAGTGACCACATGGTCGGAGATATTAGCGAGCTAGGCTAATGCTAACTTAACCAGCCCGCTAGCTGAATAATAACAACAACACCGTAAATGTGAAATTAAAGCGGATAACTAACTAGACGACAGAAGTGGGTTTAAAACACAGTGGCTAATATACACTAAAGCGTCTAAAGAGCTATATTGGTTCGGCTATTTTGTCTAGCAAGCTACCGAGGTGTCTGACAAACTGTTGCTGCTGTTGAAAAAAGAGTTCCGTCCACTAGTTTATACCAACAGCATAACCTTAAATTCCCAGACCGCCCTTTGCTGACTTGAATGGGTAACGCAGTTAACCTCTTGATGCTCTGGGGGCGCTATTTCATTTTTGGATGAAAAACGTTCCCGTTTTAAACAAGATATTTTGTCACAAAAAGATGCTCGACTATGCATATAATTGATAGCTTTCGAAAGAAAACACTCTGGCGTGTCCAGAACTACCAAGATATTTTCTGTGCGTGCCCTAGATCGTGAGCTTCAGGCAAAACCAAGATGAGACGGCATCCAGGAAATGAGCAGGATTTTTGAGGCTCTGTTTTCCATTGTCTCCTTATATGGCTGTGAATGCGAGAGGAGTAAGTCTGCCCTTTCTGTCGTTTCCCCAAGGTGTCTGCAGCATTGTGACGTATTTATAGGCAGATCATTGGAAGATTGACCGTAAGAGACCACATTTACCACGTGTCCGCCCGGTGTCCTGCGCCGAAATTGGTGCGCAAAAGTCAGCTGCTAGTATTTTTCCATGGGATTCAGAGAGGAAAGCAAGCTTCCACGAACGATATATCAATGAAGAGATATGTGAAAAAACACCTTGAGGATTGATTCCAAACAACGTTTGCCATGTTTCGGTCGATATTATGTAGTTAATTCGGAAAAAGTTTGACGTTGTAGGTGACTGAATTTTCGGTTCGTTTCGGTAGCCAGATGCGATGTACAAAACGGAACGATTTCTCCTACACACAGACGCTTTCAGGAAAAACTGCACATTTGGTATGTAACTGAGAGTCTCCTCATTGAAAACATCCGAAGCTCTTCAAAGGTAAATGATTTTATTTATTTGGCTATCTGGTTTTTGTGAAAATGTTGCGTGCTAAATGCTACTCAAAATGCTAAGCTAGCTTTGCATACTCTTACACAAATTAGTCAATTTCTATGGTTCAAAAGCATTTTTTGAAAATCTGAGATGACAGTGTTGTTAAGAAAAGGCTAAGCTTGAGATCAGATGCATTATTTTCATTTTATTTGCGATTTTCAGAAATCGTTAACGTTGCGTTATGCTAATGAGCCTGAGGCTTTAGTCACGATCCCGGATCCGGGATGGGGAGTTTCAAGAAGTTAAGTAAAATGTTTATTTTGTTTTCAGAAAACAAGTTAAAGTGTAGGACGCCTGAGTTTTTACTCACCAGTGTAACAACACAGTGTGGTTAAAGACTTAGTAACTTAGTTGTATTGAAGATCTGGTTCCCTATAAGCACAAACAGATATGTTTTTGAATGATCACATATGTATTAATTTATTTTGGGATTCTGGGTAATCCACAGCAGATTTATGGAGAATTGCTGTGGGTGAGTTGAAAATTGAATTGTCCCGTGATAGAAAAGTATAAAGTTGACATTACATCATAAAATCCACCTTTTACATCATACATTAGCAATTTATGTTTTAGTAACTTCTGTTGTTGATTTGGTGTCAAATAAGCCTCTCTTTATATGTTATTTGCCGAATCTCAGTATTCCATGTGGGTTTTTGTTACGGAGTCTCGTTGATAGGTATTCGACTAACCAGACTGTTTCCCTGACTCCACGTGTAGGGATTTGTACAATGCACAAACAAGTCTATTGAACTTGACATTGGTGTCTGTCTTTATTCATTTATCCAACATATTGTAACGACCCTGGGTTTATAAACGCGGAAATCGACTCTGCCTTAAATTCTCAGACCGCCATCTGCTGACTGGAGTGGGTAACGCAGTTTAGTAAAATGTATATTTTATCTTCAGACAACAAGTTAAAGTGTAGGGAGCATGAGTTTTTACTCACCAGTAAAATTCAGGGTGGTTAAAGACTTAGTACGCTAGTTGTAGTCACGATATGGTTACCTATAAGTACAAACAGTTATGTTTTTGCGTAATTACATATTTATTAACTTATTTCGGGAAATCTTATAAACTACCCACAATGCACTATTTCCCAAGGTCATATGGATGATCAACTCTGTGCTACTGAGTTTGTATGCCAGTGTAATGAAGCTACATGTTTTAAATATATTTAACCTTTATTTAACTAGGCAAGTCAGTTTTTCCCCAGCCAAACCCTATACCAGACGATGCTGGGCCAATTGTGCGCTGCCCTATGGGACTCCCAATCACGGCCTGTAATGATACAGCCTGGATTTGATGCTTCTAGCACTGAGATGCCGTACCTCAGACCGCTGCGCTGCTTGTGTGTTTACATTACACTCGGTGTAATATACTCAGTGATAAAGGTAAGGGATTCTGGGTAATCTAGGTAGTTTATGATAAATGTATACTGTACATGTTTTATAAACTCATGAACACCAGCCAGTTTATTAGCCCGGTTTTGTTAGTTTAGGTGTATTATACTTCTTTGCCACCAGAGGGGGACATTGTATAGTTAATTTGATATATTTTGATACTAAAATGGATGATTGTTTATTCCGATTTTGTGAATATGAGACACGTGGAAATAATGTATTCATTTTATTATAGTCAATTAAGAAATATTAGGAATTGTTAAATCCACTATACTATCACAATAACTTCGATAGACATTTCAATTGTTTTTTTTGTTAGTATATTTTAGGGCAGATTTATGTAGAATTGCTGTGGGAGTGCTATTTATATCTCATCACTACTGATCATTCATCCATACTGTGTGTGTCCCATCATTGCAGCTTTGGAAATAAATGAACTATCCATCCATTGCTCCTTCCTGTGTTGACTCACTGACTTGAGGGACCAGGGAGGTCCCACTAGGTCTATGTGTAGCTCAAGCTGGCAAACATTAACCACACCTCATGCTTTCATGAACTGTGTGGTTGTGTTATCTAGTGGGAACCCATTAGCAGGGTAGGCTCTGGTGCCTTCTTGCCGTGGGCTCAAAATGCCAGAGGAAATCAACTCGGTTCATTTCGTCGAACAACCACCTGATTGGTTTGGTATTGGGCTTGTTCGACATTGCAGCCGACAGTGCAGGTGACTGCTGACGGACTGATCTACAAATCACCTTGCATCATAAATAACTACTCATTTTTATTTGTAAATCAGTCAGCCAGTCACCGTTTACTCACAATGCAGCATGGATTTGAACTGGTGAACAACGCCAGTGGTTTAATAGATGACATAAAGGCTATGAACTTCATCTATAATAATGTGGCTGTTCTAAATTCTGTGTTGCTCAAAGCCTTGAGTAATGAACCTATTTTTGACACAATTGGCTGGAAAGCGTCAATGCTTCATGAAGCTTTGTTTCCCCATCACTACTTTTCAGCATGTTCTCTGTGAAGTAGACTACGGGAGTTTTTAACTTTTTCCACCTTGGCTTACTGCTAGCATGCTAACTGACATCTGGAATCTATCTATTTTGGATGTTAGGGATTTTCCCTGCCATCATTCTGTATGTCTCTGCTCTTTTGATCTGCGGTCATGTTTTATTTGGGTTTTGTTAGTTGGGTTCTAACTGGTCTTCAGTAGTTAGGCTTCAGCTCACTAACCATAACTAGTTGACTATATAGCTAATGTTAGCTGGCTGGCTAAGATAACTGCATACAGCTAACATTCTTTGATATTTGGTTAGATTTTGTTGTGTATTTCCAAAACGTTGGTTTACTTTAATCACTTAAATCATGAGCACAAACGATTGGTTTAATTTGAAGTTCTACATTTGAAGTAATTTCTGTTGTAGTTTACATCATAGGAAATAGGCTGGTCCTCCATACTACATCACACCTGACTTTGGCATTCTTATGAATTCTGATTGGTTTAATGTAATAAAACCAAAAATAGAACAGCGAGGTGTAACTTTACATTGGGAATTATTTTTTGTTTTGTTTTGTTGATATTTTATAAACAATACAAAACATACACATACAAATTACAACATCATACAAACATTAACTACATCACACCTGCTCAGACCCACGAGAACACACCTCCATCTCCATGAACTACATCACACCTGCCCAGACCCACTAGAACACACCTCCATCTCCATGAACTACATCACACCTGCCCAGACCCACTAGAACACACCCAATCTCCATTAACGACATCACAACTGCCCAGACCCACTAGAACACACCCCCATCTCCATTAAGGACCATATCACCTCCACCCTACCTGACACCCTAGACCCACTCCAATTTGCTTACCGCCCAAATAGGTCCACAGACGATGCAATCTCAACCACACTGCACACTGCCCTAACCCGTCTGGACAAGAGGAATACCTATGTGAGAATGCTGTTCATCGACTACAGCTCAGCATTTAACACCATAGTACCCTCCAAACTCGTCATCAAGCTCGAGACCCTGGGTCTCGACCCCGCCCTGTGCAACTGGGTACTGGACTTCTTGCCTATGCCGCTCTGTACCATCACTCATTCATATATCTTTATGTACATATTCTTTATCCCTTTACACTTGTGTGTATAAGGTAGTAGTTTTGGAATTGTTAGCTAGATTACTCGTTGGTTATTACTGCATTGTCGGAACTAGAAGCACAAGCATTTCGCTACACTCGCATTAACCATGTGCTAACCATGTGTATGTGACAAATAAAATTTGATTTGATTTGATTAACTTCATCACAACTGCCCAGACCCACTAGAACACACCTCCCGGATCCACTAGAATACACCTCCATCTCCAGCGCCCGCAACACTCTCCGCCACATGGCCTCAAACTGAACCATTTTATTTCTCTCTGTCGCCCAGAACTTTACATTTTTAGATAATAAAGCGTTTTACCTTTCTATTGCGTTAACAACAGACGATTGGTTGACTTACAGTTTTTAAACAGTACTTAAGATGATTGACTAGAAAACCATCTGGTATCTCATTGCACCCTCACATTCCATGTCTTGAAATATGCAGACAGACGGATTAAAAGTAAGTTTACATTGTACTCCTTCTGACAGCCAACTTTCTAACACCGCCCATAACTTTTGGATATCATAACGTTCCCAGAAGGATTATTGAGTCGTTGTTAGTTTTACACTTAAGACATGACTCTGCCGTTGTGCTGTAGAATTTGTGAATTTTGTCTCTTGTATAATAAGGGACTATCATCTGTCCCAACATCACAGGCCACAGACTTTGATAAAGACTTCCAAAAGTTTTTCTGCAGTTTTGGATCGACTGAGTAAAAAAAAGGGGGTTTCTCCCTGTGCACCTGCCAATGTAAATCCATTGAACGAGACAAGTTACCAGACAGGGCATATTGCTAATGCTCTTCCTATTGAGAATCTGAATGACAATTAACTTGTGGGCGGTGGTGGTGATGACGTCATCCATCGGGATTCCCCAAAAAAGAAGACACTCTGGATTGATCACTGTAGTCAGATGTGAAGGAGGAGGTTGATCACCAGGAGTCAGATGTGAAGGAGGAGGTTGATCATCAGGAGTCAGATGTGAAGGAGGAGTTTGATCATCAGGAGTCAGATGTGAAGGAGGAGGTTGATCATCAGTGAACCTCTAGGATTGTGGCTGGGCTGGCGTTTACACTTCCAGCTTGGTCATATATTTTGATACATTGAATGTTGATATTGTGAACCTATGTTATATATTTGTACCTCCTGTTTCAGCAAGTGATGTCACTAAGTACTGCCCCTACATATACAGTGCATTTGGAAAGTATTCAGACCCCTTCACTTTTTACACATTTTGTTACGTTATTCTAAAATGGATTAAATACATGTTTTTCCTCATCAATCTACACACAATACCCCATAATGACAAAGCAAAAACATGTTTTTAGAAGTGTTTGCAAATGTAACAAAAACAACAACTGAAATATCACATTTACATACAGTATCAGTCAAAATTTTGGACACACATTAAAGGGTTTTATTTTGACTATTTTCTTCATTGTAAAATAATAGTGAAGACATCAAAACTATGAAACAACACATATGGAATAATGTAGTAACCAAAAAAGGGTTAAATAAATCAAAATATATTTTATGTTTGAGATATTTCAAAGCAGTCACCCTTTGCCTTGTTGACAGCTTGGCATTTTCTCAACCTGCTTCATGAGGTAGTCACCTGGAATTATTTTCAATTAACAGGTATGCCTAGTGAAATGTTCATTTGTGGAATTTCTTTCTTTCTTAATGTGTTTGAGCCAATCAGTTGTGTTGTGAAAAAGGTATGTGTGGCTCTCATGAGTATTGCCACAGGAAAAGAAGACCCAGAGTTACCTCTGCTGCAGAATATACATTCATTAGAGTTAACTGCACCTCAGATTGCAGCCCAAATAAATGCTTCACAGAGTTCAAGTAACAGACACATCTCATCATCAACTGTTCAGAGACTACGTGAATCAGGCCTTCATGGTTGAATTGCTGCATGCAAAAACACTGTTTACAAAACGTTTATTAAAGAACAAGAAGGCCCACACTGTCTTTCTTTCAAAAACAAGGACATTTCTAAGTGACCCCATTCTTTTGAAAGGTAGTATACATCTACATGATGTATTGTTACACCATGTAGGAGAAGTATAGACCTAGTCTGTTCATTATATACATCTACATGATGTATTGTTACACCATGTAGGAGCAGTATAGACCAAAAGTAGCTGGCTACTTATTTAGATTTAGTTTGACTTAATGAAACTGCCTTACATGTGCTGTAGTAAAAAAAAAAAATTCGCACTAATCAGTCAACACATTCCTGTCTTTGTATGTCTCAATATAATACTATTATATAATTAAATCAATTTTTAAATAATCTCTGTCTGAAAATAAAATATGATCCTCAACTGCGTTTCCACTCCAGTCAGCAGACGGTGATGTGCGTTATACAGGATACTACACTTATACTGGATACTACAGTTATACTGGATACTACAGTTATTCAGGATACTACAGTTATACAGGAAACTAAAGTTATACAGGATACTACAGTTATTTTTATTTATTTATTTTATTTCACCTTTATTTAACCAGGTAGGCAGGTTGAGAACAGGTTCTCATTTACAATTGCGATCTGGCCAAGATAAAGCAAAGCAGTTCGACACATACAACGACACAGAGTTACACATGGAGTAAAACAAACAAACAGTCAATAATACAGTATAAACAAGTCTATATACGATGTGAGCAAATGAGGTGAGATAAGGGAGGTAAAGGCAAAAAAAGGCCATGGTGAAAAAGTAAATACAATATAGCAAGTAAAACACTGGAATGGTAGATTTGCAGTGGAAGAATGTGCACAATAGAAATAAAAATAATGGGTGCAAAGGAGCAAAATAATAAAATAAATACAGTAGGGTAAGAGGTAGTTGTTTGGGCTAAATTATAGTTGGGCTATGTACAGGTGCAGTAATCTGTGAGCTGCTCTGACAGTTGGTGCTTAAAGCTAGTGAGGGAGATAATTGTTTCCAGTTTCAGAGATTTTTGTAGTTCGTTCCAGTCATTGGCAGCAGAGAACTGGAAGGAGAGGCGGCCAAAGAAATAATTGGTTTTGGGGGTGACCAGAAAGATATACCTGTTGGAGCGCGTCCTACAGATGGGTGATGATATGGTGACCAGCGAGATGAGATAAGGGGGGACTTTACCTAGCTGTAACGACTTTCTTCTGTTGAAGGAGGAGCGGACCAAAATGCAGCGTGGTGATTACTCATGTTTAGTGATGGAAAATGACTAGACATGAAAATACTGAAATGTACAAAAACAACAGACGGAAACGTGAAAAAACTATACAGCCTATCTAGTGAAACTAAACACAGACACCGGAACAATCACCCACGAAACACTCAAAGAATATGGCTGCCTAAATATGGTTCCCAATCAGAGACAACGATAATCACCTGACTCTGATTGAGAACCGCCTCAGGCAGCCATAGACTACGCTAGACACCCCACAAAACCACAAGACAAAAACACACCACAATAACCCATGTCACACCCTGGCCTGACCGAATAAATGAAGAATAAACATAATATATTTCGACCAGGGCGTGACAGAACCCCCCCCTAAGGTGCGGACTCCCGGACGCACATCAAATCAATAAGGAGGGTCCAGGTGGGCGTCTGTCCATGGTGGCGGTTCCGGCTCCGGCGCGGGACGTGGAACCCACTCTATAAATTTCTTAGTCCCCCCTCCTCGCGTCCTAGGATAGTTCACCCTCGCCACCGACCATGGCCTAGTAGTCCTCACCCTGAACCCCATTGGACTGAGGGGCAGCTCGGGACTGAGGGGCAGCTCGGGACTGAGGGGCAGCTCGGGACTGAGGGGCAGCTCAGCACTGAGGGGAAGCTCGGGACTGAGAGGAAGCCCAGCACTGAGAGGAAGCCCAGCACTGAGAGGAAGTTCAGCCAGGTAGTTGGATACGGCAGATCCTGGCTGGTTGACGGTTCTGGCAGATCCTGGCTGACTGGCAGATCTGGAAGAGTCTGGCTGACTGGCAGATCTGGAAGAGTCTGGCTGACTGATGGATCTGGCTGCTCCATGCTGACTGGCGGCTCTGGCTGCTCCATGTAGACTGACAGCTCTGGCGGCTTCTTGCAGACTGGCAGCTCTGGCTGCTCCATGCAGACTGGCAGCTCCATGCAGACTGGCAGCTCCTTGCAGACTGACAGCTCCTTGCAGACTGACAGCTCCTTGCAGACTGACAGCTCCTTGCAGACTGGCAACTCCGGCTGCTCCACGCAGACTGACAGCTCTGGCTCTTCCATGAAGACTGACAGCTCCTTGCAGACTGGCAGCTCCTTGCTGACTGGCAGCTCCTTGCAGACTGACAGCTCCTTGCAGACTGGCAGCTCCATGCAGACTGGCAGCTCCGGCTGCTCCATGCAGACTGACAGCTCTGGCTCTTCCATGAAGACTGACAGCTCCTTGCAGACTGGCAGCTCCTTGCAGACTGACAGCTCCTGGCTGACTGGCAGCTCCTTGCAGACTGACAGCTCCTTGCAGACTGGCATCTCCGGCTGCTCCATGCAGACTGACAGCTCTGGCTGTTCCATGAAGACTGACAGCTCTGGCTGTTCCATGCAGACTGACATCTCTGGCTGCTCCATGCAGACTGACATCTCTGGCTGCTCCATGCAGACTGACAGCTCGGGCTGCTCCATGCAGACTGACAGCTCGGGCTTCTCCATGCAGACTGACAGCTCGGGCTGCGCTAAACAGCCGGGAGACTCCAGCAGCGCTGTAGAGGAGGAAGGCTCGGGCAGCGCTGAACAGGCGGGAGACTCTCGCAGCGCAGGAGAGGAGGAAGGCTCTGGCTGTGCTAAACAGGCGGGAGACTCTGGTAGCGCTGTAGAGGAGAAAGGCTCCGGCAGCGCTGGAGAGGCGTGGCGCACAGTAGGTCTGATGCGTGGTACTGGCACTGGTGGTACTGGGCCGAGGACACGCACAGGAAGCCTGGTGCGGGGAGCTGCCACCAGAGGACTGATGTGTGGAGGTGGCACTGGATAGACCGGACCGTGCAGGCGCACTGGAAGCTCTTGAGCACCGAGCCTGCCCAACTTTACCTGGCTCGATGCCCACTCTAGCACGGCCAATACGAGGAGCTGGTATGTACAGCACCGGGCCATGCACCTGCACTGGAGACACCGTGCGCTCCACAGCATAACATGGTGCCTGCCCGGTCTTTTTTTTTAGCCCCCGGTAAGCACAGGAAGTTTGCGCAGGTCTCCTACCTGGCGTAGCCATACTCCCTGTGAGCCACCCCCCCCCCCAAGACATTTTTGGGGCTGACTCTCAGGCTTCCGTCCGCGCCGCCGTGCTTGCTTCGCCATCTCCATTCTTCTATAACCTTCTTCGCACTGCTCCAGTGAATCCCAGGCGGGCTCCGGCACACTCCCTGGGTCGACCGCCCACCTGTCTATTTCCTCCCAAGTAGTGTAGTCCTGATATTGTTGCTCCTGCTGCCACTGTTGCTTCTCCTCATACCAAAGCCTCTCAGCTCTCGCCGCCTCCAGTTCTTTTTTGGGGCGGCGATATTCTCCAGGCTGATCCCAGGGTCCTTCTCCAAACAATTCGTCCTCCCATGTCCATTCCTCCTTTCGCTGCACCTAGAGAGTTAAATCATATCCCTTCATTTATAACTGTTAAATCATATCCCATCATTTATACCCGTTATTTCATAACCCATCATTTATACCTGTTAGTTCATAACCCATCATTTATAACTGTTAGTTTATAACCCATCCTTTATACCTGTTAGTTCATAACCCATCATTTATAACTGTTAGTTTATAACCCATCCTTTATACCTGTTAATTCATAACCCATCATTTATACCTGTTAATTCATAACCCATCATTTATACCTGTTAATTCATAACCCATCATTTATACCTGTTAAATCATATCCCATCATTTATACCTGTTAGTTCATAACCCATCATTTATAACTGTTAGTTTATAACCCATCCTTTATACCTGTTAATTCATAACCCATCATTTATACCTGTTAATTCATAACCCATCATTTATACCTGTTAATTCATAACCCATAATTTATACCTGTTAAATCATATCCCATCATTTATACCTGTTAAATCATATCCCATCATTTATACCCGTTAGTTCATAACCCATCATTTATACCTGTTAATTCATAACCCATCATTTATAACTGTTTGTTCATAACCCATCATTTATACCTGTTAATTCATAACCCATCATTTATAGCTGTTAAATCATATCCCATCATTTATACCCGTTATTTCATAACCCATCATTTATACCTGTTAGTTCATAACCCATCATTTATAACTGTTAGTTTATAACCCATCCTTTATACCTGTTAATTCATAACCCATCATTTATACCTGTCAGTTCATAACCCATCATTTTTACCTGTTAATTCATAACCCATCATTTATAACTGTTAAATCATATCCCATCATTTATACCTGTTAAATCATATCCCATCATTTATACCTGTTAAATCATATCCCATCATTTATACCCATTGTCAGGACCCGGTTACGAACCTGGGTCTCCGGAGTGAGAAACAGTCACTTAACCAACTGAGCCACGAATAGTCAGCAGAACCCAGAAGATGAGGCAGACACAGCAGTACTTAAGACGATGTATTTAATAAAGTAAAAAGGAGAAGTCCTTAAATACAAAAATGGCAAATCCAAAAGGTGGTAGGAATAGCACAAAAAAGCCTCAAGAGATACTCAAAAACAAAAACAGAATTCCACAAGAGCATCCACCGGAATCGACAAGAATACACAGAATACTAGGGCTGGGTGCTAACATACAAACACAGAGCACAGAACTGAGGGAAACTAAGGGTTTAAATACAATCAGGGGAAACGAGGCACAGGTGCAAATAATAATGGGGAACAAGAGAAAAAAAATAAGGTCAAAAAGCACAATGGGGGCATCTAGTGAACAAAACCCGGAACAAACCTGGCAAAATCCTGACACCCATTAGTTCATAACCCATCATTTATAGCTGTTAAATCATATCCCATCATTTATACCTGTTAAATCATATCCCATCATTTATACCTGTTAAATCATATCCCATCATTTATACCCGTTAGTTCATAACCCATCATTTATACCTGTTAGTCCATAACCCATCATTTATACCTGTTAGTCCATAACCCATCATTTATACCTGTTAGTTCATAACCCATCATTTATATCTGTTCATTCATAACCCACCATTTATACCCGTTAGTTCATAACCCATCATTTATACCTGTCAGTGCATAATCCATCATTTTTACCTGTTAATTCATAACCCATCATTTATAACTGTTTGTTCATAACCCATCATTTATACCTGTTAATTCATAACCCATCATTTATACCTGTTAAATCATATCCCATCATTTATACCTGTTAAATCATATCCCATCATTTATACCCGTTAGTTCATAACCCATCATTTGTAGCTGTTAAATCATATCCCATCATTTATACCTGTTATTTCATAACCCATCATTTTTGCCTGTTAATTCATAACCCATCATTTATACCTGTTAGTTCATAGCCCATCATTTATAACCGTTAGTTCATAACCCATCCTTTATAACTGTTAATTGATAACCCATCATTTATACCTGTCAGTTCATAATCCATCATTTTTACCTGTTAATTCATAACCCATCATGTATAACTGTTTGTTCATAACCCATCATTTATACCTGTTAATTCATAACCCATCATTTATACCTGTTAAATCATATCCCATCATTTATACCTGTTAAATCATATCCCATCATTTATACCCGTTATTTCATAACCCATCATTTATACCTGTTAGTTTATAACCCATCATTTATAACTGTTAGTTCATAACCCATCCTTTATACCTGTTCATTCATAACCCACCATTTATACCTGTTAGTTCATAACCCTATATTTAATACCTGTTAGTTCACAACCCATCATTTTACCTTTTAATTTATAATCCTTCATTTATACCTGTTAATTCATAACCCATCATTTATACCTGTTAGTTCATAACCCATCATTTATGCCTGTTAATTCATAACCGATCATTTATACCTATTAGTTCATAACCCATCATTTATAACTGTTAGTTCATAACCCATCCTTTATACCTTTTAATTCATAACCCATCATTAATAGCTGTTAATTCGTAACCCATCATTTTTACCTGTTAATTCATAACTGATAATTTATAACTGTTTGTTCATAACCCATCATTTATAAGTGTTAGTTCATAACCCATCCTTTATACCTGTTAATTCATAACCCATCATTTATACCTGTCAGTTCATAATCCATCATTTATACCTGTTAATTCATGACCCATCATTTATACCTGTTAATTCATGACCCATCATTTATACCTGTTAATTCATAACCCATCATTTATGCCTGTTAATTCATAACCCATAATTTATACCTGTTAGTTCATAACCCATCATTTATACCTGTTAATTCATAACCCATCATTTATTCCTGTAAGTTCATAACCCATCATTTATACCTGTTAATTCATTACCCATAATTTATACTTGTTTGTTCATAACCCATAATTTATACCTGTTAGTTCATAACCCATAATTTATACCTGTTAATTCATTACCCATAATTGATACTTGTTTGTTCATAACCGATAATTTATAACTGTTAGTTCATAACCTATCATTTATAACTGTTAGTTCATAACCCATCATTTATTCCTGTTAATTCATAACCGGTAATTTATACCTATTAGTTCATAACCCATCATTTATAACTGTTAGTTCATAACCCATCCTTTATACCTTTTAATTCATAACCCATCATTAATAGCTGTTAATTCGTAACCCATCATTTTTACCTGTTAATTCATAACTGATAATTTATAACTGTTTGTTCATAACCCATCATTTATAAGTGTTAGTTCATAACCCATCCTTTATACCTGTTAATTCATAACCCATCATTTATACCTGTCAGTTCATAATCCATCATTTATACCTGTTAATTCATGACCCATCATTTATACCTGTTAATTCATGACCCATCATTTATACCTGTTAATTCATAACCCATCATTTATGCCTGTTAATTCATAACCCATAATATATACCTGTTAGTTCATAACCCATCATTTATACCTGTTAATTCATAATCCATCATTTATTCCTGTAAGTTCATAACCCATCATTTATACCTGTTAATTCATTACCCATAATTTATACTTGTTTGTTCATAACCCATAATTTATACCTGTTAGTTCATAACCCATAATTTATACCTGTTAATTCATTACCCATAATTGATACTTGTTTGTTCATAACCGATAATTTATAACTGTTAGTTCATAACCTATCATTTATAACTGTTAGTTCATAACCCATCCTTTATACCTGTTAATTCATAACCCATCATTAATAGCTGTTAATTCATAAACCATCATTTTTACCTGTTAATTCATAACCGATAATGTATAACTGTTAGTTCATAACCCATCATTTATAACTGTTAGTTCATAACCCATCCTTTATACCTGTTAATTCATAACCCATCATTTATACCTGTCAGTTCATAATCCATCATTTTTACCTGTTAAATCACATCCCATCATTTATACCTGTTAAATCATATCCCATCATTTATACCCGTTAGTTCATAACCCATCATTTATACCTGTTAGTTCATAACCCATCATTTATACCTGTTAGTTCATAACCCATGATTTTTAACTGTTAGTTCATAACCCATCCTTTAAACCTGTTAATTCATAACCCGTCATTAATAGCTGTTAATTCATAACCCATCATTTTTACCTGTTAAATCATAACCGATAATTTAAAACTGTTTGTTCATAACCCATCATTTATAAGTGTTAGTTCATAACCCATCCTTTATACCTGTTAATTCATAACCCATCATTTATACCTGTCAGTTCATAATCCATCATTTTGACCTGTTAATTCATAACCCATCATTTATAACTGTTTGTTCATAACCCATCATTTATACCTGTTAATTCATAACCCATCATTTATACCTGTTAAATCATATCCCATCATTTATACCTGTTAAATCATATCCCATCATTTATACCCGTTATTTCATAACCCATCATTTATACCTGTTAGTTCATAACCCATCATTTATAACTGTTAGTTTATAACCCATCCTTTATACCTGTTAAATCATAACCCATCATTTATACCTGTCAGTTCATAATCCATCATTTTTACCTGTTAATTCATAACCCATCATTTATAACTGTTTGTTCATAACCCATCATTTATACCTGTTAATTCATAACCCATCATTTATACCTGTTAAATCATATCCCATCATTTATACCTGTTAAATCATATCCCATCATTTATACCCGTTAGTTCATAACCCATCATTTATACCTGTTAGTCCATAACCCATCATTTATACCTGTTAGTCCATAACCCATCATTTATACCTGTTAGTTCATGACCCATCATTTATACCTGTTCATTCATAACCCACCATTTAATACTGTTAGTTCATAACCCATCATTTATACCTGTCAGTGCATAATCCATCATTTTTACCTGTTAATTCATAACCCATCATTTATAACTGTTTGTTCATAACCCATCATTTATACCTGTTAATTCATAACCCATCATTTATACCTGTTAAATCATATCCCATCATTTATACCTGTTAAATCATATCCCATCATTTATACCCGTTAGTTCATAACCCATCATTTATAGCTGTTAAATCATATCCCATCATTTATACCTGTTATTTCATAACCCATCATTTTTGCCTGTTAATTCATAACCCATCATTTATACCTGTTAGTTCATAGCCCATCATTTATAACCGTTAGTTCATAACCCATCCTTTATAACTGTTAATTGATAACCCATCATTTATACCTGTCAGTTCATAATCCATCATTTTTACCTGTTAATTCATAACCCATCATTTATAACTGTTTGTTCATTACCCATCATTTATACCTGTTAATTCATAACCCATCATTTATACCTGTTAAATCATATCCCATCATTTATACCTGTTAAATCATATCCCATCATTTATACCCGTTAGTTCATAACCCATCATTTATAACTGTTAGTTCATAACCCATCATTTATACCTGTTAGTTCATAACCCATCATTTATAAGTGTTAGTTCATAACCCATCCTTTATACCTGTTAATACATAACCCATCATTTATACCTGTCAGTTCATAATCCATCATTTATACCTGTTAATTCATGACCCATCATTTATACCTGTTAATTCATGACCCATCATTTATACCCGTTAATTCATAACCCATCATTTATGCCTGTTAATTCATAACCCATCATTTATACCTGTTAGTTCATAACCCATCATTTATACCTGTTAATTCATAACCCATCATTTATTCCTGTAAGTTCATAACCCATCATTTATACCTGTTAATTCATTACCCATAATTTATACTTGTTTGTTCATAACCCATAATTTATACCTGTTAGTTCATAACCCATAATTTATACCTGTTAATTCATTACCCATAATTGATACTTGTTTGTTCATAACCGATAATTTATACCTGTTAGTTCATAACCCTATATTTATACCTGCTAGTTCACAACCCATCATTTTACCTTTTAATTTATAATCCTTCATTTATACCTGTTAATTCATAACCCATCATTTATACCTGTTAGTTCATAACCCATCATTTATGCCTGTTAATTCATAACCAATAATTTATACCTATTAGTTCATAACCCATCATTTATAACTGTTAGTTCATAACCCATCCTTTATACCTTTTAATTCATAACCCTTCATTAATAGCTGTTAATTCAGTAACCCATCATTTTTACCTGTTAATTCATAACCGATAATTTATAACTGTTTGTTCATAACCCATCATTTATAAGTGTTAGTTCATAACCCATCCTTTATACCTGTTAATTCATAACCCATCATTTATACCTGTCAGTTCATAATCCATCATTTATACCTGTTAATTCATGACCCATCATTTATACCTGTTAATTCATAACCAATCATTTATGCCTGTTAATTCATAACCCATCATTTATACCTGTTAATTCATAACCCATCATTTATGCCTGTTAATTCATAACCCATCATTTATACCTGTTAATTCATAACCCATCATTTATTCCTGTAAGTTCATAACCCATCATTTATACCTGTTAATTCATTACCCATAATTTATACTTGTTTGTTCATAACCCATAATTTATACCTGTTAGTTCATAACCCATAATTTATACCTGTTAATTCATTACCCATAATAGATACTTGTTTGTTCATAACCGATAATTTATAACTGTTAGTTCATAACCTATCATTTATAACTGTTAGTTCATAACCCATCCTTTATACCTGTTAATTCATAACCCATCATTAATAGCTGTTAATTCATAACCCATCATTTTTACCTGTTAATTCATAACCGATAATTTATAACTGTTAGTTCATAACCCATCATTTATAACTGTTAGTTCATAACCCATCCTTTATACCTGTTAATTCATAACCCATCAATTATAACTGTTTGATCATAACCCATCATTTATACCTGTTATTTCATAACCCATCATTTTTACCTGTTAATTCATAACCCATCATTTATAACTGTTTGCTCATAACCCATCATTTATACCTGTTAATTCATAACCCATCATTTATACCTGTTAAATCATATCCCATCATTTATACCTGTTAAATCATATCCCATCATTTATACCCGTTATTTCATAACCCATCATTTAGACCTGTTAGTTCATAACCCATCATTTACAACTGTTAGTTTATAACCCATCCTTTATAGGGTCCTGTGTGGCTCAGTCGGTAGAGCATGGCGCTTGCAACGCCAAGCGTCGTGGGTTCGATTCCCGCTGGGACCACCCATATGTAAAAGTAGTGGCCCCAGCCGACTTGTAAGTCGCTTTGGACAAAAGCGTCTGCTAAATGGGATATATTATTATATATTATTATACCTGTTAGTACATAACCCATCATTTATACCTGTCAGTGCATAATCCATCATTTTTACCTGTTAATTCATAACCCATCATTTATAACTGTTTGTTCATAACCCATCATTTATACCTGTTAATTCATAAGCCATCATTTATACCTGTTAAATCATATCCCATCATTTATACCTGTTAAATCATATACCATCATTTATACCCGTTAGTTCATAACCCATCATTTATAGCTGTTAAATCATATCCCATCATTTATACCTGTTATTTCATAACCCATCATTTTTGCCTGTTAATTCATAACCCATCATTTATACCTGTTAGTTCATAGCCCATCATTTATAACCGTTAGTTCATAACCCATCCTTTATAACTGTTAATTGATAACCCATCATTTATACCTGTCAGTTCATAATCCATCATTTTTACCTGTTAATTCATAACCCATAATTTATAACTGTTTGTTCATTACCCATCATTTATACCTGTTAATTCATAACCCATCATTTATACCTGTTAAATCATATCCCATCATTTATACCTGTTAAATCATATCCCATCATTTATACCCGTTAGTTCATAACCCATCATTTATAACTGTTAGTTCATAACCCATCATTTATACCTGTTAGTTCATAACCCATCATTTATACCTGTTCATTCATAACCCACCATTTATACCTGTTAGTTCATAACCCTATATTTATACCTGTTAGTTCACAACCCATCATTTTACCTTTTAATTTATAATCCTTCATTTATACCTGTTAATTCATAACCCATCATTTATACCTGTTAGTTCATAACCCATCATTTATGCCTGTTAATTCATAACCGATAATTTATACCTATTAGTTCATAACCCATCATTTATAACTGTTAGTTCATAACCCATCCTTTATACCTTTTAATTCATAACCCATCATTAATAGCTGTTAATTCGTAACCCATCATTTTTACCTGTTAATTCATAACTGATAATTTATAACTGTTTGATCATAACCCATCATTTATAAGTGTTAGTTCATAACCCATCCTTTATACCTGTTAATACATAACCCATCATTTATACCTGTCAGTTCATAATCCATCATTTATACCTGTTAATTCATGACCCATCATTTATACCTGTTAATTCATGACCCATCATTTATACCCGTTAATTCATAACCCATCATTTATGCCTGTTAATTCATAACCCATCATTTATACCTGTTAGTTCATAACCCATCATTTATACCTGTTAATTCATAACCCATCATTTATTCCTGTAAGTTCATAACCCATCATTTATACCTGTTAATTCATTACCCATAATTTATACTTGTTTGTTCATAACCCATAATTTATACCTGTTAGTTCATAACCCATAATTTATACCTGTTAATTCATTACCCATAATTGATACTTGTTTGTTCATAACCGATAATTTATACCTGTTAGTTCATAACCCTATATTTATACCTGCTAGTTCACAACCCATCATTTTACCTTTTAATTTATAATCCTTCATTTATACCTGTTAATTCATAACCCATCATTTATACCTGTTAGTTCATAACCCATCATTTATGCCTGTTAATTCATAACCGATAATTTATACCTATTAGTTCATAACCCATCATTTATAACTGTTAGTTCATAACCCATCCTTTATACCTTTTAATTCATAACCCTTCATTAATAGCTGTTAATTCGTAACCCATCATTTTTACCTGTTAATTCATAACCGATAATTTATAACTGTTTGTTCATAACCCATCATTTATAAGTGTTAGTTCATAACCCATCCTTTATACCTGTTAATTCATAACCCATCATTTATACCTGTCAGTTCATAATCCATCATTTATACCTGTTAATTCATGACCCATCATTTATACCTGTTAATTCATAACCAATCATTTATGCCTGTTAATTCATAACCCATCATTTATACCTGTTAATTCATAACCCATCATTTATGCCTGTTAATTCATAACCCATCATTTATACCTGTTAATTCATAACCCATCATTTATTCCTGTAAGTTCATAACCCATCATTTATACCTGTTAATTCATTACCCATAATTTATACTTGTTTGTTCATAACCCATAATTTATACCTGTTAGTTCATAACCCATAATTTATACCTGTTAATTCATTACCCATAATAGATACTTGTTTGTTCATAACCGATAATTTATAACTGTTAGTTCATAACCTATCATTTATAACTGTTAGTTCATAACCCATCCTTTATACCTGTTAATTCATAACCCATCATGAATAGCTGTTAATTCATAACCCATCATTTTTACCTGTTAATTCATAACCGATAATTTATAACTGTTAGTTCATAACCCATCATTTATAACTGTTAGTTCACAACCCATCCTTTATACCTGTTAATTCATAACCCATCAATTATAACTGTTTGTTCATAACCCATCATTTATACCTGTTATTTCATAACCCATCATTTTTACCTGTTAATTCATAACCCATCATTTATAACTGTTTGCTCATAACCCATCATTTATACCTGTTAATTCATAACCCATCATTTATACCTGTTAAATCATATCCCATCATTTATACCTGTTAAATCATATCCCATCATTTATACCCGTTATTTCATAACCCATCATTTAGACCTGTTAGTTCATAACCCATAATTTATACCTGTTAATTCATTACCCATAATTGATACTTGTTTGTTCATAACCGATAATTTATACCTGTTAGTTCATAACCCTATATTTATACCTGCTAGTTCACAACCCATCATTTTACCTTTTAATTTATAATCCTTCATTTATACCTGTTAATTCATAACCCATCATTTATACCTGTTAGTTCATAACCCATCATTTATGCCTGTTAATTCATAACCAATAATTTATACCTATTAGTTCATAACCCATCATTTATAACTGTTAGTTCATAACCCATCCTTTATACCTTTTAATTCATAACCCTTCATTAATAGCTGTTAATTCGTAACCCATCATTTTTACCTGTTAATTCATAACCGATAATTTATAACTGTTTGTTCATAACCCATCATTTATAAGTGTTAGTTCATAACCCATCCTTTATACCTGTTAATTCATAACCCATCATTTATACCTGTCAGTTCATAATCCATCATTTATACCTGTTAATTCATGACCCATCATTTATACCTGTTAATTCATAACCAATCATTTATGCCTGTTAATTCATAACCCATCATTTATACCTGTTAATTCATAACCCATCATTTATGCCTGTTAATTCATAACCCATCATTTATACCTGTTAATTCATAACCCATCATTTATTCCTGTAAGTTCATAACCCATCATTTATACCTGTTAATTCATTACCCATAATTTATACTTGTTTGTTCATAACCCATAATTTATACCTGTTAGTTCATAACCCATAATTTATACCTGTTAATTCATTACCCATAATAGATACTTGTTTGTTCATAACCGATAATTTATAACTGTTAGTTCATAACCTATCATTTATAACTGTTAGTTCATAACCCATCCTTTATACCTGTTAATTCATAACCCATCATTAATAGCTGTTAATTCATAACCCATCATTTTTACCTGTTAATTCATAACCGATAATTTATAACTGTTAGTTCATAACCCATCATTTATAACTGTTAGTTCATAACCCATCCTTTATACCTGTTAATTCATAACCCATCAATTATAACTGTTTGATCATAACCCATCATTTATACCTGTTATTTCATAACCCATCATTTTTACCTGTTAATTCATAACCCATCATTTATAACTGTTTGCTCATAACCCATCATTTATACCTGTTAATTCATAACCCATCATTTATACCTGTTAAATCATATCCCATCATTTATACCTGTTAAATCATATCCCATCATTTATACCCGTTATTTCATAACCCATCATTTAGACCTGTTAGTTCATAACCCATCATTTACAACTGTTAGTTTATAACCCATCCTTTATAGGGTCCTGTGTGGCTCAGTCGGTAGAGCATGGCGCTTGCAACGCCAAGCGTCGTGGGTTCGATTCCCGCTGGGACCACCCATATGTAAAAGTAGTGGCCCCAGCCGACTTGTAAGTCGCTTTGGACAAAAGCGTCTGCTAAATGGGATATATTATTATATATTATTATACCTGTTAGTACATAACCCATCATTTATACCTGTCAGTGCATAATCCATCATTTTTACCTGTTAATTCATAACCCATCATTTATAACTGTTTGTTCATAACCCATCATTTATACCTGTTAATTCATAAGCCATCATTTATACCTGTTAAATCATATCCCATCATTTATACCTGTTAAATCATATACCATCATTTATACCCGTTAGTTCATAACCCATCATTTATAGCTGTTAAATCATATCCCATCATTTATACCTGTTATTTCATAACCCATCATTTTTGCCTGTTAATTCATAACCCATCATTTATACCTGTTAGTTCATAGCCCATCATTTATAACCGTTAGTTCATAACCCATCCTTTATAACTGTTAATTGATAACCCATCATTTATACCTGTCAGTTCATAATCCATCATTTTTACCTGTTAATTCATAACCCATAATTTATAACTGTTTGTTCATTACCCATCATTTATACCTGTTAATTCATAACCCATCATTTATACCTGTTAAATCATATCCCATCATTTATACCTGTTAAATCATATCCCATCATTTATACCCGTTAGTTCATAACCCATCATTTATAACTGTTAGTTCATAACCCATCATTTATACCTGTTAGTTCATAACCCATCATTTATACCTGTTCATTCATAACCCACCATTTATACCTGTTAGTTCATAACCCTATATTTATACCTGTTAGTTCACAACCCATCATTTTACCTTTTAATTTATAATCCTTCATTTATACCTGTTAATTCATAACCCATCATTTATTCCTGTAAGTTCATAACCCATCATTTATACCTGTTAATTCATTACCCATAATTTATACTTGTTTGTTCATAACCCATCATTTATGCCTGTTAATTCATAACCGATAATTTATACCTATTAGTTCATAACCCATCATTTATAACTGTTAGTTCATAACCCATCCTTTATACCTTTTAATTCATAACCCATCATTAATAGCTGTTAATTCGTAACCCATCATTTTTACCTGTTAATTCATAACTGATAATTTATAACTGTTTGATCATAACCCATCATTTATAAGTGTTAGTTCATAACCCATCCTTTATACCTGTTAATACATAACCCATCATTTATACCTGTCAGTTCATAATCCATCATTTATACCTGTTAATTCATGACCCATCATTTATACCTGTTAATTCATGACCCATCATTTATACCCGTTAATTCATAACCCATCATTTATGCCTGTTAATTCATAACCCATCATTTATACCTGTTAGTTCATAACCCATCATTTATACCTGTTAATTCATAACCCATCATTTATTCCTGTAAGTTCATAACCCATCATTTATACCTGTTAATTCATTACCCATAATTTATACTTGTTTGTTCATAACCCATAATTTATACCTGTTAGTTCATAACCCATAATTTATACCTGTTAATTCATTACCCATAATTGATACTTGTTTGTTCATAACCGATAATTTATACCTGTTAGTTCATAACCCTATATTTATACCTGCTAGTTCACAACCCATCATTTTACCTTTTAATTTATAATCCTTCATTTATACCTGTTAATTCATAACCCATCATTTATACCTGTTAGTTCATAACCCATCATTTATGCCTGTTAATTCATAACCGATAATTTATACCTATTAGTTCATAACCCATCATTTATAACTGTTAGTTCATAACCCATCCTTTATACCTTTTAATTCATAACCCTTCATTAATAGCTGTTAATTCGTAACCCATCATTTTTACCTGTTAATTCATAACCGATAATTTATAACTGTTTGTTCATAACCCATCATTTATAAGTGTTAGTTCATAACCCATCCTTTATACCTGTTAATTCATAACCCATCATTTATACCTGTCAGTTCATAATCCATCATTTATACCTGTTAATTCATGACCCATCATTTATACCTGTTAATTCATAACCAATCATTTATGCCTGTTAATTCATAACCCATCATTTATACCTGTTAATTCATAACCCATCATTTATGCCTGTTAATTCATAACCCATCATTTATACCTGTTAATTCATAACCCATCATTTATTCCTGTAAGTTCATAACCCATCATTTATACCTGTTAATTCATTACCCATAATTTATACTTGTTTGTTCATAACCCATAATTTATACCTGTTAGTTCATAACCCATAATTTATACCTGTTAATTCATTACCCATAATAGATACTTGTTTGTTCATAACCGATAATTTATAACTGTTAGTTCATAACCTATCATTTATAACTGTTAGTTCATAACCCATCCTTTATACCTGTTAATTCATAACCCATCATGAATAGCTGTTAATTCATAACCCATCATTTTTACCTGTTAATTCATAACCGATAATTTATAACTGTTAGTTCATAACCCATCATTTATAACTGTTAGTTCACAACCCATCCTTTATACCTGTTAATTCATAACCCATCAATTATAACTGTTTGTTCATAACCCATCATTTATACCTGTTATTTCATAACCCATCATTTTTACCTGTTAATTCATAACCCATCATTTATAACTGTTTGCTCATAACCCATCATTTATACCTGTTAATTCATAACCCATCATTTATACCTGTTAAATCATATCCCATCATTTATACCTGTTAAATCATATCCCATCATTTATACCCGTTATTTCATAACCCATCATTTAGACCTGTTAGTTCATAACCCATCATTTACAACTGTTAGTTTATAACCCATCCTTTATACCTGTTAGTACATAACCCATCATTTATACCTGTCAGTGCATAATCCATCATTTTTACCTGTTAATTCATAACCCATCATTTATAACTGTTTGTTCATAACCCATCATTTATACCTGTTAATTCATAAGCCATCATTTATACCTGTTAAATCATATCCCATCATTTATACCTGTTAAATCATATACCATCATTTATACCCGTTAGTTCATAACCCATCATTTATAGCTGTTAAATCATATCCCATCATTTATACCTGTTATTTCATAACCCATCATTTTTGCCTGTTAATTCATAACCCATCATTTATACCTGTTAGTTCATAGCCCATCATTTATAACCGTTAGTTCATAACCCATCCTTTATAACTGTTAATTGATAACCCATCATTTATACCTGTCAGTTCATAATCCATCATTTTTACCTGTTAATTCATAACCCATCATTTATAACTGTTTGTTCATTACCCATCATTTATACCTGTTAATTCATAACCCATCATTTATACCTGTTAAATCATATCCCATCATTTATACCTGTTAAATCATATCCCATCATTTATACCCGTTAGTTCATAACCCATCATTTATAACTGTTAGTTCATAACCCATCATTTATACCTGTTAGTTCATAACCCATCATTTATACCTGTTCATTCATAACCCACCATTTATACCTGTTAGGTCATAACCCTATATTTATACCTGTTAGTTCACAACCCATCATTTTACCTTTTAATTTATAATCCTTATTATACCTGTTAATTCATAACCCATCATTTATACCTGTTAGTTCATAACCCATATTTTATGCCTGTTAATTCATAACCGATAATTTATACCTATTAGTTCATAACCCATCATTTATAACTGTTAGTTCATAACCCATCCTTTATACCTTTTAATTCATAACCCATCATTAATAGCTGTTAATTCGTAACCCATCATTTTTACCTGTTAATTCATAACTGATAATTTATAACTGTTTGATCATAACCCATCATTTATAAGTGTTAGTTCATAACCCATCCTTTATACCTGTTAATTCATAACCCATCATTTATACCTGTCAGTTCATAATCCATCATTTATACCTGTTAATTCATGACCCATCATTTATGCCTGTTAATTCATAACCCATCATTTATACCTGTTAATTCATAACCCATCATTTATTCCTGTAAGTTCATAACCCATCATTTATACCTGTTAATTCATTACCCGTAATTTATACTTGTTTGTTCATAACCCATAATTTATACCTGTTAGTTCATAACCCATAATTTATACCTGTTAATTCATTACCCATAATAGATACTTGTTTGTTCATAACCGATAATTTATAACTGTTAGTTCATAACCTACCATTTATAACTGTTAGTTCATAACCCATCCTTTATACCTGTTAATTCATAACCCATCATTAATAGCTGTTAATTCATAACCCATCATTTTTACCTGTTAATTCATAACCGATAATTTATAACTGTTAGTTCATAACCCATCATTTATAACTGTTAGTTCATAACCCATCCTTTATACCTGTTAATTCATAACCCATCATTTATACCTGTCAGTTCATAATCCATCATTTTTACCTGTTAATTCATAACCCATCAATTATAACTGTTTGTTCATAACCCATCATTATTGCCTGTTAATTCATAACCGATAATTTATAACTGTTAGTTCATAACCCATCATTTATAACTGTTAGTTCATAACCCATCCTTTATACCTGTTAATTCATAACCCATCATTTATACCTGTCAGTTCATAATCCATCATTTTTACCTGTTAAATCACATCCCATCATTTACACCTGTTAAATAATATCCTATCATTTATAACTGTTAGTTCATAACCCATCATTTATACCTGTTAGTTCATAACCCATCATTTATACCTGTTAGTTCATAACCCATCATTTTTAACTGTTAGTTCATAACCCATCCTTTACACCTGTTAATTCATAACCCATCATTTTTAGCTGTTAATTCATAACCCATCATTTATACCTGTTAATTCATGACCCATCATTTATACCTGTTAATTCATGACCCATCATTTATACCTGTTAATTCATAACCCATCATTTATGCCTGTTAATTCATAACCCATTTTATAACTGTTAGTTCATAACCCATAATTTATACTTGTTTGTTCATAACCCATCATTTATACCTGTTAGTTCATAACCCATCATTTTTAACTGTTAGTTCATAACCCATCCTTTACACCTGTTAATTCATAACCCATCATTAATAGCTGTTAATTCATAACCGATAATTTATAACTGTTTGTTCATAACCCATCATTTATAAGTGTTAGTTCATAACCCATCCTTTATACCTGTTAATTCATAACCCATCATTTATACCTGTTAATTCATGACCCATCATTTATACCTGTTAATTCATGACCCATCATTTATACCTGTTAATTCATAACCCATCATTTATGCCTGTTAATTCATAACCCATTTTATAACTGTTAGTTCATAACCCATAATTTATACTTGTTTGTTCATAACCCATAATTTATACCTGTTAGTTCATAACCCATAATTTATACCTGTTAATTCATGACCCATCATTTATACCTGTTAATTCATAACCCATCATTTATTCCTGTAAGTTCATAACCCATCATTTATACCTGTTAATTCATTACACATAATTTATACTTGTTTGTTCATAACCCATAATTTATACCTGTTAGTTCATAACCGATAATTTATACCTGTTAATTCATTACCCATAATTGATACTTGTTTGTTCATAACCGATAATTTATAACTGTTAGTTCATAACCTATCATTTATAACTGTTAGTTCATAACCCATCCTTTATACCTGTTAATTCACAACACATTATTAATAGCTGTTAATTCATAATCCATCATTTTTACCTGTTAATTCATAACCCATCATTTATAACTGTTTGTTCATAACCCATCATTTATAACTGTTAATTCATAACCCATCATTTATACCTGTTAAATCATATCCCATCATTTATACCTGTTAAATCATATCCCATCATTTATACCCGTTATTTCATAACCCATCATTTATACCTGTTAGTTCATAACCCATCATTTATAACTGTTAGTTCATAACCCATCCTTTATACCTGTTAATTCATAACCCATAATTTATACCTGTCAGTTCATAATCCATCATTTTTACCTGTTAATTCATAACCCATCATTTATAACTGTTTGTTCATAACCCATCATTTATACCTGTTAGTTCATAACCCATCATTTATACCCGTTAGTTCATAACCCATCATTTATACCTGTTAGTTCACAACCCATCATTTATACCTGTTCATTCATAACTCATCATTTATACCGGTTAGTTCATAACCCTATATTTATACCTGTTAGTTCATAACCCAGTATTTATACCTGTTAAATCATAACCCATCATTTATACCTGTTTATTCATAACCCATCATTTAAACCTGTTAATTCATAAATTATCTATTATACCTGTTAATTCATAATCCATCCTTTTTACCTGTTAGTTCATAACCCATCTTTTATACCTGTTAGTTCATAACCCATCGTTTATACCTGTTAGTTCATAACCCATAGTTTATACCTGTTAATTCATAACCCATTATTTGTACCTGTTAATTCATAACCCATTATTAATACCTGTTCATAACCCATCATTAATACCTGTTAATTCATAACCTATCATTTCTACCTTTTGCTCGAAAGTGGCGGTTCAGGCAGGCTGGCATGCTCCCTGACCTTACTTCTTACTTGGCAGGAACTAATGCGGATCCAAAATAAATACCAGGAAGAGCAGCTGCTGCCTTGGCATGAACACAGTCATGTGATACGTGGTATAGAATAGTCCAATCTTAGGAGAGTACATGAGAGGCACTGTTCTGTGTATCTGCAGGTGTCTGTCTGGTCAAAACCACTGATACAGGTACCCCTCCACTCTCTGGTGGGATGGACCATGTCTACAGAGAAACCTAGATTCATATACTTAGATTTGTGTGTATTGGGTAAATGTTGTGAAATTGTTAGATATTACTTGTTAGATTTTACTGCAACGCCGGAGCTAGAAACACAAGCATTTCACTACATCCGCAATAACATCTGCTAAACACGTCCATGTGACCAATAAAATGTGATTTTGATTTTAAATATAAACCCTATTTATCAAAGATGCAAAGGATTTGAATATGTTAAAAGTCCATATTGATACAGAAACACTAAACCGTGATTTAGATTTATTAAGAACAAGTTGATTGACAAAGTCATGAAAAAATTTAAGATTTGAATAAACCACATTTTGGCTATGATAAATTATATGCCTCTGGGTTCAAAATGATCCATGTTGGAAGTATGGTTCAATGAAAATGTGGAGTGGGTGTAAAGTTTGTTTTAAATTCTCACTCATTAAACACGAATAAATCAACACATGCTTCTCTTTGAACGACTTAATATAATATTAAACTTTGAAATAAATGAAAAATAAACGTTTGGTTCCTCAACTGCGTTGCCCACCCCAGTCAGCAGATGGCGATGTGCGTATTTCAGGATCAGGCGATGCTGCCAGTGTGACGTATTATCTAGTGGACGGGATGCTCTTTCAACAACAACAGCTTATCAGACACCTCGATAGCTTTCTTGTAAACACAGCTACAACATTCACTCTCTTTACACTTTTGGTGTATATTAGTCGCTGTGTATTAAACACAATTCTGTCGTATGTACTTGTTGGCCCATTTAATTATATATTTACGTTGTTTGTCAGCTAGCTGGTTTGCTAAGTTAGCTTAGAACTAGGCTAGTCGCTAATGCTAGCTAGCTAACATCCCCGACCATGAGTTCACTAAGCTACTCTCCTCCTGATAAAGAAGAGGCGGTCTGCTGGACGGAGCAAGAATCTCGTGTGAAAGAGGAGGAGGAAGAGGAGGCTGTTACAGTACAAAAACAAGAAGAGGGTGAGGCTGTTACCGTGAAAGAAGAAGAGAAATACGTTTCAGTGAAAAAAGAGGAAGATACGTTCAGAGTGAAAGAGGAGGATGATGTTACAGTAAAAGAAGAGGAGGAGGAAGAGAAGGATGTTACAATACAAAAACAAGTAGAGGGTGAGGCTGTTACCGTGAAAGAAGAAGAGAAAGACGTTTCAGTGAAAGAAGAGGAAGATGCTTTCAGAGTGAAAGAGGAGGATGTTACAGTGAATGAAGAGAAAGAGGATGTAGTTTATGGAGTGAAAGAGGAGGAGGGGGAGATTACTGTCACATTGGAGGAAGAAGAGGAGGTTGGAGATCTGTTTAACACCAGTAAGTACCGTCTCTGCAGTCGTTGAACCAATATGCAGTAAAGGGGTTCTGCACTTTAATGTTGTTCTGTAGGAATTGCTGGAGCTACACTGTAACGTGTAGAACATCAAGAGTGGACCATCAACAAAACGTTAGCAATTGATCAAATGCATCCAATGACAATGCCTGAAAGACTGTAGTCCTCAATATCTCCTATTAGATTAGCCCAATATGTAGTCTTAAAGGGGCAATCAGCGGTTGTTACATCCATTTTGGGGACTTATACATTAATGATATGTACTCATTGTTCCTTGAAGAATTCACTTACAAATGCCTCATGAGCATAGTTCAACTGTCGTACCCCATCAAAACCCCCCAAAAAATGTTTTTACTCCAATGTTTGTCAATAAATATAAACAAACACTGTATACCCTCAAAACATGGTTAAAACAATAATGTTGATATCATGGATCATTGCATTTCTCCAGCCCCATCCCTCAGCTTTTTACCAAAATGGGCAGGGAGTACGCTTTGTTATTGTTTCTACTGCTGATTGCTGCCCCAGTTACTCCTCAAGGTCCAAGGACTGTATGTTATTTTCAGAGGGAGACTGGCTCTGCCAGCTAAAATAGTAAATTATTCCATCAAAATGTGAATCGATTCTCAATTGCGATACGTTTCTAAAAACATAAATCACTGTACTTTCTTATCATATCAAAATAATTTCACACAATAGTTTCATATCACATCAAAATAGGTAACCAGTCGCAACTTCCCAAACGCTAAACCAAATTAGTTTCTCGTGATTTCTCCTTCCTTCAGGCTTCTTTTTCTTCTTTGGACTTTATATGGCGGTTGGCAACCAACTTTAAGGTGTATTACCAACATCAACTGGACTGGAGTGTGGACCCCAGTTCATTTTCCAATCACCTACGTGGGTATATACCAAGACAGTCATGAAGAGGGCACAACATAACCTTTTCCCCCTCAGGAGACTGAACAGATTTGGCATGGGTACCCAGATCCTCAAAAGGACCAAAGCCCCCCCACCCCTACCCTTATGTGCACTGCTGCTACTCGCTGTGGTTTGTTACCTATGCATAGTCACTACGTCCCCACCTTCATGCACACTGACTTGGTGCCCCCTGTACATAGCCTCGTTATTGTTATTCTCATTGTGTTACTTTTTATTATTACTTTTCATTTTTGTCTACTTGGTAAACATTTTCTTCTTCCTGAACTGCACTGCTGGTTAAGGGCTTGGAAGTAAAGCATTTCATGGTAAAGTCTAAGTTGGTGTTTTGACAGATTTGTAAAAATGGTTTGTCATTAAACACTATATATATATATTTTTTTGGCTGACACCTCTCTGGACGCGGCCATGTTATTATCCCACACACAGTCTCTGTGGTTCCTATGAACCCCATTCCTGGGAATTAGATTTGATTACAAATCGCCCCTGTCTGTTACCACCAAGGGTTATGTCTGTCCCATTCCCAGCTAGGTTACGAGGCGCTTTGTCTCCAGTACCTATGCCTGATTGATAGGGGAAACCTCCATGCTTATTATAGAAAAAGTAATTAGGGGAAAACTATTTTGTAAACTGAAATAAAATAACAAACATGTTTGAAAAATGAAAACTATTCCAAAACTATCTTTGACTCCAAAACTAAAATAGCCTAAAATAATAACCAGCCTGTGTTATGTTAAGTTTGAATAATTTACATCTTAACTTTGGGCAAAAATATAATATTTTTATGTGGTTTTAAAGCTTCTGAATCTGGTGGCTGCTAAATGCTGCCATTGAATGGCAATGTTTCAAATAGACCTAGCTTGTGTATGTATCACTTGCTATCACCAGAAATACTTTAAGAAATTAGGATATTGGAAACTCCTTTCGATTCGTATTAGTAGCTTAAAGAAAAGAACATTGGCATGAATTACCCTCTGTGAACAAGAAGCACAACATTACAAATATTTTCAAAGATGTGAGCTAATTATCTTGTTCTCTGTAATATCGTGTAGCTTTGCAATCATAACATTATGTGCTTTCAAGGAAAATAGGCATGTTTCTCGACTCATACCCTGACTTTAAAAAGAGATTTAGTGAGAATTAGCTTAGGATCTGCGTGTCACAGCATGACAATGTCATTGGTCCACAGTCTCTTAGACGGGAGTTTTATACACTTTGACATTTTCTGGAATAGGTTTTATCTGAAAACGTTTTTGTTTACTTGCCTGCCTATTGAATATGGAATGCACTGTACTGTTCATTTCTGAAACTCACTGAGATAATTCCTTTGATACAGCATTAGCAATACAGGAATATAAATTCTACAGAATAAACAAGAATGCTTATGGGGAGGTGTTGCTATATACAGTGCATTCGGAAAGTATTCAGACCCCTTGACTTTTTCCACATTTTGTTACGTTAAAGCCTTTTTCTAAAATTGATCAATTTTTTTCCCCCTTTCATTTAGCTAATTTATTTGGCACACCTGCATTTGGGGAGTTTCTCCCATCCTTCTTTGCAGATCCTCTCCAGCTCTGTCAAATTGGATGGGGAACATCACTGCACAGCTATTTTCTGTTCTCTCCAGAGATGTTAGGTCGGGCTCAAGTCCGGGCTCTGGCTGGGTCACTCAAGGACATTCAGAGACTTGTCCCGAAGCCACTCCTGTGTTGTCTTGGTTGTGTGCTTAAGGTCGTTGTCCTGTTGGACGATGAACCTTTGTTCCAGTCTGAGGTCCTTAGCACTCTGGAACAGGTCTTTCAGGTTTCCTCCAGACATAACTCTTGGCATTCAGGCCAAATAGTTCAATCTTGGTTTCATCAAGCCAGCGAATCTTGTTTCTCAGGGTCTAAGAGTCCTTGAGGTGCCTTTTGGCAAACTCCGAGCAGGCTGTCATGTTCCTTTTACTGAGGAGTGGTTTCCATCTGGCCACTCTACCATAAAGGTCTGATTGGTGCAGTGCTGAAGAGATGGTTGTCCTTCTGGAAGGTTATCCCATCTCCACAGAGGAACTCTGGAGCTCTGTCAGAGTGGCCATCAGGTTTTTGGTCACCTCCCTGACCAAGGCCCTTCTGTCCAAACTGAGCGATTGGGGGAGGTGACCAGCTCTAGGCAGAGTATTCCATTTAAGAATGATGGAGGTCACTGTGTTCTTGGGGACCTTCAATGCTGCAGATTTTTTTTTGTAGCCTTCTCCAGATCTGTGCCTCGACACAATCCTGTCTCGGAGCTCGAGGGACAGTTCCTTCGACCTCATGGCTTGGTTTTCACTCTGACATGCACTGTCATTTGTGGGACCATATATAGACAGGTGTGTGCCTTCCAAATCATATCCAATCAATTGAATATACCACAGATGGACTCTGAACAAGTTGTCAATACATCTCAAGGAAGATTAATGATACCAAGATGCACCTGAAAGCAATTTCGAGTCTCATAGAAAATGGTATGAATACTTAAGTAAATAATGTATTACCTCTTTTCATTTCGTCATTATGTGCTATTGATGACACCCCTCTGAAACAAGATAGCCTAACCATCAGAAAAATATTTCTTCCTTAGCCTACTCCTCTCACTGCTGCTTGCCTTCTTAAAGTCCTTTGTAAATTCTGATGTTATGCTCCTAAACTTTCTGGTAAAAGGCTACACCAGCTGTCGTTATGCTCCTATAGTTTCTGGTAATAGGCTACACCAGCAGTCGTTATGCTCCTATAGTTTCTGGTAATAGACTACACAAGCAGTCGTTATGCTCCTATAGTTTCTGGTAATAGGCTGCACCAGCAGTCGTTATGCTCCTATAGTTTCTGGTAATAGGCTACAGCAGCAGTCATTATGCTCCTATATTTTCTGGTAATAGGCTACACCAGCAGTCATTATGCTCCTATAGTTTCTTGTAATAGGCTCACCAGCAGTCGTTATGCTCCTATAGTTTCTAGTAATAGACTACACCGGCAGTCGTTATGCTCCTATCATTTCTAGTAATAGACTACACCGGCAGTCATTATGCTCCTATAGTTTCTAGTAATAGACCACACCGGCAGTCGTTATGCTCCTATCATTTCTAGTAATAGGTTACACCAGCAGTCAGCAACCTTTTCCATTTGGTGCCAATTTATCTGACCATTTCTACTGATCTGGTGCCAGTTATGATTTTCATATGCACATTTTACTGGAACAGTTTAATTTAGTTTATAAGAGTAATAATAATTATAATAGTTTTTGTATCTCAACATCATTCTCTGTGGTTAATCTATTTAAATGAAAATGATGAATACAATTTTTTATTTCCCTTGCTAAGTTTAAATAACCTACATAAAGCCAGAAGATGTTATCATTGTGGCCTGCAGGTAGAAAATATCCTGACGAACTTGAAACATTGTATCAACTATCAACTTGGTCTAGCAGAAAATCCTCATATCAAGCTTGCAACATTGTATAAAATATTCTGGACCCTCAGAGTTTCACGCGCCAGTGAGTTCGGGACATATACAGCTGTTGGCTATTTGTGCAAAGGATAAGAAGTATTCAGGTATTTTATGACATTTCCACTGGATCAGAGCATTACACATTTCCCTTTCATGCCAAGTGGTTATCAAAAGGGTGAGAGCTGGAAATATTTTACGAAAATACTTTGAGGAACTATTGTCATACTTAATTAATTTTGATTAGACTTTTACTTGCTGTTTGAGGTGAAGAAACATTTATTTGAGAAACTCCACAACTCAAATTTAGAACCAGGAACAGATATAGCCCTTGGTTCTCTCCAGACCTGACTGCCCTTAACCAGCACAAAAACATCCTGTGGTGTTCTGCATTAGCATCGCATAGCCCCCGTGATATGCAACTTTTCAGGGATGTTAGGGGCCAGTATACACAGGCAGTTAGGCTAGCTTTTTCAAGCTGAAATTTGCATCCTGTAGCACAAACTCAAAAAGGTTCTGGGGCACTGTAAAGTGGAGAATAAGAGCACTTCCTCCCAGCTGCCCACTGCATTGAGGCTAGGAAACACTGTCACCACTGATGAATCCACGATAATCGAGAATTTCAATAAGCATTTCTCTACAGCTGGCCATGCTTTTCTCCTGGCTGCCCTGGCCAACAGCTCCCCACCCCCCGCAGCTACTTCCCCAAGCCTCCCCAGCTTCTACTTCACCTATATCCATATAGCTGATGTTCTGAAAGAGCTGCAAAGCCTGGACCCATACAAATCAGCTGCGCTAGACAATCTGGAACCTCGCTTTCTAAAATTATCCGCCACCTTTGTTGCAACCCCTATTACTAGTCTGTTCAACTTCTCTTTCGTATCATCCGAGATTCCTAAAGATTGGAAAGCTTCCGTGGTTATTCCCCTCTTCAAAGGGGGTGACACTCTAGACCCAAACTGTTACAGACCTATATCCATCCTGCCCTGCCTTTCTAAAGTCGAAAGCCAAGTTAACAAGGAGATCACTGACCATTTCAAATCCCACCGTACCGTCTCCGCTGTGCATTCAGGTTTCCGAGCTGGTCACGGGTGCACATCAGCCACGCTCAAGGTACTAAATAATATCATAACCACCATCTATAAAAGACAGTTCTGTGCAGCCGTCTTCATCGATCTGGCCAAGGCCTTCGACTCTGTCAATCACTGTATTCTTATCAGCAGACTCAACAGACTAGTGTGAAATGCACTTATAAGCAACCTGGAAATGGAGGTTACTCCCCTAAGTTTTCCCCCGTTCACATTCAGAATACATTGTGAAAAACTAAAATCTTTGCTCACCATTTTTGCATTTATATAGCCCTTCTTACATCAGCTGATATCTCAAAGTGCTTATACAGAAACTCAGCCTAGAGAGAGAGAGAGAGAGAGAGAACATTTTTGGACAGAACATTTCTGATTTTTGCAATGTTACGTAGGTGGAAAAAAGCTGTCCTTGAAACAGTCTTGATATGTTCGTCAACAGAGAGATCAGGGTTTGGGCACAGATTTCCGATAATATATATATATATATATATATATATATATATATATATATATATATAATTTTTATTTTTATACCTTTATTTAACTAGGCAAGTCAGTTAAGAACACATTCTTATTTGCAATGACAGCCTAGGAACTGTGGGTTAACTGCCTTGTTCAGGGGCAGAATGACAGATTTTCACCTTGTCAGCTCAGGGGTTCCAATCTTGCAACCATACAGTTAACTTGTCTAAAGCTCTAACCATTGCACTCCACCAGTAGCCTGCCTGTTACGTGAATGCAGTAGAAGCCAAGGTAAATTGCTCGATAGCATTAAACTTATCTTACAAAAAACAATCAATCAATCATAATCACTAGTTATAACTACTAATCAGGTTTAGCAGGCAATATTAACCAGGTGAAATTGTAATTTCTCTTGCGTTCATTGCACGCAGAGTCAGAGTATATGCAACAGTTTGGGCTGCCTGGCTCATTGTGAACTAATTTGCCAGAATTCTACGTAATTATGACATACATTGAAGGTTGTGCAATGTAACAAGAATAGTTAGACTTAGGGATGCCACCCGTTAGATAAAATACAGAACGGTTCCGTATTTCACTGAAATAATAAACGTTTTGTTTTCGAAATGATAGTTTCCGGATTCAATCATATTAATGACCAAAGGCTTGTATTTACGTGTGTTATTACGTTATAATTAAGTCTGATTTGATAGAGCAGTCTGACTGAGCAGCAGCAGGCCCGTAATCATTCATTCAAACAGCACTTTCGTGCGTTAGGCCAGCAGCTCTTCGCAACACAGAGATGTTTATGACTTCAAGCCTATCAGCCTAATGGCTGGTGTAACCAATGTGAAATGGCAAGCTAGTTAGCTGGGTGTGCGCTAATACTGTTTCAAACGTCACTCGCTTTTAGATTTGGAGTAGTTATTCCCCTTGCGCTGCAGGTGCCGCGGCTTTTGTGGAGCGATGGGTAACGATGCTTCGAGTGTGGCTGTTGTCGATGTGTTCCTGGTTCGAGCCCAGGTAGGGGCGAGGAGAGGGATGGAAGCTATACTGTTACACTGGCAATGCTATAGTGCCTATAAGAACATCCAATAGTCAAAGGTATATGAAATACAAATGGTATAGAGAGAAATAGTCCTATAAATACTATATTAACTACAACCTAAAACCTCTTATCTTGGAATATTGAAGTCTCATGTTAAAAGGAACCACCAACTTACATATGTTCTCATGTTTTGAGCAAGGAACTTAAACGCTAGCTTTTTTACATGGCACATATTTTACATGGCACACATTTTTACATGGCACATATTACTTTCTTCTCCAACACTTTGTGTTTGCATTATTTAAACCAAATTGAACATGTTTCATTATTTATTTGAGGCTAAATTGATTTTATTGATGTTTTATATTAAGTTAAAATAAGTGTTAATTCAGTATTGTTGTAATTGTCATTATTACAAATAAATAAATAAAAATCGGCCGATTAATCGGTATCTGCTTTTTTGGTCCTCCAATAATCGGAATCGGCGTTGAAAAATCCTAATTAGTCGACTTCAAGTCCAGAGTAACGCCAAGGTGTGTCATCCACATAGCAGTGAAAGTTAACATTATGATTCCGAATGACATCACCAAGAGGTAGATTATATAGTGAAAACAATTGTGGTCCTAAAACGGAACCTTGAGCAACACCGAAATGTACAGTTGATTTGTCAGAGGACAAACCATCCACAGAGACAAACTGATATCTTTCCAACAGGTAAGATCTAAACCAGGCCAGAACTTGTCCGTGTAGACCAATTTGGGTTTCCAATCTCTCCAAAAGAATGTGGTGTTCGATGGTATCAAAAGCAACACTAAGGTCTAGGAGCACGAGGACAGATGCAGAGCCTCAGTCTGATGCCATTAAAAGGTAATTTACCACCTTCACAAGTGCAGTCTCAGTGCTATGATGGGGTCTAAAGCCAGACTGAAGCGTTTTGAATACATTGTTTGTCTCCAGGAAGGCAGTGAGTTGCTGCACAACAGCTTTTTCTAAAAATTTTGAGAGGAATGGGAGATTCAACCGATAGTTTTAAAAATATTTTCTGGGTCAAGGTTTGGCTTTTTCAAGAGAGGCTTTATTACTGCCACTTGTTGTGTTTATTATGTTCAACATAGGAGGGCCAAGCACATGAAGCAGCTCTTTCAGTAGTTTAGTTGGAATAGGGTCCAGTATGCAGCTTGAAGGTTTAGAGGCCATGATTATTTTCATCATTGTGTCAAGACTTGAGTGTCTCCCTTGATCCTAGGTCCCGGCAGAGTTGTGCAGACTCAGGACAACTGAGTTTTGGAGGAATACGCAGATTTAAAGAGGAGTCCGTAACTTGCTTTCTAATGATCATTATCTTTTCCTCAAAGAAGTTCATGAATTTATCACTGCTGAAGTGAAAGCCATCCTCTCTTGGGGAATGCTGCTTTTTAGTTAGCTTTGCGACAGTATCAAAAATAAATTTCGGATTGTTCTTATTTTCCTCAATTAAGTTGGAAAAATAGGATGATTGAGCAGCAGTGAGGGCTCTTCGATACTGCGCGGTACTGTCTTTCCAAGCTAGTCAGAAGACTTCCAGTTTGGAGTGGCACCATTTCCGTTCCAATTGTCTGGAAGCTTGCTTCAGAGCTCGGGTATTTTCTGTATACCAGTGAGCTAGTTTCTTATGACAAATGTTTTTAGTTTTTAAGGGTGCAAGTGCATCTAGGGTATTGCACAAAGTTAAATTGAGTTCCTCAGTTAGGTGGTTAACAGATTTTTGTCCTCTGACATCCTTTGGTAGACGGAGGGAGTCTGGAAGGGAATTCCAGGAATCTTTGGGTTGTCTGAGAATTTATAGCACGACTTTTGATGATCCTTGGTCGGGGTCTGAGCAGATTATTTGTTGCGATTGCAAACGTAATAAAATGGTCCGATAGTCCAGGATTATGAGGAAAAAACATTTAGATCCACAACATTTATTTCATGGGACAAAACTAGGTCCAGAGTATGACTGGGGCAGTGAGTAGGTCCGGAGACATGTTGGACAAAACCCACTGAGTCGATGATGGCTCCGAAAGCATTTTGGAGTGGGTCTGTGGACTTTTCCATGTGAATATTAAAGTCACCAAAAATTTGAATATTATCTGCCTTGACTACAAGGTCCGATAGGAAATCAGGGAACTCAGTGACGAACGCTGTATATGGCCCAGGAGGCCTGTAAACAATAGCTATAAAAAGTGATTGAGTCGGCTGTATAGATTTCATGACTAGATGATCAAAACACAATTTATTTATTTTTTCTTTGTAAAATGAAATTTGCTGTCGTAAATGTTATCAACACCTCCGCCTTTGCGCGGGGGATATGGTCACTAGTGTAACCAGGAGGTGAGGCCTCATTTAACACAGTAAATTCATCAGGATTAAGCCATATTTCAGTCAGGCCAATCACATCAAGATTATGATTAGTTCATTGACTATAACTGCCTTGGAAGTGAGGGATCTAACATTCAGTAGCCCTATTTTGAGATGAGCGATATCACAATCTCTTTCAATAATGACAGGGATGGAAGTCTTTATTCCAGTGAGATTGCTCAAGGGAACACCGCCATGTTTAGTTTTGCCCACCCTAGGTCGAGGCACAGACACGGTCTCAATGGGGATAGCTGAGCTGACTACACTGACTGTGCTTGTGGCTATCGGTTTCCTCATTAGCAGGGTTGGAGTTTCTGCATTCAAATTATGTGTGCATCGCCCTCGTGCCTCAATTTTATTTAACACAGAAAGGGGCCTATATTGGAGACCAAACGTCGTCTGGCACACTGCTTAGAGTTTCAGCAACTTTAACTTATTTCTAACCTACAATCATCAATTTTACTACTAATGTGAAAACAAGACAAAATATGACTATTCTTGCTCATTTTAAGAAAATTGTCAAATAATTTGAACATTGATTACAGACGTCAATTGTTGTACAACATCATGGCTACTCTTTACAGTGAATTTCTGCTGTTGTAGGCCTTTAACCATCAGTCTGACTTTGTTGTTCACACAGGAGAGAGACGTGACTATTGTGGATCCTCTGCGGAGCCTCAACAACCTCATGATGCTGACGAGGCAGAGATGAGTCTCTCCAGATCAGAACACCTCAAGAAACACCTGCAGAGATCCACAGGAAAGAGATTCACCTCCTCATCAGGCATTCATCAGAGAATCCACACGGGAGAGAAATATTTTAGCTGTACTCAATGTGGGATGAGTTTTACTACATCTAGCCATCTTATTGTACACCAGAGAACACACACAGGAGAAAAACCTTATATCTGTGATCAATGTGGTAAGCGTTTTGTTCAATCTAGCGATCTGACAGTGCACCAGAGAATACACACAGGAGAGAAACCCTATAGCTGTGATCAATGTGGGAAAAGTTTTATTACATCTAACATTCTGACTCGACACCAGAGAAGACACACAGGAGAGAAACCTTATAGCTGTGGTCAATGTGGGAAGAGTTTTACTGAATCTAGCAATCTGACTCTACACCAGAGAACACACACAGGAGAGAAACCTTATAGCTGTGGTCAATGTGGGAAGAGTTTTACTACATCTAGTCATCTGACTGTACACCAGAGAACACACACAGGAGAGAAACCTTATAGCTGTGGTCAATGTGGGAAGAGTTTTGGTCAATCTGGCCATCTAACAGTGCACCAAAGAAGACACACAGAAGAGAAACCCTATAGCTGTGATCAATGTGGGAAGAGTTTTATTACATCTAACATTCTGACTCGACACCAGAGAACACACACAGGAGAGAAATTTCATAGCTGTGACCAGAGATAATCTAATAAAAGATCTCTGATCAAATATCAGAAAATACACGAAGGAGTTGTTTCATGATATCAATGAATTAATGTCTCAATGTAGAATGTTTTAACATTGTAGTAGGAGTATTTTAATAATGTCACAATGTAGAAGCCTAAACGTTTGCCCCCTTATCAATTGATTTCAGCATGATATGGATATTAGCCCCAGGGTGAAAATCTTTAACAAAAAGTGACTAACAAAAAAAAGAGTTGTGTTACACTTACCACGTTGGTGACCCACTGGAATAGAAATCCAACACTTCAAAATGTAGCTAGCTGTTTTCTACAAATGATCCTCTAACCAGTGATGTACACATTATTTCGAGATTCCGTATGGTTTTTGAGCTGTTAGTTTTAACAGGACGTGCAACCTCCTCTCTCTCCTCTCAGCACAATTGATTTCTACATGATATTGATGAGTGATGACAAATAAGTGTTGCGTTCCTTTGTTTAGCGACCCCTACATTTAAATGCATCACTCCAAAATCCAGACTGTCTTCTGCAGGTTGTCCTCTAACCAGTGAGATAAAAGATATCTCCCATGTCCATGTGTTTTTTTAGTTTCAACAGCACGTACAACCTGATTTCCCCCCCCAATCGATATCAGTGATTTATTGCTACTTGTGAAAACATAGCGTTTTTGGTGCTTGTGCCGTTTATAAGGTGCTTGTTTTAAAAAATACAAGTAATATTATTGTGTCAGATGTTTGTGTATGTAGTACATTTTATGTTTAGGTTTTCAATTAATCACAAACTGTTTCTGCATATTGGTTATTGATTTGGACACGTTAAACTGTGTTTTGACATTGGGACACCTCGCAATTGAAAAGAAGACTATGTCCAGCGTCCAATATTACTTTGCTTGTAGTTGAAAGTGAAAGTTTAAAATCTGTATTTTTCGAGTTGTTTTTTAAATTACTTGAAAACGACTTAATTCCAACGTACCTTCATGTAGCCTGGCGGTTAGAGCGTTGGGCCAGTAATCGAAAGGTTGCTGGATCGAATCCCTGAGCTGACAAGGTACAAATATGTCGTTCTGGCCCTGAACAAGTCAGTTAACCCTCTGTTCCCCGGTAGGCCGTCATTGTAAATAAGAATTTGTTCTTAACTGACATGCATAGGTAAACAAATTATATATATACACATGGACGCAGTATAATCGATTTGTATATAATCAATTGTATTAACAATCCTACATCACTACAGTATTTCTTCACAACATTCAAGTGCTAATTGTCTTTATTCCACTACTGAAGAAGCATACCTCAAATCACCTACTCACATTTCAAACATCCAGCCTGACAAAATATACATGTTTTATTATTCCATGCCTCACCATTAAGTTAATTATTGCCAATACATATTAACAAAGGGGTGACATTGGGGACTGGGCCCAGATCCAACAACATGCCTGTCGAGTGAACCCTGAAAAGAGAGAGAAGCCAAATGTACTTTTGTTTGCCTCTTCTTGGGCAGATTTAGAGGCTCTCATGGTGGGTGTCTTTTAGGTCCCAGTTGTTGTCACTAGTCCACTTTCAGTGGACACCCCCATAGTGTCTTTCAGAGCCCCTCCTAAAACCCCACGTGTTTTGTTTGTTGTTGTTAGTTCCCTCTTCTGTTTGAGTGACCTCCTAAAAAGAACAAGCTTATATTTTGGGTTGGATATTGCATTCAATTAATATTTTAATCAATGGCATTTCCTTAGGGTGCCCATTAGTCTTTCAGTTGTTGTTATTCTGTTCGTTGTGTTGTAAATATTTCTGTTTATTTTCATTTTGTTTTCCTGTGAAGCCATTGTGTTGCATCCATGTCTGAAATGTGCTGTATAAATAAAGCTTGATTTGATTTCAACAAATTAACCCAATGACTGACCAATCAACAGACTCTTGGTCCCTCTTAGTATGTAAATCAGTATCAATCTCACTTTTCCAGCCTGCTGAAGGCGTGGTGGAGTTGTTAACACCACCCCCGGCTCTACCAGGGGCTTGAGGTGGTCTCCCACAGCTCTGTGGCCTTGTCGTTCCATTTCTTGACTGCCCCTGTAACACAGAAATAAACATATAGTCATGTTATATAAAACACTCAAAGTAATGGATATGGAGCATCTATGGCCTCAGTTACACCTGGCACCTAAATGTGACTTCTGTCATCCGATCACTCCAAGCTGCATTAGGTTCAGATCTACCAGGATGAGCCTTTGACATAGTCTGGATGCAGTCAAACCACCAAATATGCATCAGCATTGTAATACATTCAACACAAATGACATTCAGAAATCAAATGTTGTTGGTCACATACAGGTGTTATGCAGATGTTGTTGCAAGTGTAGCTAAATGCTTTATAGTTCCCACAGTGCAGTAATATCTAACTAAATGCTTGTGTTCCTAGCTCCAACAGTACAGTAATTTCTAACTAAATGCTTGTGTTCCTAGCTCCAACAGTGCAGTAATTTCTAACTAAATGCTTGTGTTCCTAGCTCCAACAGTGCAGTAATTTCTAACTAAATGATTGTGTTCCTAGCTCCAACAGTACAGTAATTTCTAACTAAATGCTTGTGTTCCTAGCTCCAACAGTGCAGTAATTTCTAACTAAATGCTTGTGTTCCTAGCTCCAACAGTGCAGTAAATTCTAACTAAATGCTTGTGTTCCTAGCTCCAACAGTACAGTAATATCTAAATAAATGCTTCCGTTTCTAGCTTCAACAGTGCAGTAATATCTAACTAAATGCTTGTGTTCCTAGCTCCAACAGTGCAGTAATATCTAACTAAATGCTTGTGTTTCTAGCTCCAACAGTGCAGTAATATCTAACTAAATGCTTGTGTTTCTAGCTCCAACAGTACAGTCATATCTAACAATTTCACAAAAAATACCTAATACACACAAATTTAAGTAAAGGAATAAGAATATAAAATACATGGACGAGCGATGTCAGAGCAAAATAGACAGATATAGTAGAATAGGATAGAATACAGTATAATCATATGAGATGAGTAATACCAGATATGTAAACATTATTAAAGTGTTCCATTCCTTAAAGTGGCCAATGTTTTCAAGTCTGTGTATGTAGGCAGCAGCCGCTCTGTGTTAGTGATGGCTATTTAACAGTCTGATGGCCTTGAGATTGAAAACAGCTTCTGTCTCTCGGTCCCAGCTTTGAGGCACCTGTACTGACCTTGCCTTCCGGATGATAGCAGACTGAACAGGCAGTGGCTCGTGTAATAACAAAGAACAAATGTGTATGCCTGAGGGGAAATTCACTTTCATACAGCCAAAATGGGTGAGAAATTACACCAATATCAGTGGACAATTTGCACTAATGTAAATAAACATAGATGATGGAACATATTCCCTTTTGCTAATGTTAAGGGGACAGAAATATTTACCATCTAAACCATGTGTGTCCTCTCACCTCTCTGGCTGGAGAAGTGTTCCTCCTAACCAGTCCCTCAACAGCTCTCTGACTGAGCTCCACCCTCACTGGGTCTTCAGAGGAGAGGAAGGCTGAAGAGGGATGAATGGATCAGTCAGTCAAAGTGTAGAGCTGCTGTCTATGCTGTCTGACGAAATCACTATTTTAATAGTTCATTAAAGTAAATAAGGCTTTATGACTGCTGAGTACCAACAATCAATCAATTAGATCATGTATTTTCAGGTAGAGATACATCCTTGGGACGTCTCTAACCCATTGAAGTTGACATTTCAAATGGTTAAGGTAGGGGTTAAGGTTAGGGGTTTAGGGTAAGGACGTCCCTAGCCCATTGAAGTTGACATTTAAATGGTTAAGGTAGGGGTTAAGGTTACGGGTTAGGGTAGGGATGTCCCTAGCCCATTGAAGTTGAAATTTAAAATGGTTAAGGTAGGGGTTAGGGTTTAAGGTAGGGATGTGCCTAGCCCATTGAAGTTGACATTTAAATGGCTAAGGTTAGGGTTTAGGGTAGGGATGTCCCAAGCCCATTGAAGTTGACATTTAAATGTTTACGGTAGGGGTTGAGGTTAGGGGTTTAGGGCAGGGATGTCCCAAGGATTCCAGATAGCATTGACCATCGTTCATTATTCTGTCTCTTTTACATAGCAGGTGTAAAAGAAACACAGACAAGACACGTAGGTGCGCAGGTCATTATGGTCATTGTTGTTTAAAAAATAGCATCTAATTATGCCAATATGTATGTGGGGTTGTTAGAGAAGAATTTGATTGTCAGCCCTAACAATCCATTCTAGCACCTCATCAGGCTCTGTAAAAGGCATCATTGATGACGTGTTCCTTCTATTCCAGGGCACAGCAGAGGAACTTCATCGATTCCACTCCTTCATCAATACAAGCAGTGAACATCTGAAATTCACCCTCACCTGTGATGCGCATGAAACAAGTTATCTGGACATTTTGATTAAAGAGGGGGGGTGGCTTTAGCACAAACTGAAACAGGAAGCAGACGGACAGGAAGTCCCTGTTACACGGAGACAGCTTCCACCCGACACCCCTAAAAAAGATCCTCCCCATCAGCCAATACAGTCGCATACACAGGATTTGTAGTACACAGAGTGACTATTCCTTATGACGTTAAAATCCCTTACATTTGCTTCCATCCTATTATTTCTGTCCTCTATCTTTGATCCAGTTCAGTTCTGTGTAGGTGTACCCCTCTCTCCTAGTATTTCTGTCTGCCATCTTTGATCCAGTTCAGTTCTGTGTAGGGGTACCCCTCTCTCCTAGTATTTCTGTCCGCCATCTTTGATCCAGTTCAGTTCTGTGTAGGGGTACCCCTCTCTACTAGTATTTCCGTCCGCCATCTTTGATCCAATTCAGTTCTGTGTAGGTGTACCCCTCTCTCCTAGTATTTCTGTCCGCCATCTTTGATCCAGTTCAATTCTGTGTAGGGGTACCCCTCTCTCCTAGTATTTCTGTCCGCCATCTTTGATCCAGTTCAGTTCTGTGTAGGGGTACCGCTCTCTCCTAGTATTTCTGCTGAAGAAAGCCTAACAGTCACTAGTGCAGCAGCAGCCATCCCCGGTCCTAGTGCCGGCCCGGTAAGAAGTTTAAGATGCGATGGAACGGTTGACGAAAAAAATAAAAAACAGAAAAAATATATTGACTGATGTTGATTTTTTTTAGTGGGGGCAAATTAATATTTTAGGCCTTGCGACGTCTCTGATTCCTACCCTTTAATAAAATAAACATTTTACTCAACTGCGTTACCCACACAGTCAGCAGATAGCGGTGTGCGACTTTAAGATAATGATGCTAGTGTGACATATAATCTAGTGGACGGAACACTTCTTTCAACAGCAGCAACAGTTAGTCAGCCACCTCGGTAGCTTGCTAGACAAAATAGCCGAACCAATAAAGCTCTTTAGATGCTTTAGTGTATATTAACCATTGTGTTTTAAACCCATTTATGTAATCTAGTTAGTTATCCGATTTAATTTACTATTTACGGTGTTGTTGTTATTGTTCAGCTAACTTAGTGGGCTGGTTACTCTCAAATTCATAGAGAAAGCTATTGTAGCAACCGTAACCCAACACCTCGCGACCTCGTCAAGAAGTTCAGACTTTTTGGCATAACAGTTATATGGGGTTGGCTTGACAGTGCTGGACCCAGGTTTGAGTTCAGCTCAGGACTTCCCCCTGAATTCACTACACTATGAATACAGACTGACCAACCAGGATATCAAAATGATTGTTTAAAACAGATTTTACGGCTATATAGTATATTCTATAATTGCCAGTGAAGATTTCATGTGTGGGCAAATTATTAGAGCTGTTGATGTCATTGTAATATATTAGGCCAATTTTCTTTCATGCCATTACATTAAAGGCAAGACATACCTAGATTCAATTACATTCATGAATTGGTTTGAAACTTCTGTTTTGCCTTGACGGATTTGTAAAAAATGGTTTGTCATGATACAATTATTTATTTAAATGTAACCTTTATTTAACGAGGCAAGTCAGTTAAGAACACATTTTTATTTACAATGACTGTCTACCCTGGAAGATGCTGGGCCAATTGTGCGCTGCCCTATGGGACTCCCAATCACAGCCGGTTGTGAGACAGCCTGGATTTGAACCAGGGTGTCTGTAGTGACGCCTCAAGCACTGAGATTCAGTGTCCGCTGTGCCACTCGGGAGCCCCAGAATCATGTTGCAGTGCTGTACCCAACTAAAATACATCTTGGTCAACCAAGAGTCATCTGTTCTTTCTACCAATCGCCCCATGTGTTTTTATAAAACTGTATGTACTGAACTGGAATAATGCTTTAAGCTGTTTGATTAAATAAATTAGACACACAAATGACTAGAGGGACATAGTCATCCATATAACCAGACGAGAGGGAGCTGGTCATCACTATAAACCGACCAGAGGGAGCCGGCCGTCAACATAACCCGACCAGAGGGAGACGGTCGTCAACTTAACCTGACCAGAGGGAGCCGTCGTCAACATAACCCGACCAGAGGGAGACGGTCGTCAACTTAACCTGACCAGAGGGAGCCGTCGTCAACATAACCTGACCAGAGGAAGCCGGTCGTCAACATAACCTGACCAGAGGGAGCCGGTCGTCAACATAACCTGACCAGAGGGAGCCGGTCGTCAACATGACCTGACTAGAGGAAGCCGGTCATCACTATAACCCGACGAGAGGGAGCCGGTTGTCAACATTACCTGACCAGAGGGGGCCGGTCGTCAACATAACCCGACGAGAGGGAGCTGGTCGTCAACATAACCCGACGAGAGGGAGGCGGTCGTCAACCTAACCCGACGAGAGGGAGCCGGTTGTCAACATTACCTGACCAGAGGGAGCCGGAAGTCAACATAACCTGACCAGAGGAAGCCCCCCTCCCCCCTCCGCTGCTGGACTTCATAAATTCTGTCATTCTGCTCCTGAGGTTTTCAGTAATAGACTACACCAGCAGTCGGCAACCTTTTCCAGTTGGAGTGCCAATGTATCTGACCATTTCTACCAATCTGTGTGCCAATTATGATTTTCATATGCACATTTTGGAAAAGTTTCATTTATTTTATAATAGTATCTCAAAATCATTGTCTGTGATTAATCTATATTATATCTAAATCTAAATGAAAATAACTTTATTGTAATTACCAACTGTGTAAAAACAGCCTACTTAAAGCCAACAAATAAAAACATTGCATTCTGCAGGTAGAAAATATCCTGATAAAAATAAATATCATAGAAATCATATTGGCTGCACATGGTCAACTATCAACTGTGTCAGGAAACTCAGATAGCAAGCTTGCAACATTGTACAAAATATTCTAGGCCCTCAGTTTCCTGCTCCAGTGAGTTCTGAACAGACACAGCTGTAGGCTATTTGTGCAAAGGATACGAAGTAATCAGATATTTTATGACATGTTCACTGGATCAGAGCATTACATACATTACATTTTCACTTTTATGCTGAGTGGTTATCGAAAGGGTGACAGCATTCGCAGCACTTTTTGTCATTCGCAATTGATTTTGATTAGACTGTTTACTTGCTGTTTGGAGGTAAAGAAAACATTACTTTGAGAAGCTCCACAACTCATTAGTGGTGCAGCGTTAAGACAATGAGAAATACTATCAGACATCCCCAAATGGGCACATTTATAGGCCTACATTTGTGTGCAGGCCGGGTAGATTAATCCTACTTCTATATGGGTAATAAGGTATGCTTCCTTACTCAACATTGACAGGAGTGTTTCAAACAAAAGACAATGAATAAATTGACAAAACTGACGCATCTTGGTAGGGTCAGGTCTGGGTGGTCGGCCAGGGGACGTTTCATTTAGTGTCCTTTTGGGTCGGTTGGGGAATGATTTTATTTACCCATAGCATGTTGTACCGAAGTTGACCGACTGAAAGGGAGGGTAACTTTGTTTATAATTACACTTCCCTGAAGGAGGGAAATGAGGTACAACACCTGTTTGCCCCCGCCCTTTCCTGGGTCGGTGAAGAGCGGTATTAGAGAGAGATTAACCTGTTGAAACTCCCCATCCCGGATCCGGGATCGTGACTAAAGCCTCAGGCTCATTAGCATAACGCAACATTAACGATGTCTGAAAATCGCAAATAAAATGAAAATAATGCGCCTGCTCTCAAGCTTAGCCTTTTCTTAACAACACTGTCATCTCAGATTTTCAAAATATGCTTTTGAACCATAGCAATTGACTAATTTGTGTAAGAGTATGCTAAGCTAGTTTAGCAGTTTGAGTAGCATTTAGCACGCAACATTTTCACAAAAACCAGATAACCAAATAAATAAAATCATTTACCTTTGAAGAGCTTCGGATTTTTTCAATGAGGAGACTCTCAGTTACATACCAAATGCGCAGTTTTTCCTGAAAGAATCTTTGTGTAGGAGAAATCGCTCCGTTTTGTACATCACATTTGGCTACCGAAACGAACCGAAAATTCAGTCACCTACAACGTCAAACTTTTTCCGAATTAACTCCATAATATCGACCGAAACATGGCAAACGTTGTTTGGAATCAATCCTCAAGGTGTTTTTTCACATATCTCTTCATTGATATATCGTTCGTGGAAGCCTGCATTCTCCTCTGAATTCTGTGGAAAAATACTTGCAGCTGACTTTTGCGCACCAATTTCGGCGCAGGACACCGGGCGGACACCTGGTAAATGTGGTCTCTTATGGTCAATCTTCCAATGATATGCCTACAAATACGTCACAATGCTGCAGACACCTTGGGGAAACGACAGAAAGGGCAGACTTACTCCTATCGCATTCACAGCCATATAAGGAGACAATGGAAAACAGAGCCTCAAAAATCCTGCTCATTTCCTGGATGCCGTCTCATCTTGGTTTTGCCTGAAGCTCACGTTCTAGGGCACGCACAGAAAATATCTTTGCAGTTCTGGACACGTCACAGTGTTTTCTTTCGAAAGCTATCAATTATATGCATAGTCGAGCATCTTTTTGTGACAAAATATCTTGTTTAAAACGGGAACGTTTTTCATCCAAAAATGAAATTGCGCCCCTAGAGTTTCAACAGGTTAAAGTAGACGGCACGCGTCAAAGTAATTGATTTATGACCCTGCGTCATGATGACGTGTGCATGTCCAAATATGGGCCTCCGGCCCCGTCCAGCCTGTTCCTGTGGTCACGTGTTAGAGGGTGTGTGTTATTTTATATGTATATGGCATCCTTTGAAGTAGTCATGGTGATTGATGTCTAGGGGCCTGGTTGAACTGGGGGGGTTGAGTGTTTGAACTTTTGGAACGTGTATGTCCCCCGCCCCAGTTTTATTGCCCTTATGGTTGTTATCTGATGAAGCAGGAATGTCCTGGGGTATTGGCTGTGGCATATGCATTGTAAATATCCAGAACAAGGCCTGTGATTTAAAAAAATATAAAGGCCAGAATATTAAACATAGAAAATATGTCTAAAAGGCCAATTCTCAGGGTGCTCTGCATCTCATGTCATGAATCTAATGACAAAAGCCTGGAGGATGTTTTGCGTGAGGCTCCAGAATGTTTTAAATGATTTTTGTGTACGAGTGAGGGGCATATTTCTTACATATTCCGACCTGAGGAATCTACGGTTAAGATATTCACAGACAGCTTGTCCAAACCCTTTTATAGGGCAGAACCCGGGAGTTTTTCTCCAGCGCTAAGGATGTGAGAATGGCTTAAAATAAGACTCGCGCTGTGTCAAATTGAACAGGCCCTGAGTGCTTCAAGTCTACCCGGATATGCGTTGGAAGAACAGGTCTGCGGACGAAATTATCTGATGGCCCTAAGAGTCGCTTCAATGGTGTATACCCCGGACTCCCGAGTGACAATTTTAGCATGTGAACAATATGATAGTGCAAATGCGACGAAAACTGTCAGTTCATATGTATCTTCTAAAGCACATATGTCAGAGTCGAGGCCCGCGGGCCACATCCGGCCTGCGAGAAGGTTTTTTACGGCCCCTGGGATGATCTTGATTTATTATTAGAACCGGCCCGCAGACCGCAGCAAGCCGGCAGCCCGCAGATCTTTTACACGCACCAATACTACATTTCCCACAATGCAACGGTGACGCACCGAGCAGTAGGCTGCTTCATTTCAATATTTATTGGCACAGCAGTCGTCAGCATCACAGTAAAATTAACTTTCAGATACCCATCAAAAATGGCAAAACGGAAGGTGGACACTGAGAACCGGGGTTTCAAACAAGGTGGGAGTCGGAGTATATGTTCACGGAGGTAGCTGGAAAACCTGTGTGTCTTCTGTGTGGAGAAAGTGTGGCGGTACTGAAAGAGTATAATCTGAGACGACATTATGAAACGAAACACGCGGACAAAAACAAGAATATGGACATGGAACAAAGGCTACAAAAGGCAGAGGAATTAAAACGAGGCCTCAAATCTCGACAGGCTCTGTTCAAAAAAGCCAAATCACAAGGCCAGGCTGCTGTCAAGGCCAGTTTTATTTTGGCAGAAGAGATCGCTAAATCAGCCCGGCCATTTACGGAGGGGATTTCATCAAAAACTGCATGATTAAAGTTTGTGACGAAGTTTGCCCAGAAAAAGGCAACTCTTTTTAAATGTGAGTCTGAGCAGAAACACCATTGCCGAGAGAGTAGACCAGTTGTCCATCAATCTAAAAGAGCAGCTTGTGAAAAAGGGAAAAGATTTCATTGCATATTCCTTGGCTGTGGATGAGAGCACCGACATTTCTGACATTGCCCAGTTGTCAATTTTCATCCGCGGAGTGGACTCCAGCCTAAGCGTGACAGAGGAGTTTTTGGCTTTACGTCCTATGCATGGCACAACTACGGGGCATGATTTGTATGAAGAGGTGTCAAGATGTGTAAATGAGATGGAGCTGCCTTGGGAAAAACTCGTGGGTTTGACAACCGACGGAGCACCTGCGATGTGTGGACACAGGAGCGGACTGGTGGCGAAGATACGGGAAAAGATGCAAGAGGAAAACGCGACAGGTGAGCTGACAGCTTATCATTGTATCATACACCAGGAAGCGTTGTGCGGTAAAGCCTTGAAAATGGAGCATGTAATGAGCATCATCACGCGCACAGTTAACTTTATCAGAGCCAAAGGTTTGAATCACCGCCAGTTCAAGGCATTTCTGACGGAGTTAGAAACGGAGCATGGTGATTTGCCTTATCACACAGAGGTGCGATGGCTAAGCCAGGGAAAGGTGCTTCAAAGATGTTTCGAGCTTCGTGAGGAGATTTGTCTGTTCTTGGACAGCAAAGGGAAAGACACAACACAACTCCGAGACGAAATGTTTCTGTGTGAAATGGCTTTTCTGTGTGACATTACGAGTCATCTGAATGCAATGAACTTGCAGCTGCAGGGTCGGGATCATGTCATCTCTGATATGTACAGTACAGTGAAGGCATTTAAAACCAAACTGACTCTGTGGGAGACGCAGATGCGGAAAGAAAATTTGAGCCACTTTCCCAGCTGCCAGACCATGAAAGAGAAGCTCTCTACCAGTGCGTTCCCGAGCGCACAGTTGGCTGATAAAATAGGTATGCTTGCCGCTGACTTTCGACGCCGATTTGCTGACTTTGAAGCACAAAAAAGCAGGTTGGAACTGCTCGGTAACCCATTTGCTGTTGACGTGGAAAGCTCACCACCAAACCTCCAAATGGAGTTGATTGACCTCCAATGCAATGATGCACTGAGGGCAAAATATGCGGCAGTGGGTGCTGCGGAGTTCGCCCGTTTCCTCCCCGACACAATGCCCCAGCTGCGCATCCAGGCTGCTCAAACGTTGTCTATGTTTGGCAGCACATACCTGTGTGAACAACTTTTTCTTTGATGAACCTGAACAAAACATCACACAGAAGTCGACTTACTGCTGAACACCTCCACTCAATTCTGAGGATTTCCTCAGCTCAGAGCCTTACCCGAACATTGATGAACTTGTGGAAAAGATGGGACACCACCAAGTATCACCCTCAACCTCAAACAAGTGAACATTACTGTGCAATCACATATTTAGAGTTTTTACTCAGTTCAAGTTTAAAAGTTAAAGTTTAATATTTGTTTTCACTGCATGTTACTTCTCCTTAAACAAAGTGTTGTTTTTGATTAATAGATTTTTGCACTTTATTTTATTGTATTTCAATCCAATTATATTTTAAAAATATTTCAGTTGAGTGGATGATAGAAAATTGCTATTATTGTTTTTTTCTTTGAAGTAAATTTAGCCCACTTTTGCTAAAATAGAAAATATAGGCTACTGATGGTGCCTTGAATACCGGTTTCTTTCATTTAATGTTCATGTTATGGGGATTTTTATATAAAGGAAATTTGTCTTTTGTGTCTGTTGAAAATTAAAGATTACTGACAGAGCCATAAGAAAATATTGCTTTATTTATCTGATCATATTGGAATATATTTGTTAGGTTTTCAGTAGGTTCAATTAGGTTCACTAGACTATATGCGTCATTTAAAATTTTTTCAATGAACATTCGAACAGTCCGGCCCTCGGCTTGTAGCTAAATTTTTTATTTGGCCCTCCGTCCATTTGACTTTGACACCCCTGTTCTAAAGAATGCAAGGATGTAAACGTCTTTATACCAATGTTTAGTTTTAATGTTATGAACTTGAGTGAAGACCCAAACGCGGTTTTAACAGAAAACAGAGTTCTTTAATAAAAAACAGGAATGGCATAAATCCTCTTCCAACGTAGTCAATGGAACAAAAGAACGTAGTATAATGCAGGTTGCACCTGCCATGCATGCAGACTCCGACAGGACAGGACAAGGTGGAAGCAAACGAGACGACAGCTTGCTTCTGGCATCAAAAAACACAAACAAGAATCAGACACTGAAAGTAGCAGGAACAGAGAAAGAAATAGAGACCTAATCAGAGGGGGAAGAGAGAACAGGTGGGGAAAGAGAGAATGAGCTAGTTAGGGCAGATGTAGAACAGCTGAGGAATGAGAGACAGAGAAGGTAACCTAAAAAGACCAGCAGAGAGAGAGAATGAAGAGAAAGGACAGGAACAGACATAACAAGACATGACAGTACCCCCACTCACCGAGCGCCTCCTGGCGCACTCGAGGAGGAAACCTGGCGGCAACGGAGGAAATCATCGATCAGCGAACGGTCCAGCACGTCCCGAGAGGGAACCCAACTCCTCTCCTCAGGACCGTACCCCTCCCAATCCACTAGGTACTGATGACCACGGCCCCGAGGGCGCATGTCCAAAATCTTACGAACCCTGTAGATGGGTGCGCCCTCGACAAGGATGGGGGGGGGGGAGGGACGAGCGGGGGCGCGAAGAACGGGCTTAACACAGGAGACATGGAAGACCGGGTGAACGCGACGAAGATAGCGCTGGAGAAGAAGTCGCACTGCGACAGGATTAATGACCTGGGAAATACGGAACGGACCAATGAACCGCGGGGCCAACTTGCGAGAAGCTGTCTTAAGGGGAAGGTTCTGAGTGGAGAGCCATACTCTCTGACCGCAACAATATCTAGGACTCTTGGTCCTACGCTTATTAGCGGCCCTCACAGTCTGCGCCCTATTACGGCAAAGTGCCGACCTGACCCCCTTCCAGGTGCGCTCGCAACGCTGGACAAAAGCCTGAGCGGAGGGGACGCAGGACTCGGCGAGCTGAGATGAGAACAGCGGAGGCTGGTACCCGAGGCTACACTGAAAAGGGGATAGACCGGTAGCAGACGAGGGAAGCGAGTTGTGGGCGTACTCTGCCCAGGGGAGCTGTTCTGACCAAGACGCAGGGTTACGAAAAGAAAGACTGCGTAAAATGCGACCAACAGTCTGATTGGCCCGTTCGGCTTGACCGTTAGACTGGGGATGAAAGCCGGACGAGAGACTGACGGAAGCCCCAATCAAACGGCAAAACTCCCTCCAAAATTGAGACGTGAACTGCGGGCCTCTGTCGGAAACGACGTCAGACGGAAGGCCATGAATTCGGGAAAACATTCTCGATAATGATCTGAGCCGTCTCCTTAGCAGAAGGGAGCTTATCGAGAGGAATGAAATGAGCCGCCTTAGAGAATCTATCGACAACCGTAAGAATAACTGTCTTCCCCGCTGATGAAGGCAGTCCGGTGATAAAATCTAAAGCGATGTGAGACCACGGTCGAGAGGGAATGGGAAGCGGTCTGAGACGGCCGGCAGGAGGAGAGTTCCCAGATTTAGTCTGCGCGCAGACCAAACAAGCGGCGACAAATCGACGCGCGTCACGTTCCGAGTGGGCCACCAGAAACGCTGGCGAATGGAAGCGAGTGTACCCCGAAGGCCGGGGTGGCCGGCTAACTTGGCAGAGTGGGCCCACTGAAGAACGGCCGGACGAGTAGGAACGGGAACGAACAGAAGGTTCCTAGGACAAGCTCGCGGCGACGGAGTGTGAGCGAGTGCTTGCTTTACCTGCCTCTCAATTCCCCAGACAGTCAACCCGACAACACGCCCCTCAGGGAGAATCCCATCGGGGTCGGTGGAGACCTCAGAAGAACTGAAGAGACGAGATAAAGCATCAGGTTTGGTGTTTTTGAGCCCGGACGATAAGAAATAACAAACTCGAAACGAGCGAAAAACAGAGCCCAACGAGCCTGACGCGCATTAAGTCGTTTGGCTGAACGGATGTACTCAAGGTTCCTATGGTCAGTCCAAACGACAAAAGGAACGGTCGCCCCCTCCAACCACTGTCGCCATTCGCCTAGGGCTAAGCGGATGGCGAGCAGTTCGCGATTACCAACATCATAGTTACGTTCTGACGGCGATAAGCGATGAGAGAAAAACGCGCAAGGATGGACCTTGCCGTCAGAGAGAGAGCGCTGAGAAAGAATGGCTCCCACGCCCACCTCTGACGCGTCAACCTCAACAACAAACTGTCTAGAGATGTCAGGTGTAACAAGAATAGGTGCGGATGTAAAACGATTCTTAAGAAGATCAAAAGCTCCTGGGCGGAAACGGACCACTTAAAGCACGTCTTAACAGAAGTAAGGGCTGTGAGAGGAGCTGCCACCTGACCGAAATTACGGATGAAACGACGGTAGAAATTAGCGAAGCCCAGAAAGCGCTGCAGCTCGACGCGTGACTTAGGAACGGGCCAATCAATGACAGCCTGGACCTTAGCGGGATCCATCTTAATGCCCTCAGCGGAAATAACGGAACCGAGAAAGGGACAGAGGCGGCATGAAAAGTGCACTTCTCAGCCTTCACATAAAGACAGTTCTCCAAAAGGCGCTGGAGGACGCGGCCGCACGTGCTGAACATGAATCGAGAGAGACGGTGAAAAAATCAGGATATCATCCATGTAAACGAAAACAAAAATGTTCAGCATGTCTCTCAGGACGTCGTTAACTAGTGCCTGAAAGACAGCTGGAGCGTTAACGAGGCCGAAAGGAAGAACCCGGTATTCAAAGTGCCCTAACGGAGTGTTAAACGCCGTCTTCCACTCGTCCCCCTCCCTGATGCGCACGAGATGGTAGGCGTTACGAAGGTCCAATTTGGTGAAAAACCTGGCTCCCTGCAGGATCTCGAAGGCTGAAGACATAAGAGGAAGCGGATAACGATTCTTAACTGTTATGTCATTCAGCCCTCGATAATCCACGCATGGGCGCAGGGACCCGTCCTTCTTCTGAACAAAAAGAACCCGCGCCGGCGGGGGAGGAGGAGGAGACTATGGTACCGGCGTCGAGCGAAACCGACAAATAATCCTCGAGAGCCTTACGTTCGGGAGCCGACAGAGAGTATAATCTACCCCGGGGGGGAGTAGTTCCCGGAAGGAGATCAATACTACAGTCATACGACCGGTGTGGAGGGAGAGAAGTGGCCTTGGAACGACTGAACACCGTGCGCAGATCGTGATACTCCTCCGGCACCCCTGTCAAATCGCCAGGCTCCTCCTGTGAAGAAGAGACAGAGGAAACAGGAGGGATAGCAGACATTAAACAGGTTACATGACAAGAAACATTCCAGGATAGGATAGTATTACTAGACCAATTAATAGAAGGGTTATGGCGCACTAGCCAGGGATGACCCAAAACAACAGGTGTAAAAGGTGAACGAAAAATTAAAAAAGAAATGGTTTCGCTATGATTACCAGAGACAGTGAGGGTTAAAGGCAGCGTCTCACGCTGAATCTTGGGGAGAGAACTACCATCTAAAGCGAACAAGGCCCTGGGCTCCCTAACTGTCTGAGAGGAATGTCATGTTCCCGAGCCCAGGTCTCGTCCATAAAACAGCCCTCCGCCCCAGAGTCTATCAAGGCACTGCAGGAAGCAGATGAACCGGGCCAGCGGAGATGGACCGGAAAGGTAGTGCGTGATCCAGAAGGAGAGGCCTGAGTAGTTGCGCTCACCAGTAGCCCTCCTCTTACTGATGAGCTCTGGCCTTTTACTGGACATGAGGTGACAAAATGACCAGCGGAGCCGCAGTAGAGACAGAGGCGATTGGTGATTCTCCGTTCCCTCTCCTTGGCCGAGATGCGAATACCCCCAGCTGCATAGGCTCAGCATCCGAGCCGGCGGAGGAGGGTGGCAGTGATGCGGCAGGTGGCAGTGATGTGGAGAGGGGAGCAACGGAGAACGTGAGCTCCTTTCCACGAGCTCGGCGACGAAGATCAAACCGTCGCTCTATGCGAATAGCGAGAGCTATTAAGGAGTCCAGACTGGAAGGAACCTCCCGGGAGAGGATCTCATCCTTAACCTCGACGTGGAGACCCTCCAGAAAACGAGCGAGCAAAGCCGGCTCGTTCCAGTCACTAGAGGCAGCGAGAGTGCGAAACTCAATAGAATAATCCGTTATGGATCTATTCCCCTGACATAGGGAAGACAGGGCCCTGGAAGCCTCCTCGCCAAAAACAGAACGGTCAAAAACCCGTATCATCTCCTCCTTAAAGTCCTGATACTGGTTAATACACTCAGCCCTCGCCTCCCAGACTGCCGTGCCCCACTCACGCGCCCGTCCGGTAAGGAGAGAAATGACGTAGGCGATGCGGGCTGCGCTCCTGGAGTAAGTGTTGGGCTGGAGAGAGAACACCACATCACACTGAGTGAGGAATGAGCGGCACTCAGTGGGCTCCCCAGAGTAACACGGCGGGTTGTTGATCCTGGGCTCCGGAGACTCGGAAACCCTGGAAGTGGGCGGTGGATCGAGGTGGAGTTGGTGAACCCGTCTTGTGAGGTCGGAGACTTGGACGGCCAGGGTCTCAACGGCATGTTGAGCAGCAGACAATTCCTCCTCGTGTCTGCCTAGCATCGCTCCCTGGATCTCGACGGCGGAGTGAAAAGGGTCCGGAGCCGCTGGGTCCATTCGTGGTCTGATTCTTCTGTTATGAACTTGAGTGAAGACCCAAACGCGGTTTTAACAGAAAACAGAGTTCTTTAATAAAAAACAGGAATGGCATAAATCCTCTTCCAACGTAGTCAATGGAACAAAAGAACGTAGTATAATGCAGGTTGCACCTGCCATGCATGCAGACTCCGACAGGACAGGACAAGGTGGAAGCAAACGAGACGACAGCTTGCTTCTGGCATCAAAAAACACAAACAAGAATCAGACACTGAAAGTAGCAGGAACAGAGAAAGAAATAGAGACCTAATCAGAGGGGGAAGAGAGAACAGGTGGGGAAAGAGAGAATGAGCTAGTTAGGGCAGATGTAGAACAGCTGAGGAATGAGAGACAGAGAAGGTAACCTAAAAAGACCAGCAGAGAGAGAGAATGAAGAGAAAGGACAGGAACAGACATAACAAGACATGACATTTAAATGGCACGATTACCATATTTTCCGAACACTGATGAATAAGCTGGACAGTCTTTTCGAAAATCGTGAACAATTACGGCGATGGCAGAGGTTATCGTTGAGACATACCCAGGACCCACAAGGCCGAAGGCGGATCTTTCCCTGGATTGAAAACGTCCGGAGCTTCGATGGAGCGGGCAAAAGACTTTGCGATGGGGAATTGGAAATGGATAATGGTCAGGGCTAACCGGACCCTTTATCTGTAAGAAATAGTAAAAAAAATGCTGAATTATAACGTGTGTTAAAATGTATGTAGTAAATATTCAGAATTAAATCATTGTTTTTGAAAAGGGCTCTCACCATTTAACGAAAGGGGAAGCGGTCTTTTCTCTCATGCTAGGGTCTGTCGCAGACAACTGTAATATCTGAAAAAACATGTATTATTTTATAGTCTTTTCCTACAATGGTATGTTATGAACATTACGGGTTATTAAAGTTTGTAATAATGTACAAATGCAGGCCTCCAAGGTTTGAGTGTGCGTGTGACGGAGCAGCAGGAGTTTGTGTGTGTGTGCGTTACAGAAACCAAAGTGTGTGTGTTCAACAGGGGGCCCAAGCATGGAGCCGCATTCTCATTCTATCTGTAGAGAATCGTTTGAAACCAAGGTTTGCACTATCAGGCATATGGCATGTCCAGATATCTGCCGCACGCCCGGGGTTAAACACTGATATCTAATCAACGCCCGGTACCCCACCAACCCTGTTGTAGACAGAATGGCTCTTTGAATTCACCGCCATGGTTCTCTAAACCAAACATACAGGGGGGTTGCATACAGGATATCTCCCGAAACTCATTCCGTACTTTCGCAAGTTAGGTACAGAACGTGGAGCATCTATTTTCAACACTGTTAGCACATCTTTAGCGCAAACCCACAGGCCCGAATATTTAGCTGCCCGGACAGATTAAAAAAGTGAATCTCTCCTAATGGATATTTCTGGAGGTGAGTAAGTGAAAAATATATTTTAAGATTTGTTTGAATATTATCGGGATATTATTGTAATATTAAACCCGAGTTATTGTCTAACGTTTGTTAGGATCCCAAACATTTACGCAGCTTCTACGAGGTTTAACGGATCTGGAACAATATGAGGGGGATTCTCTGTCTCAAAAAGCCGGCAGTCAATCACCATCATCATTTTTTCGCTCTCCCGTTCTGTACGAACGTTTTTTCAAACTCCCCGCGAATCCCGGGAACCTCCACCCCCTCACGACATATTCCAGACCCCAATAGGCAACGAACAACTGTGGCCCAAGTACATTGCGCAGACTCTACGTCACACGAAAAATACTGTTGGGCAGGGAACTTGCGGCTTCACAAGCAGGCGCTCCAGGGACACGGTATGAGAACATTGTACATTTTGTTATTAGTTATACGTCTTTTTATTAGTTATACGTCTTTTTATTAGTTATACCTCTTTTGATAGAATATGTAAAAACAAGGACAAATAATGTTTTTTCAGACTGCCATGAGACAGGCCATGCAGAATCGGGAACGATAGATGAAAAAAGTCACACACCCCCGGTTTCGGGGATTCGTCAGAACAGCCAGCGCCAAAAAAGCGGAGGTATTTTAACAATGTATTGTTAATATATAGTATTATACCTGAAATGTATTTGACATTTTATGTATCTAACATATTTGTATATTTAATAACGTATTTTGTATGTATTATTTTCTTTCAGACTCCTCCCCGGCGAAAAACGGCCCAGAAGGACACATACATCTAGAGCTGGGGGATTCCGGCGCACTGAACATTCCCGATGAAACAACCAAAGCGGAGGATAGCCCTGTTTTTAATGACATTTCAGATGTTGACGACCAGTTATTCTGTGATGCGGCCAACCTTATCGACCCCGTCAATTCTACGGCACTGTAACAGTTCTCGTCTGTCGAAGGAGAAGCGGACCAAAATGCAACGTGGTGGTTATTCATGTTCTTTAATAAATGAACTAGACATGAAATAACGAACAAAATAAAGAACGAACGTGAAAACCTATACAGCCTATCTGGTGAAGACAAACACAGAGACAGGAACAATCACCCACAAACACACAGTGAAACCCAGGCTACCTAAGTATGATTCTCAATCAGAGACAACTAATGACACCTGCCTCTGATTGAGAAGGGGCCGGACAGGCGGGAGACTCCGGCAGCAGCGCCGGACAGGCGGGAGACCCCGGCAGCAGCGCCGGACAGGCGGGAGACTCCGGCAGCAGCGCCGGACAGGCGGGAGACTCCGGCAGCAGCGCCGGACAGGCGGGAGACACCGGCAGCAGCGCCGGACAGGCGGGAGACCCCGGCAGCAGCGCCGGACAGGCGGGAGACCCCGGCAGCAGCGCCGGACAGGCGGGAGACTCCGGCAGCAGCGCCGGACGTGCGGGAGCCTCCGGCAGCAGCGCCGGACAGGCGGGACCACCTGCAGGGAGGAGACAAAGAGACAGCCTGGTGCATGGGGCTGCCACAGGACCCACCAGGCTGGGGAGACCTTCAGGAGGCTTGGTGTTAGGAGGAGGCACCTGAAGGACCGGGCTGTGGGGGAGCACTGAAGCTCTGGTGTGCAGCCTTGGCACCACTTCCCCAGGACAACTACGCTAGCCCGGACCCTCCAGAGTGCAGGCACAGGTTGAACCGGGCTGTGGGTAAGCACGGGAGATCTCGTGTTTACTACGAGCACCTCTCGCTTAGGCTCCATTCCCACATTTGCCCGGCATGAGCGGAGTGCAGGCATAGGGCGCACTGCACCCTCCCAGCGCCCCGGAGACACAGCACGCAGAGCCGGCGCAGGATACCCTGGCCCGAAACGACGTACCGTCGACCAGACATGCTGAGCAGGCACCATACGCCCTGGCTGGATGCCCACACTCACATGATACTCTCGGGGGGCTGCCCTATAGCACACCGGGCTATGGGCACGTACTGGCGACACCGTGCGCTTAACCACATAACACGGTGCCTGACCAGTGACGCGCTGCTTATAATAAGCACGAGGAGTGAGCTTAGGTCTGCTACCTGGCTTAGCCCCACACCTCGTCTGCCCCCCCAAAAATTTTTTAGGTGGGGCTGCCTCTCGTACCTGTCGAACTGCCATGCTGCCTCCTCATATCGCCGCCGCTCAGCTTTCACTGCCTCCAGCTCTGCTTTGGGGCGGTGATATTCCCCAGCCTGTGCCCAGGGTCCCACTCCGTTCAGTATCTCCTCCCATGTCCAGGAGTCCTGTGATGCCGGCCGCTGTTGTTGCTGTTGCTGCTGTTGCTGCTGCTGTCGTCGCTGTCTTTTACCACGCCGCTTGGTCCTTGGTTGGTGGGTGATTCTGTAACGGTTCTCGTCTGTCGAAGGAGAAGCGGACCAAAATGCAGTGTGGTGGTTATTCATGTGCTTTAATAAATGAACGAGACATGAAATAACGAACAAAACAAAGAACGAACGTGAAAACCTATACAGCCTATCTGGTGCAAAACACAGAGATAGGAACAATCACCCACAAACACACAGTGAAACCCAGGCTACCTAAGTGTTTTTTTATTTTTTATTATTATTTTACCTTTATTTAACCAGGCAAGTCAGTTAAGAACAAATTCTTATTTTCAATGATGGCCTGGGAACAGTGGGTTAACTGCCTGTTCAGGGGCAGAACGACAGATTTGTACCTTGTCAGCTCGGGGGTTTGAGCTTGCAACCTTCTGGTTGCTATCCCAACGCTCTAGCCACTAGGCTACCCTGCCGCCCTGGCAGTATGATTCTCAATCAGAGACAACTAATGACACCTGCCTCTGATTGAGAACCATACTAGGCCGAAACATAGAAATACCCAAAATATAGAACAAACAAACATAGACTGCCCACCCAACTCACGCCCTGACCATACTAATTAAAGACCAAACAAAGGAAATAAAGGTCAGAATGTGACAGGCATCAACATCAGTACCTGCAATAGAACAAGAAAGGTTTTTCACATTATTTTCCAGGGCTTTGAAATCAAGGAATGTTTTGCTATGCATACGACTGGGTGTTTTAATTGAGAGACATTACAGAGACGATATGTTATTCTGGCATAGAACAATTCCACGTATGTTAAACAGCAAACCGATTAAAAAACGCAAATACAGACGCTAAAATCATACATGTAACACCTATCATTCCAGAAATACCCCAAAACGCACATCCTTAATTATCCAAATGGCAGAACTACAGGAACAAGGTGAGACAGTTGAAAGCCTCTTAGCACAGATATCGCCAGAACTCCTAGAAATGATTAAATGTATGAACGAGTCAGGGACGTCCGATGAAAGCATATTAACCCAGATTCCAGCCGAACTCCTAGAAATTATTAATCGTATGAATGAGTCGGCGATGCCCGATGAAAACCTGCTATCACAGATTCCCGAAGCCCTCATAACCTTAATTAATAGGTTGAACGAGAGTCAGACATTTTTGGCCCCTGCCACCCCAACAGCGATAGTCCAACCAGTAACGCCCAGGTCTGTAGAGTCTGAAACGCCACATGATGTTTTTGGGGAATTGGAAAATTGTCTAATGAATCTGGAGGGAGATGGTATTGATAGACGTGTCCGGGTTGTGTACCGGAATAAATTCAACAATACAGAGATTCGACAGTTATTCAATTTCCTATGGGTGAATCAGAATCTTGACCATGCGGTATTTTACATGATGATAATGGACACTCTGAACGATCTGTTAGAGACGGCAAGAGATTATGGCGACCACGTGATGTCTTACAGTTGGAAATTTGTGGAGATTATCTCTTATCTCTTATTTTACCCAATGGTGAAGCAGATCTTGAACAATTTACCGCGCTGCTAGACCGCCTTGTTCAGTCAAATTTAGCCATCATAGCAGATCGGACCCTCGAGCTTGTAGTGCAAATAATACGTCAACCCCAGGGTGGTGGTGGGCAGAGAAGGAAGCTTGATAGCCTAATGCAGTCAGAAATCATAAGCAATAAAAGGGCCTACCTCATAAACGTTCACAATCCCGATAATAAGCTATGTTTTGCAATAGGCCTAGCGCATTTACTTAACCCTGGATGTACTGATCTGATGGCATTGCAAAAGGCTAGAGAGATCCAAACGGCGGTGGGTCTCGGTATACAGGAGGCTGTGGCTTTCTCGGACATAGTCAAATTTGAAAACTTTCTGAATATCAAGATTGTGGTTTGTACCACAGTAGAGCTAATGCAGCTCTCTTGAAGTTCCAAAACACCCCCCAACCGCACCCTCAGATTCTGTACTTTTATGTGCAAAATGAACATTACTACGCCGTTACCAACATCACGGCGTTCATAGGCTCCCCCTATGTGTGTCCATCCTGCCATACCGGCTACACCCGAAAGGGGGGGCACTCGTGCCGTTATAACTGTTCAGTATGTCAGGATGTAGATTGCCCAATGCAACCCTTATTTTGACACCCTGTGAGGATTGCCACCGCACATGTCGTTCGACCTACTGTTATGAAAAACACGAAATTGAAACATGGCACCCCAAGGCATGTAAATCTGTAAGCATTTGTGCCATTAACAAGAACTGCCCAAAATGTCATTGCAATTACAACCTTAAAATAGATAGCCCTAAACCGCATGTGTGTGGAATCATACATTGTCCAATCTGTAAAGGGCCTTTGAAAAGCAGAGATGCTGAAGTGGTTCAAGAAGTGCCACACGAGTGTTATATTCAGCCCTTGGCTGAAGATGAACATTCAGAGAAATATGTGTTCTATGATCTTGAGACAAATCAGCAATCGGGGGATCATTTGCCTATTTTTGTATCTACCATGACATTCAAGGGGGAAAAGTGGACTGCAGAAGGATCCAATTGTGCACTACTCTTTCTAAAACATTTTAGAAAGCCACAGTACAGAAACTTCACGTTTATAGCCCACAATGCTCGAGCCTACGATTCTTAACCTGCTTCTGAATCCATTGATACAGCAAGGCGTGGCACCCAGGGTCATAGCTCAAGGTAGTAAAATCTTGTGTTTTGTAGACCCATCCTTCAATCAGAGATACATTGACAGCTTAAGCTTTCTACCCATGCGATTGGCTCAAATGCCAGAGGCCTTGGGTTTTGAAAACTCTGTGAAAGGCTGGTTCCCCCACTTCTTCACATCTGAGGAGAATCTACATTATGTCGGATCATATCCCAGCCCAGAAATGTACGGGTGTGATCAAATGTCTCCCAAAGAGCGTGAGAGATTCATGACGTGGTACGAGACAGTAAGACACGGCACCTTTGATTTCCATAAAGAGATGGAATCATACTGTGACAATGATGTGGTTATACTTCGTGAAGGATGCCTCAGATTCAGAGAAGAGGTAATCAAAGATGCAGGCATTGACCCCTGGAGTTGTACAACTATTGCATCGGCATACATGAAAACCTATCGTACACACTATCTGCCTACAGCCTCTATAGCTATCCCCTCGCCTGACAACTACCGACGCCAATTCAAGTCATACTCTAGTGGGTCCATTCAATGGTTGGAGTATATGGCCCAGGATAAAGACATTTTTATTCAACATGCTTTGAAACGGGGGGAGAAAGCATTTGGCTCTTACCAGGGAGATGGCTACACCCAGATTGATGGGGTTGAGACCGTGTATGAGTACAACGGTTGTTTCTTCCATGGTTGCAAATCTTGCTTTGTGCCCCAGACCATGTGTGTCCTAACCCAAAAGACTTTTGGGGAAATGTACCAAGAGTTTCAAGACAAATTGTATTCTTTACAGGCTACTTACGGTCTAAAAGTGGTGGTTTTGTGGGAGCACGAATGGACACGAAAGGCTGATCCTCCTGTTCAAGCCTTCCTTTCCAGCTATGACACCCCAGAACCCCTGGAACCCCGACAGGCCTTGTATGGCGGCCGTACCAATGCTTTGACATTGCGTTATGTAGCGCAACCCGACGAGACAATAGGCTATGTAGATTTTACATCCCTTTATCCTCATGCTATCCTATAGGGCATCCGGAAATTATTCATCGTGATTTTGACTTACCTCAAAACTATTTTGGTCTGGTCAAAGCAACAGTCTACCCTCCTAGGGGTTTGTTTATACCTGTGTTGCCTTACAGGGGCCCTCAAGGAAAACTTTTCTTTCCCCTTTGTCGCACCTGCAATGAAAACAAAAAACAAACCCCATGTGATCACTCCGATCAAGAAAGGGCTCTGACCGGGGTGTGGGTCACAGTTGAATTCTCTAAGGCTTTAGAGATGGGCTATCGTGTGGCCAAAATCTTTGAAGTATGGAACTTTTCCAAGAAATCAGACACTCTTTTTAAAGAGTACATCAAGACCTTCTTGAGATGCTAGCAAATGGCTTCAGGCTATCCTGCATCGGTCACAGATCAAGAGAGCAAAGACAGGTACATTCAAGACTATCACGACAGAGAAGGCATCCTTCTTGACCCTGACAGAATAGAGGTCAACAAAACCAAACGAAATGTGTCGAAATTGTACTTAAATTCGCTTTGGGGCAAATTAGCGCAGAGGTGTAATATGCTAACAACGTCGATTATTAAAGACCTCGAAGAATTTTTGGAATTTGTATTTTCGGACCAATACGAAATTTCACATTTTTCATTCTTGAGTCAAGACATTGCCTTGGTGCAATGGCGATGTAACAAGAAGTGGGTTCTACTCCCGGGTAATGTAAATGTGTTTCTTGCAGCATTTACCACGGCCTATGGCCGACTTGAACTGTACAAGCTCATGGAGCAGCTTCAGAGGCGGGTTCTTTACCACGACACTGACTCTGTGGTCTATGTAAGCAAACCGGGGGATTGGAGCCCACCACTCATCAACTATCTGGGTGGCTTAACGAGTGAACTCGCAGAGGGTGACCATATCACAGAATGGTCTTCCTGTGGTCCCAAAAGCTATGCATTTAGGACTAAAAAGAATCACGTGGTGTTGAAAGCCAAAGGAGTGACTCAAAACTACGAAAATGCCCAGCGTGTAAACTTGGAATCAATCACACGCTTGGTCAAGGGGTTCCTAAATGACAGGAATAGTGACTTGGAGATTTTGAGCTCCTACAAACAGATTGTTCGGGATAAAAAGGGCTTCCATCTGAGGAATGCCCCACTCACTAAAAGATTCCGGGTATTCTATGACAAGACAATGCTTTTGCCTGACGGGACCACATTGCCCTTTGGCTACTGACATATGCTACATGCCACAGTGTGTCAGTCGTGACTCAAAACTATGAAAATGCCCGGCGTGTAAAACTTGGAATCAATCACACGCTTGGTCGAGGGGTTTCTAAATTACATGAATAGTGACTTGGAGATTTTGGGCTCCTACAAAAAAGATTGTTAGGGATAAAAAAGGGCTTCCATCTGAGGTAGGCCCCACTTACTAAAAGATTCAGGGTAGTCTATGACAAGAGACTGCTTTTGCCTGACTGGACCACATTGTCCCTTTGGCTACTGACTTATGCTACAAGCTACAGGGTGTCTTAAAGCTTAAGATATAATGACTGCTGTAGAAGGTTTTGACCCCCGGTTGCAACTACCATTTCCGGCCTTAATCGCAGGGCCTTCGAATAGTGGTAAAACTTGTTTTGTAAAAAGTATTTTAGAGAATTCTGAACATGTGCTATCTCAAAAGCCTGATAATGTTGTGTGGTGTTATTCTTGTCATCAACCTCTGTATGATGAATTGTTGAAGACAATAAAAATCAAGTTTGTTGAAGGAATACCTGATTCCCTGTCTGATGATGAACTTTCTGCTGGTTTTGGACGATATGCTATTTGCAGGCAGCGAACATCCCGAAATTGACCGAGTGTTTAACCAATATACTCATCATAGAAACCTGTCCGTGCTTTACTTGGTGCAGAATGTGTTTCACCAAGGTAAAAATAGTCGCACCATCAGTTTGAACGCCAATTACATGGTTTTGTTCAAAAATCCTAGAGACAAACTGCAAATTAACACTCTAGCTCAGCAGATGTACCCGGGAAGGAAATCCTACTTTATGGAAAGCTACGAGGACGCTACCAAAGCGCCATTTTCTTACTTAATTGTGGATTTAAAAGCAAATACTCCAGAACACCTAAGGCTACGAACAGGTCTGATCCCGTGGGAGTCGCCGGCTGCGTACATTCCTAAAAAGTAACCGCTATGTCTCTGCGTTTAAAAAGAAATATGCTCCTCTTGAGAAGCCTAGTTGGGGCTACATCTAATGAACGGAAGGCCATCTTGGGTCACTGTTCTTCAGATCTCATATTATCCCTATGTGAGATTGCTTTGAATCTTCTCAAAGGACGCATTACACTCACCCTGACACAATTGAAATCAAACTCGATCAAACTCTTTGTCAATAAACGGGTCAGTCTTCAAAAGAAACGACATAGCATACAACAGTCTGGCAGCTTTATTCTACCTTTACTAAGTATAGCCGTGCCCTTCATCACCAGCCTTATTGCTGCCAGACGTGGGGGTTGAACACATTGGGTGATGGCCAATAAAATGTATCTGGTGCCACAACAAGAGTTTGATAGACTTAAAAACAAGTGCAGGGTCCTGAAAATATCAGACAAACAGCGGAAAATGATTTGGATACGGCCATGAAGGATATTTTGAATCAAAAAGGATTGAACCCCTATGATAAGGTCCAAAAATACACAAACCTCTTGCAAAGGTATTTGTCCTTGGTGAAACAAGGGAGAGAGAAACAGGCCATTTAACTATTTCGCTACAGGACCCTTTAAAAGATGACGAGCCTAGCGAGAGCCAAGCCCCTGTAATGCCTGTACCTGTGAGCTTACCGTCTGAAGATCAAATGCCTGTTGAAGATAAAGTTATGCATGACTTGTTAACCCATGTTCCGGCACGTGACAGGAAAAATGTTAGCTACATTATGAACAAGATAAAAGACTCAAATGGGGCAGCTACTTGGAACGACAAAGGAGAGTTTATCCTTCAGGGCTCTGTTGTCAAGGGTTCACATATGCTTGACTTGCTTAAAAGTACCACATCTGCCCACAATGCTGCTGATGACAGAAGACCTCCAGGGTGGCTTCAGTTTCTTAAGGCCCTGGCCATCCTCAACATTCCCCTCTCGGGTGTACCCAAATATAAGCTTCGTCAACAGATTCACTCTTTAAAACACAAACCTTCAACGAGATACAGCACCCCTAAAGATGCCCCAAAACCCCCGCATCCTTATGAAATGAATGACGATAACCCATCTACACCCCTGAACGCCTCCGGACCTTTCCCTAATCCCGATCTCTCTGTGTGGTTAGACTTTTGAATGACTCTGTTAAAATTATTGATACCTTAATAGAAAGTTACCCTGTAAAATACTACTTCAGTAAAAGTCTAAAAGTATTTGGTTTTAAATATTCTTAAGTATCAAAAGTAAAAGTGTGAATAATTTCAAATTCCTTATATTAAGCAAACCAGACGGAACCATTTTCTTGTTGTTTTATTTATGGATAGGCAGACTCCAACACTCAGACATCATTTACAAACGAAGCATTTGGGTTTAGTGAGTCCGCCAGACCAGAGGCAGCAGGAATTACCAGGAATGTTCTCTGTTTAGTGAGTCCGCCAGACCAGAGGCAGTAGGGATGACCAGGGATGTTCTCTGTTTAGTGAGTCCGTCAGGCCAGAGGCAGCAGGGATGACTAGGGATGTTCTCTGTTTAGTGAGTCCATCAGGTCAGAGGCAGTAGGGATGACCAGCTATATTCTCTTGATAAGTGCTGAATTGGACCATTTTCCTGTCTTGCTAAGCATTCAAAATGTAACGAGTACTTTTGGGTGTCAGGGAAAATGTATGGAGTAAAAAGTACATTCTTTTCTTTTTGGAATGTAGTGAAGTAAAAGTTGAAAAAATTTAAATAGTAAAATAAAGTACAGCTTCTAAATGACACATATAGCTCTTTGACATAATTGTCATTTGAACCACAGAGGAGAATGAAATAACATAGCCTTGGACTAAGGGCAGACTTTCTTGAGTCTCTCTTCCGATGGCCATAAGGGTACAATCATTTCTCTTTGTGGAGAGTTCCAGAGTAGTAACTCTGAACTGATCATGTTATTTGAAACGTTAGTTTTATCTTTTGACCAGTAGTAGTATGTTTTATATATATATATCGCTCCGGGAGAATAGTGGGTGAAAAGAATCCTCAGCAGCGGGGGGACTCAATGCCCCGTATAGTCAACAATTAAAAATTGCTTTCCTCAGTGGAATGCGTCCCAAGATAAGCCGTCCCATTAAACAGAACTTAGTAGGGTGGGGGCGAGCTAGGAGAGGTGGAGAGATAAGCAGTTCACTAGGAGCAGCAAGACTCAGAGGAGAAAGTGTAATTGAGGTAGGACAAATTATGGGGAGTGGGGGAATAGACTCTAGTGAGGAGGAGGAGGAGGTTCAGGATTCTGTTGTAAACACTGACTGTGAAGGTTTCGAATTGGCTACTATTGATTTGGTATTACAACAGGAACAGAAATCCTATTTATCATCGATAATAAATTGGGGGAGGATATGGTCCTTTGAGGTTTGGACAGGACATATTTTAAGCCAATAGGGCAGAAAAATAGTGATTTTATAAGCATTAAAATTAATTATGAAAAGAAATATGTTGCAGTTCTTAGGGATGGTAAATTACTGTAGACAATGTATCCCACACTATGCAGCATATATTAAATTATTGATGAGACTGATTTAAGATTAGTCCATGTTATTGTTAGATAAAATACAGTGGACTCCCGAAGGAGAGATTTCATTAGTACAGAGAGCATATGCTATGGTTAGTATTCATTTTGGCTTTATTTGATCATTAGAATATTTTTATTTAAATAGTAGAAAGTTGACAGGGATATATGGCATCTGTAGTGATCCAGGATCATTGAGAGTTCTTGGAATGATTATCTATTGTCGAGCATGGGTACCATACTTTGCTTTGCATTCAGAAAAACTTAGTGAGTTGATTTATGGTAAAGCTATGGCAGCAAAAGTTAAGATCGAGTGGACGGAGGAAGCTGAGAAACAGTTTGTTGACATAAAAAAGTAATTGACATCTAGCTCTGTTCTAGGGTTTCCCCAGATATGATCGTCCCTTTACACAGACAGTAGAGAGTAGGGAGGGGTTCATGACGTCAGTACTAACTCAGGAACACAGGGAAAAATATAAGCCTATTGCTTATTACTCCTCCCGTTTAGACAAGGTAGCCCAAGCCATACCACTATGTTTGCAGATTGTGCCGCACGGGCTGTGGAGGATTCAGCCTCTGTAGTACTGTACCATGATTTGACTTTGAGGGTACCGCATGCCGTATCGATTTTATTATTGGAACATAAGATGGCGTACATGTCAGAAGCAAGACATGTGTCTTGCATGATAATTCTGTTGAGCATGCTGAATATAACAATTGAACGGTGTACTACCTTAAACCCCTCCACTTTGATCCCCATAGCCACCATAACCACTTTGATCCCCATAGCCACTGATGGATGCCCCCAGGACTGTGTAGCAGAGAAGGAGAAAGTTGTTTACCCCAGACCAGAGCTAACTGATTTGCCTTTGTCTGATGTGGAAATTACTATGTTTGTGGATGGGTCATCTAGGAAGAACCCAGATGGCTCGAATGCCACTGGTTATGCAACAGTGACTCTTACTGAGGTGTTGGAAGCTGAAGCATTACCAAATAATTTACATACATACAGATAGTGCTTATGCTTTTAACACCGTCCATGTATTTGCAACTCAGTGTAGAAACAAGGGTATGATCATTACGGCAGGTAAATCCATTACATATGCGCAGCTAATTTAAATTTGCTAGAAGTAGTCTTATTACCAGAGAAGATAGCGATTTTTAAATGCGAAGCACATACAAAAGGCACTGACTACGTCTGCATTAGAGGTCGAACCGATTAATCGGAATGGCCGATTAATTAGGGCTGATTTCAAGTTCAGTTTTTTTTATTCACCATTGGAAGAGAGACTCAAGAAAGTCTGCCCTTAGTCCAAGCCTCTCGCTGCACTCCACAAGGACATTTGCCTGTTACGCGAATGCAGTAAGCCAAGGTAAGTTGCTAGCTAGCATTAAACTGATCTTATAAAAATCAATCAATCAATCATAATCACTAGTTAACTACACATGGTTGATGATATTACAAGTTTATCTCGCGTGTCCTGCGTTGCATATAATCTGACTGAGCGGTGGTAGGCAGCAGCAGGCTCGTAAGCATTCATTCAAACAGAACTTTCATGCATTTTGCCAGCAGCTCTTCGTTGTGCGTCAAGCATTGCGCAGTTTATGACTTCAAGCCTATCAACGAGATTAGGCTTGTGTAACCGAGGTGAAATGGCTAGCTAGTTAGCATGTTGCGCGCTAATAGTGTTTCAAATGTCACTCGCTCTGAGACTTGGAGTGGTTGTTCCCTTTGCTCTGCATGGGTAACGCTGCTTCGAGGGTGGCTGTTGTGTTCCTGGTTCGAGCCAAGCGAGGAGCGAGGAGAGGGACGGAAGCTATACTGTTACACTGGCAATACTAAAGTGCCTATAAGAACATCCAATAGTCAAAGGTTAATGAAATACAAATGGTATAGAGGGAAATAGTCCTATAATTCCTATAATAACTACAACCTAAAACTTCTTACCTGGGAATATTGAAGACTCATGTTAAAAGGAACCACCAGCTTTCATATGTTTTCGTGTTCTGAGCAAGGAACTGAAACGTTAGCTTTATAACATGGCACATATTGCACTTTTACTTTTTTCTCCAACACGTTCTTTTTGCATTATTTAAACCAAATTGAACATGTTTCATTATTTATGTCAGGCTAAATTGATTTTATTGATGTATTATATTAAGTTTATTCAGTATTTTTGTAATTGTCATTATTACAAATCAATTTAAAAAAATTGTCTGATTAATCGGTATTGGTATCGGCGTTGAAAAATCATAATCGTACGACCTCTAGTCTGTATTGGCAAACGAAAGTGTAACGGGTTTCTTCTACCTCCTTCTCTGATGAAGAGGTGGAACAAGGATCGGACCAAAATGCAACGTGGTTCGTTCGATACATCTTTAATTATGACAAAACACGAACAATACAAAACAACAAACGTCGAAAACCGAAACAGCCCTGACTGGTGCAACAAACACAAACACAGAGACAGGAACAATCACCCACAAACACACAGTGAAACCCAGGCTACCTAAATATGGTTCCCAATCAGAGACAACGATAATCACCTGACTCTGATTGAGAACCGCCTCAGGCAGCCATAGACTAATCTGTACACCCCACACAACCCCAAGACGAAACACACTACAAACAAACCCATGTCACACCCTGGCCTGACCCAATAAATGAAGATAACATAATAAATATAGACCAGGGCATGACAGAACCCACCTCCCCTAAGGTGTGGACTCCCGGACGCACAACAAAAACAATAGGGAGGGTCCGGGTGGGCGTCTGTCCATGGTGGCGGCTCCGGCTCGGGACGTGAAACCCACTCTATGAATGTCTTAGTCCCCCCTCCTCGCGTCCTAGGATTGTCCACCCTCGCCGCCGACCATGGCCTAGTAGTCCTCACCCAGAACCCCACTGGACTGAGGGGCAGCTTGGGACAGAGGGGCAGCTCGGGACAGAGGGGCAGCTCGGGACAGAGGGGCAGCTCGGGACAGAGGGGCAGCTCGGGACAGAGGGGCAGCTCGGGACAGAGGAAGCCCAGCACTGAGAGGAAGCCCAGCACTGAGAGGAAGCCCAGCCAGGTAGTTGAATCCGGCAGATCCTGGCTGGCTGGCAGTTCTGGCAGATCCTGGCTGACTGGCGGATCTGGAAGAGTCTGGTTGACTAGCAGATCTGGAAGAGTCTGGTTGACTAGCAGATCTGGAAGAGTCTGGTTGACTAACAGATCTGGAAGAGTCTGGTTGACTGGCAGATCTGGAAGAGTCTGGTTGACTGGCAGATCTGGAAAAGTCTGGCTGACTGGCAGATCTGGAAGAGTCTGGCTGACTGGCAGATCTGGAAGAGTCTGGATGACTGGCAGATCTGGAAGAGTCTGGCTGACTGGCAGATCTGGAAGAGTCTGGCTGACTGGTAGATCTGGAAGAGTCTGGCTGACTGGTAGATCCTGGCAGACTGACGGCTCTGGCTGCTTCATGCTGACTGATGGCTCTGGCTGCTCCATGCTGACTGGCGGCTCTGGCTGCTCCTTGCAGACTGGCAGCTCTGGCTGCTCCATGCAGACTGGCAGCTCCTTGCAGACTGGCAGCTCTAGCTGATCCATGCAGACTGGCAGCTCCTTGCAGACTGACAGCTCTAGCTGCTCCATGCAGACTGGCAGCTCTGGCTGCTCCATGCAGACTGGCAGCTCCTTGCAGACTGGCAGCTCTAGCTGCTCCATGCAGACTGGCAGCTCTGGCTGCTCCATGCAGACTGGCAGCTCCTTGCAGACTGGCAGCTCTAGCTGCTCCATGCAGACTGGCAGTTCTGGCTGCTCCATGCAGACTGGCAGCTCCTTGCAGACTGGCAGCTCTAGCTGCTCCATGCAGACTGACAGCTCTAGCTGCTCCATGCAGACTGGCAGCTCTGGCTGTTCCATGCAGACTGGCAGCTCCTTGCAGACTGGCAGCTCTAGCTGCTCCATGCAGACTGGCAGCTTTGGCTGCTCCATGCAGACTGGCAGCTCCTTGCAGACTGGCAGCTCTAGCTGCTCCATGCAGACTGACATCTCTAGCTGCTCCATGCAGACTGGCAGCTCTGGCTGCTCCATGCAGACTGGCAGCTCCTTGCAGACTGGCAGCTCTTGCTGCACCATGCAGACTGGCAGCTCTGGCTGCTCCATGCAGACTGGCAGCTCCTTGCAGACTGGCATCTCTAGCTGCTCCATGCAGACTGGCAGCTCTGGCTGCTCCATGCAGACTGGCAGCTCCTTGCAGACTGGCATCTCTAGCTGCTCCATGCAGACTGACAGCTCTGGCTGCTCCATGCAGACTAGAAGCTCAGGCTGCTCCGAACATGCAGGAGGCTCCGGCAGCGCTGGAGAGGAGAAAGGCTCCGACAGGACAGGAGAGGCGAGGCGCACTGTAGGCCTGATGCGTGGTGCTGGCACTGGTGGTATTGGGCCGAGGACACGCACAGGAAGCCTAGTGCGGGGAGCTGCTACCGGAGGGCCGGGGTGTGGAGGTGGTACTGGATAGACCGGACCGTGCAGGCGCACTGGAGCTCTTGAGCACCGAGCCTGCCCAACCTTACCTGGTTGAATACTCTCGGTTGCCCTGCCAGTGCTGCGAGGAGGAATAGCCCGCACTGGGCTATGTAGGCGAACCGGAGACACCGAGCGCAAGGCTGGTGCCATGTAAGCCGGCCCAAGGAGACGAACTGGGGACCAGATGCTTAGAGCCGGCTTCATGGCATTTGGCTCGACGCTCAATCTAGCCCGGCCGATACGAGGAGCTGAAATATACCGCACCGGGCTATGCACCCGCACTGGGGACACCGTGCGCACCACTGCATAACACGGTGCCTGCCCGGTCTCTCTAGCTCCCCGGTAAGCACAGGGAGTTTGCGCAGGTCTCCTACCTGGCGTAGCCATACTCCCTGATAGCCCCCCCCCCCAAGAAATTTTTGGGGCTGCTTTTCGGGCTTCCTTGCCAACCGTGTTCCCTCGTATCGTCGGCTCCTATCTCCGGCTGCCTCAGCTCTCCTTAGTGCCTCCACCTGTTCCCATGGGAGGCAATCTCTTCCGGCCAATATCTCCTCCCAAGTGTAACAACCTTTACCATCCAGCACGTCTTCCCATGTCCATACTCCGAATAATTCCTCCTCCCTTTGCTGCTCCAGCTGTCGCTGCCTGTTAACACGCTGCTCGGTCCGAGTGTGGTGGGTGATTCTGTAACGACGTTCTTCGTTTGTCGCAAGAAAGTCGGACCGAAATGCAGCGTGTTGGTTACTCATGTTCTTTAATGAAACAAATAACGGAACTATACATGAAATAACGAATAAATACAAAAACAACAAAACGGAACATGAAACCTAATTACAGCCTATCTGGTGAAACTACACAGAGACAGGAACAATCACCCACGAAATACAAAGTGAAAACCAGGCTACCTAAATACGGTTCCCAATCAGAGACAACGAGAATCACCTGACTCTGATTGAGAACCGCCTCAGGCAGCCAAACCTATACAACACCCCTACTCAGCCGCAATCCCAAATACTACAAACCCCAATACGAAAATACAATACATAAACCCATGTCACACCCTGGCCTAACCAAATATATAACGAAAACACAAAATACAATGACCAAGGCGTGACAGTTTGTTTCAGTTTTCAGTAGTTGAATCCTTTGACGTATTGTTGAGTTCAAAACTTTTCAGTTTCAACAAATGAACTGGGTTGGTTGAAAAGTGATAAACGTACATACCATACACTATTTTAACATAGTGGAAGATTCTGATTTTCATACTAAAATAGGTGTTGCTTTTGCACATATTTGTTCATTGGTTTTGCTAGTTATTGGGTTCATTTGTCTTACAATATGTTAAAATCAAATCAAGCTTTATTTATACCACACAATGGATTCACAGCAAAAAAAATGAAAATAAAACGAAATATTTAGTACACAAACAATAACTGAAAGACTAATGAGCATTCTTAGGATATGCCATTGATTAAAATATTAATTGGATGCAATATCCAACCCAAAAAATATAAGCTTGTTTTTTAGAAGGGGTTCTGAAAGACACTGAGGGTGTCTACTGAAAATTGACCAGTAACAACAGCTGGGACCTAAAAGACACCCACCATGAGACCCACTAAATCTGCCCAAGAGAAGGAAAACAAACGAAAAACCCACAATAAACTTAAAGACAGGAAGCAAACCAAAAAGGGGACGCAACTAAAGGTGTTGACTCTCCACATCTATGAAGACAACTGGAGCACTGGGCCAGACACTCTTAAATAGAACCTGGACCTGCTTAGGTGTAACACCTTCCCACTAACGAGATGGACAATTCAGCACAGGTGTAACACATACTGACTAACAAGGTGATTAACAAGCTTAACGTGCCAAAGTCCAACCTCAAAACATAAATGGAAAAACCAAAGCCTGTCACACCTTCCCCATTAAGACAGCAAATACATCCTATATTTTTGTTGGACAAGTTTGCTCACCACCAACAGAAAACAACCTTCATTTCACATTATATTCTACAATATACAGTGCCTTGCGAAAGTATTCGGCCTCCTTGAACTTTGCGACCTTTTGCCGCATTTCAGGCTTCAAACATAAAGATATAAAACTGTATTTTTTGTGAAGAATCAACAACAAGTGGGACACAATCATGAAGTGGAACGACATTTATTGGATATTTCAAACTTTTTTAACAAATCAAAAACTGAAAAATTGGGCGTGTACCAAGGCACTGTACCTTCTACAATATAAACATGGTGTCTGCTGGCTGTCAACATTTAAAAATAAAAATAAACACTTATTTTGAAATATTTTTTTCTCCTTTTTCTTTCTATAGAATCCTAAAACTCACTAGCTTCTAGAACACTCGTCCCCTTGGAACGAGCCCAAACAAAACTCATCTACAATACGGAAAAATGTGCAGTCAAAATAAATTAAGATCCATGGCAACGCATATCGATTTGGGAGAAAATCAGGTTGAACCTGCTCTTGAAAGTAACACAACAAAACAAAAAAAACACATGGAAATGGGAGATATATTTTACCTCACTGGTTAGACAACCTGCAGAAGATAGTCAGCTACATTTGAGTGTTGCATTTAAATTTAGGGGTCACTAAACAAAGAAAAACAACACTTATTTGTCATTACTCATATAAAATATCACGTTGACATCAATTGAGCGAGGGAGGGGAGATGAATTTGCAGGTCCTGTTAAAACTGACAGGTCAAAAACCACACAGAATCTGGGAATAATGTGTACATCACTGGTTAGAGGACAATTTGTTGAAAACAGTTAGCTACATTTTGAAGTATTGCATTTTGATTCAATTGAGTCACCAACGTGGTATGTGTAACAACTCTTTTTTTGTTAGTCACTTTTTGTTGAATCATATAAATAGTACTCTTTCAATTCAGAGCCTGGATCTTTCCCCTAAGGATACTATCCATATCATGTTGAAATCAATAGAACAGGGGGCAAACATTTAGGGTTCTACATTGTGAGATCATTAAATTACTCCTTCTGCAATGTTTAAACATTCTACATTGTGACATGATTAAAATACTCCTACTACAATGTTAAAACAATATAGCTTGTGACATTAATTAATTGATATCAGGAAATAACTCCATGTATTTTCTGATGTTTGATCAGAGATCTTTTATCAGAGTATCTCGTCACACTGATCACAGCTATGAGGTTTCTCTCCTGTGTGATTTCTCTAGTGTAGAGTCAGAGTGCTAGATGCAGCAAAACTCTTCCCACATTGATCACTGCTGTAAGATTTCTCTCCTGTGTGTATTCTCAGATGTTGAGTCAGAGCGCTAGATGCACCAAAACTCTTCCCACATTGACCACAGCTACAGGGTTTCTCTCCTGTGTGTGTTCTCTCTCTAATTTTAAGGCCTGATGAGGTGATTCTCTTCCCATAGTCAGATCAGCAGTGAGTTCTCTTCCCTGTGGATCTCTGCAGGTGTTTATTGAGGTGTTCTGATCTGGAGAGATCAGCTTCATGAGGTTGTTGAGGCTCCCCAGAGGATCCAAGATAGTCCTGTATCTCTCCTGTGTGAACAACAAAGTCCGACAGATGGTTAAAGGCCCACAACAGCAGAAATCCACTGTAAAAGATGATGCCAACAGTGTAGCCATGATGTTGTACAACAATTGACATCTGTAATGAATGTTAAAATTATTTTACAATTTAAAAAGAAATGAGCAACAAGTCATATTTTGTCTTGTTTTCACATTAGTAGTAACATCTAAGATTGTAGACTAGAAATAAGTATTCATGTTGTTGAAACTCTAAGCTGTGTGCCAGACGACTTTTGGTATCTAATATAGGCCCCTTTCTGTGTTTGCTAAAATTGTGGCACGAGGTTGATGCACATGCAATTTGATTGTAGAAACTCCTCCCTGCTAGTGAGGAAACCAATAGTTATGGATGTAGTATATCTGCAAAAGAGGAAACCGCTAGTTATGGATGTAGTATATCTGGTAATGAGGAAAACACTAGTTATGGATGTAGTATATCTGGTAATGAGGAAACCACTAGTTATGGATGTAGAATATCTGGTAATGAGGAAACCACTAGTTATGGATGTAGTATATCTGCTAATGAGGAAAACACTAGTTATGTATATTAACTTAATACTTAAAAAAAACACTTCAACCTGTAAAATGCTCGTTGGCTAGCTTTTCCATCAGCCTGACAATGAGGGTTTGTACACTGTTTGCCAAATTGGCCAATAACTTCACCTAACAACAAATATACCTATGTAATGAACAACGAAGCACTTTGGTTGTTGTTGCATGACATACATAGTGTACTCTAGGACACATAACAATAACATAGACCTACTGTAGGACCCATAACTTCCCCTAACAACAAATATAGGAAAATAGCTCTGTGTGTTGTACAATAGCCTATCCATCAAAGAACAATTCTCTACACATTATGAGCAAAGTATCTTTTTGTGCAAACAGACTAATGAGCCCCTACAGTAAATCAAGCAGACAATAACATAACGTTATAAACATCAATTTGAGTAATGAATGAAGAAGCACTTTGGTTGTTTTTGCATGTCGGGATATTTGATTGGAATTCAGAAAATGATTTGCTGGAACAGCTAATGATAGTTGAACATGTGAATAACTAAACAGCAACAGTATTAAGAATTGTGTAATTATTGAAGAACCGCGTTAATGACAGTATCCATTTGGGTGTTGTTAAGATTTTAGAATTGATTTAATTCACCTTTATATAAACAGGCAGGCCAGTTGAGAACAAGTTCTCATTTCCAAATGCGACCTGGCCAAGATAAAGCAAAGCAGTGCGACAAAAACAACACGTGGGATAAACAAACGTACAGTCATTAACACAATAGAAAAATCTATATACAGTGTGTGCAAATGGAGTACGGAGGTAAGGCAATAAATAGGCCATAGTAGCGAAGTAATTACAATTTATCAAATTGACACTGGAGTGATAGATGTGCAGATTATAACGTGCAAGTAGAAATACTGGTGTGCAAAATAGCATAAAAAGTCAATAAAAACATGGGGATGAGGTAGGCAGTTGGATGGACTATCTACAGATGGGCTGTGTACAGCTGCAGTGACTGGTAAGCTGCTCAGATAGCGAATGTGTCAGGATTTGGCCAGGGTTGTTCCGGGTTTTGGTCACTAGATGCCCCCATTGTGCTTTTTGACCTTATGTTTTTTCCCTTGTTCCCCATTATTATTTGCACCTGTGCCTCGTTTTCCCTGATTGTATTTAAACCCTTAGTTTCCCTCAGTTCTGTGCTCTGTGTTTGTATGTTAGCACCCAGCCCTAGTGTTCTGTGTATTCTTGTCGATTCCGGTGGATGCTCTTGTGGAATTCTGTTTTGGTTTTTGAGTATCTCTTGAGGCTTTTTTGTGCTATTCCTACCACCTTTTGGATTTGCCATTTTTTTGTATTGAAGGACTTCTCCTTATTTCTTTATTAAATACACCGTCTTAAGTACTGCTGTGTCTGCCTCATCTTCTGGGTTCTGCTGACTATTCGTGGCTCAGTTGGTTAAGTTACTGTTTCTCACTCCGGAGACCCAGGTTCGTAACAGGGTCCTGACAGAAACACAGAGCCAAAAATGAACCCAGAGGCAGCCAGTTCCCAGGACCATTTTGCCATGCTGTCCCACCACCAGGAGACTGTCCAACGCCACGAAGCCGCCCTGGTTCAGCAAGAGGCCTTAACCTCTTACATCTATAGGGGCGCTATTTCATTTTTGGATGAAAAACGTTCCCGTTTTAAACAAGATATTTTGTCACAAAAAGATGCTCGACTATGCATACAATTGCTACCGTTCGAAAGAAAACACTCTGACGTGTCCAGAAATACAAAGATCTTCTCTGTGCGTGCCCTATAACGTGAGCTTCAGGCAAAACCAAGATGAGATGGCATCCAGGAAATGACAAGGATTTTTGAGGCTCTGTATTCCATGGTCTCCTTATATGGCTGTGAACGCGAGAGGAGTAAGTCTGCCCTTTCTGTCATTTCCCCAAGGTGTCTGCAGCATTGTGACGTATTTGTAGGCAGATCATTGGAAGATTGACCATAACAGACCACATTTACCACGTGTCCGCCCGGTGTCCTGCGCCGAAATTGGTGCGCAAAAGTCACCTGCCAGTATTTTTCCAAACGATACAGAGAGTAAAGCAAGCTTCCACGAACTGCATGTCAATGAAGAGATATGTGAAAAAACACCTTGAGGACTGATTCCAAACAACGTTTGCCATGTTTCGGTCGATATTATGTAGTTAATCCGGAAAAAGTTTTACGTTGTAGGTGACTGCATTTTCGGTTCGTTTCGGTAGCCAGACGCAATGTAGAAAACGGAACGATTTCTCCTACACACAGACGCTTTCAGGAAACACTGCGCATTTGGTATGTGACTGAGAGTCTCCTCATTGAAAACATCAGAAGCTCTTCAAAGGTAAATGATTTTATTTATTTGGTTATCTGGTTTTTGTGAAAATGTTGCGTGCTACATGCTACACAAAATGCTATGCTAGCTTTGCATACTCTTACACAAATTAGTCAATTTCTATGGTTCAAAAGCATATTTTGAAAATCTGAGATGACAGTGTTGTTAAGAAAAGGCTAAGCTTGAGAGCAGAAGCATTATTTTCATTTTATTTGCGATTTTCAGAAATCGTTAACGTTGCGTTATGCTAATGAGCCTGAGGCTTTAGTCACAAACCCGGATCCGGGTTGGGGAGTTTCAAGAAGTTAATGGCTAGACATTCTCATCTTCTGTCGGAGATGCTGACTTCCATTAAGCAAATATCTGATCGTCTTACCCCGGCAACATTTCCCGTCCCAGTACCTCAGATTCACGTACCCATGGCAGTTAACCCCCTGGCTGAACCTCGTCTTCCACCTCCCCAACGGTTCTCAGGTGATCCAAGTGCTTGTAAAGGGTTTCTCACCCAATGTTCTCTCTCCTTTGAGCTACAACCCTCGTCGTTTCCCACCGACCGGTCTAAGATCACTTATATCATCACCCTGCTGTCGGAAAAAGCCCTGGCCTGGGCTACTGCTGTGTGGGATGCCCATAGTTCCTGCTGTGCCAGCTACTCTGCCTTTGCTGAGGAATTCAAACGAGTGTTTCAAGGCCCAAGCAGTGGTTCTGACTCAGCCAAACAGCTCCTGACTCTCCACCAAGGTTGGCGCAGCGTGACGGACTATGCCATCCAGTTCCGCACGGTGGCAGCAGCAAGTGGCTGGAACAACGAGGCGCTCACGGTGTGCTTTCTGAAAGGCCTTTCCGACACTATCCAAGATGAACTGGCCACTTGGGAACCACCGGACAATCTCGAGTCCCTGATCAAGTTGGCCTCACGCATTGACCAGCGTCTGAGAGAGAGAGAACTCAACCGTAGACCTCTAGCCCCTATCAGTCCCAGCTCCGAGTCCCCACCTTTATCCTCGCTGGCTCCATCGGAACCCATGCAGATTGGACGCATCTCCCAGGCTGAGAGAGACCGCCGGATGAGGGAGCGACGCTGTCTATATTGCGGCAAACCGGGCCATTTCCGTTCCACGTGTCCCGGGCTCCAGGGAAACGCCCTGTCCCGTACAGACCGGGGGAACTGTAACGGGAAACATAACCTCCTCCCATCCGTCCAACTCCCGTCTGCTCATTCCAGTCACCCTCTCCTGGGACAACCACAAGCTTCACCTTCAAGCCTTGGTAGACTCTGGAGCCGCAGGTAACTTCATGGATGGTGTCTGGGCGAAGGAGAATGGCGTTCCCTCTGAACCTCTAAGTGAACCCATGAGGGTCACTACATTGGATGGAAGCCCTTTGGGATCTGGACTTGTCACTCATGTCACTACCTCCTTGCGACTTTCAGTTTCACAACACCAGGAATTGATGAACTTTCATTTGATCTCCTGTTCCGAGTTCCCTCTCGTCCTTGGATACCCCTGGCTTCACAGCCATAACCCTCACATCGACTGGTCTGTGGGCACTATCAAGCAGTGGGGTCCTATGTGCCAAGCTACTTGTATTTTCCAGAATTCCCCGAGTTCTACTCCCGAGTCTTTAGAATCCATCGACCTGACCCGAGTTCCCGAGTGTTACCATGACCTCAAACTGGTGTTTAGCAAACAGAGGGCCACCATGCTACCACCCCATAGACCTTACGATTGCCCCATCGACCTGTTTCCGGGCACTTGCCCCCCAGGGGTCGGATCTTTTCCCTATCTCCACCCGAACGAGCTGCTATGGATACCTACATCAAGGACGCTCTGGAAGCAGGCCTCATGCGTCCATCCACCTCCCCGGCGGGAGCAGGGTTTTTCTTTGTGGCCAAGAAAGACGGTGGATTACGTCCTTGCATCGACTACCGGGGACTCAATGCCATAACCGTCCATAACCGTTACCCGCTACCCCTTATGGCCACAGCCTTCGAGCTGCTCCAGGAAGCAGTTGTTTTCACTAAGCTTGACCTGCGGAACACATACCATCTTGTGCGGATCAGACCTGGTGACGAGTGGAAGACCGCTTTCAACACGCCTACTGGTCACTATGAATACTTGGTGATGCCCTTCGGCCTGACCAACGCCCCAGCGGTGTTCCAAGCGCTCATAAGCGATGTGCTTAGGGATATGCTTAACATATGTGTTCGTTTACTTGGATGACATCCTCATCTTTTCGAGCTCCCTTCAAGAACACACTAAGCATGTCAGACAAGTACTCAAACGCCTCCTGGACAGCCATCTGTACGTTAAGCCGGAAAAATGTGAATTCCATTCATCCCGAGTACAATTCCTGGGATTTGTAGTGGAACCCGGTCGAGTCCAAATGGACCCCAGGAAGGTAGAGGCGGTAGCGGATTGGCCCACCCCCAAATCCGTTAAGGAAGTTCAGCGTTTCCTGGGCTTCACAAACTTTTACCGCAAGTTCATCAAGAACTTCAGCTTGGTGGCAGCCCCTCTCTCAGCTTTAACCAAGGGTGGCAATGCAAGGTTTTTGTGGGGAAGAGAAGCTGAGACGGCCTTCCAAGGACTCAAGCAGCGCGTTCTCTCTGCTCCCATCCTGATACTACCGACTACGGATGAACCATTTGTGGTGGAGGTAGACGCATCAGAGGTTGGTGTTGGAGCTGTCCTGTCTCAGAGGGGTGAAGACAAGAAGCTTCATCCGTGCGCTTTCTTCTCACACCGGCTTACCCCGACTGAGAGGAACTACGATGTGGGGATCGTGAACTCCTAGCGGTTAAGATGGCATTGAAGGAATGGAGACACTGGCTCGAGGGGGCTTCTCACCCATTTCAAGTGCTTACGGACCACAAAAATCTGGAGTATATCCAGCAGGCGAAGCGGTTGAACTCTAGACAAGCTAGATGGTCTCTTTTCTTCAATCGATTCCAGTTTATCCTCACCTATCGGCCCGGGTCGAAGAATCTCAAACCGGATGCCCTGTCCCGAGTCTACGCTCCTGCCATTCGAGATGACACGGACATGCCTGTCCTTCCTGCTGCTAAGATTGTGGCTCCGATCTCGTGGCAAGTTGAGGATACCGTGAGACGTGCTCAAGCTAGCGAACCAGACCCGAAAGGAGGTCCTGCCAATCGGTTGTTTGTCCCCAAGGCAGTGAGGACTCAGGTCCTTCTGTGGGGGCACTCCTCTCGCCTCACCTGTCATCCGGGCGTAGGTCGCACCTTGGAGTTCATCCAGCGTAAGTTCTGGTGGCCTACCATAAGAGAAGACGTTGCCACTTTCGTCAATGCCTGTCCCGTGTGCTGCCAGGGCAAATCTTCTCACCTCCACCCTCAAGGACTCCTTCACCCTTTACCTGTTCCCCACAGACCCTGGTCCCATATCTCATTGGACTTTATTACTGGACTTCCTCCATCCCATGGCAATACTACTATCCTAGTCATAATCGACAGGTTTTCAAAGGCGGCCAGGTTCGTCCCTATGACTAAGTTACCTTCTGCCAAGGAAACGGCTGAGTTGGTAATTAATCATGTGTTCCGAGTCTTCGGCATTCCTCAAGATATGGTTTCTGACAGAGGTCCCCAGTTCGCCTCAAGGTTTTGGAAGGCCTTCTGCCAACTCATGGGGGCTTCTGCCAGTCTATCTTCAGGGTACCATCCGGAGTCCAACGGCCAAACAGAGAGGATGAATCAAGAGCTGGAAACCACCCTCCGATGTATGACTCGTGACAACCCGTCCACATGGTCATCCTTTATTGTTTGGGCCGAATACGCGCACAACACCTTGCGCTCCTCCTCCACTGGTATGTCCCCGCACGAGTGTCAGTTTGGCTATGCTCCTCCATTGTTCCCGGACCAGGAGGCAGAAGTCAGAGTGCCTTCAGCCTTGAAGTTCGTCAGACGCTGTCGGCATATGTGGAGGAAGACCCGTCTTAATCTTATGCGTTCCTCACAGAGGTACCAACAACAAGCCAACAGACGTCGCCGTCCCGGGCCTACCCTGCGCCCCGGCCAGAGAGTCTGGCTCTCCACAAGAGACTTACCTCTACGGGTGGAGTCTCGCAAGCTGTCCCAAAAATACATCGGTCCCTTCAAGGTTGCCAGGAGAGTTAACCCAGTTTCTTATCGCCTACACTTACCCAGATCCCTTAAGATTAATCCCACATTTCACATTTCATTGTTAAAACCTGTTGTTTTTTCTCCCCTTGTCCCGGCAGACAGACCTCCCCCTCCGCCTCGTGTCATTGGAGGCCAGCCGGCTCATACCGTCAATTGGATACTGGATTCCCGCCGGGTGCAGCGGTCCTGGCAGTATCTGGTGGACTGGGAAGGCTACAGTCCCGAGGAGCGCTCCTGGGTTCCTGCCAAAGACATCCTGGACCCTGACCTCATTCGTCAGTTCAGGGCCCTCCACCCTGAGAGAGCTGGTAGGAACGTCAGGAGCCGTTCCTAGGGGGGGGGATTCTGTCAGGATTTGGCCAGGGTTGTTCCGGGTTTTGGTCACTAGATGCCCCCATTGTGCTTTTTGACCTTATGTTTTTTCCCTTGTTCCCCATTATTATTTGCACCTGTGCCTCGTTTTTCCCTGATTGTATTTAAACCCTTAGTTTCCCTCAGTTCTGTGCTCTGTGTTTGTATGTTAGCACCCAGCCCTAGTGTTCTGTGTATTCTTGTCGATTCCGGTGGATGCTCTTGTGGAATTCTGTTTTGGTTTTTGAGTATCTCTTGAGGCTTTTTTGTGCTATTCCTACCACCTTTTGGATTTGCCATTTTTTTGTATTGAAGGACTTCTCCGTTTTTCTTTATTAAATACACCGTCTTAAGTACTGCTGTGTCTGCCTCATCTTCAGGGTTCTGCTGACTATTCGTGGCTCAGTTGGTTAAGTTACTGTTTCTCACTCCGGAGACCCAGGTTCGTAACCGGGTCCTGACAGAATGCTTAAAGTCTCCAGCTTCAGTGATTTTTGCAATTCGTTCCAATCATTGGCAGCAGAGAACTGGAAGGAAAGGAGGCCAAAGTAGGTGTTGGCTTTGTGGATGACCAGTGAGATATACATCCTGGAGTGCATGCTATGGGTGGGTTTTGCTATGGTTACCAGTGAGCTGAGTTAAGGCGGCCTAGCAAAGACTTATAGATGACCTGGACCCGAATATGTAGTGAGGGCCAGCCGACGAGAGCAGTGGTTTATGGGGCTTTGGTGTCAAAACGGATGGCACTGTGATAGACTGCATCCAGTTTGCTGAGTAGAGTGTTGGAGGTTATTTTTTATAAAATTACATCATCGAAGTCAAGGATCGGTTGGGTAGTCAATCACCCGCAGCAATAGCAACATCATTGGTATGTACAGAGAAAAGAGTTGGTCCGAGAATTGAACCCTGTGGTACCCCCATAGAGCCTGCCAAAGGTCCGGACAACAGGCCCTCCGATTTGACACACTGAACTCTGTCTGAGAAGTAGTTGGTGAACCAGGAGAGTCAGTCATTTGAGAAAGCAAGGCTGTTAAGTCTGCCGATAAGAATACGGTGATTGACAGAGTTGAAAGCCTTGGTCAGGTTGATGAAGACGGCTGCACAGTACTGTCTTTTATCGATGGCGGTTATATTTTTGGTAACTTAAGCGAGGCTGAGGTGCACCCGTGACCAGCTCGGAAACGGGATTGCACAGCAGAGAAGGTACGGTGGGATTCTAAATGGTCAGTGATCTGTTTGTTAACCTCTTACATCTATAGGGGCGCTATTTCATTTTTGGATGAAAAACGTTCCCGTTTTAAACAAGATATTTTGTCACAAAAAGATGCTCGACTATGCATATAATTGATAGCTTTCGAAAGAAAACACTCTGACGTGTCCAAAACTACCAAGATATTCTCTGTGCGTGCTCTAGAACGTGAGCTTCAGGCAAAACCAAGATGAGATGGCATCCAGGAAATGAGCAGGATTTTTGAGGCTCTGTTTTCCATTGTCTCCTTATATGGCTGTGAATGCGAGAGGAATGAGCCTGCCCTTTCTGTCGTTTCCCCAAGGTGTCTGCAGCATTGTGACGTATTTGTAGGCAGATAATTGGAAGATTGACCATAAGAGACCACATTTACCAGGTGTCCGCCTGGTGTCCTGCGCCGAAATTGGTGCGCAAAAGTCACCTGCCAGTATTTTTCCATGGGATACAGAGAGGAAAGCAAGCTTCCACGAACTGCATATCAATGAAGAGATATGTGAAAAAACACCTTGAGGATTGATTCCAAACAACGTTTGCCATGTTTCGGTAGATATTATGTAGTTAATCCGGAAAAAGTTTTACGTTGTAGGTGACTGAATTTTCGGTTCGTTTCGGTAGCCAGACGCAATGTAGAAAACGGAACGATTTCTCCTACACACAGACGCTTTCAGGAAAAACTGCGCATTTGGTATGTAACTGAGAGTCTCCTCATTGAAAACATCAGAAGCTCTTCAAAGGTAAATGATTTTATTTATTTGGTTATCTGGTTTTTGTGAAAATGTTGCGTGCTAAATGCTACTCAAAATGCTATGCTAGCTTTGCATACTCTTACACAAATTAGTCAATTTCTATGGTTCAAAAGCATATTTTGAAAATCTGAGATGACAGTGTTGTTAAGAAAAGGCTAAGCTTGAGAGCAGACGCATTATTTTCATTTTATTTGCGATTTTCAGAAATCGTTAACGTTGCGTTATGCTAATGAGCCTGAGGCTTTAGTCACAAACCCGGATCCGGGGTGGGGAGTTTCAAGAAGTTAACTTGGCTGTCGAAGACTTTAGAAAGGCAAGGCAGGACGGATATAGGTCTGTAACAGTTTGGGTCTAGAGTGTCACACCCTTTGAAGAGGGGGATGACCGCAGAAGTGTTCCAATCTTTATGAATCTCAAACAATACTAAAGAGAGGTTGAACAGACTAACAGTAAGGGTTGTCACAATGGCAGCAGACCATTTTAGAAAGAGAGGGTCCAGAATGTCTAGCCCAGCTGATTTGTACGGGTCCAGGTTTTGCAACTCTTTCAGAACATCAGCTATGTGGATTTGGGTGAAGGAGAAGCTGGGGAAAGTAGCTGAGGGGGGTGGGGAGCTGTTGGCCGGGGTTGGGGTAGCCAGGAGGAAACTATGGCCAGCCGTAGAGAAATGCTTGTAGAAATTTTCGATTATCTTGGAGTTATCAGTGGTGACAGTGTTTCCTATCCTCAGTGCAGTGGGCAGCTGGGAGCAGGTGCTCTTATTCTGCATGGACTTTACAGTGTCCCAAAACTTTTTGGAATTAGAGTTACAGGATGCAATTTTTGTTTGAAAAAGCTAGCCTTTGCTTTCCTAACTGTGTGTATTGGTTCCTGACTTCTCTGAAAAGTTGCAGATCGCGGGGACTATTAGATGCTCGTGCAATACGCCACAGGATATTTCTGTGCTGGTCGAGGGCAGTCAGGTCTGGAGTGAACCAAGGGCTATATCTGTTCTTAGTTCAACATTTTTGGAGGAAATTACTTTTAAGGAACGACAAGGCATCCTCTGACGGGATATGGTCAATATCCTTCCAGGATACCCCGGCCAGGTCGATTAGAAAGGCCTGCTTGCAGAAGTGTTTCAGGGAGCGTTTCACAGTGATGAGGGGTGGTCGTTTGACCGCGGACCCATAACGAATGCAGGCAATGAGGCAGTGATCACTGACATCCTAATTGAAACAGCAGAGGTGTATTTGAACAAAGCAGTTAACCCACTGTTCCTAGGCCATCATTGAAAATAATAATTTGTTCTTAACTAACTTGCCTAGTTAAATAAAGGTAAAATAAAAAATTTGGAGGGCAAGGTGGTCAGGATAATATCTATGAGCGAACCCATGTTTACGGTTTTAGGGTTGTACCTGGTGGGTTCCTTGATAATTTGTGTGAGAAGCTTGGATTGTAGGACAGCCGGGGTGTTAAGCATATCCAGGCTAAGGTCACCTCACAAAACGAACTCTGAAGATAGATGAGGTGTAGTGCTTTTCTTCCGTTGAAGGAGAGGAGGACCAAAATTCAGCGTGGTTAGAGTTCAACATGTTTGGCTGGCTGCCCCATGCAGACTGACAGCTCTAGCTGCTCCATGCAGACTGGCAACTCTGGCTGCTCCATGCAGACTGGCAGCTCTGGCTGCTCCATGCAGACTGGCAACTCTGGCTGCTCCATGCAGACTGGCAGCTCTGGCTGCTCCATGCAGACTGGCAGCTCTGGCTGCTCCATGCAGACTGGCAGCTCTGGCTGCTCCATGCAGACTGGCAGCTCTGCTCCATACAGGCAGGAGGCTCCGGCAGCGCTGTAGAGGAGGAAGGCTCTAGAAACGCTGAACAGGCGGGAGACTCCGACAGCGCAGGAGAGGGAGAAAATGCTGGCTGCGCTGAACAGGCGAGGCGCACTGAAGGCCTGATGCGTGGTGCTGGCACTGGTGGTATTGGGCCGAGGACACGCACAGGAAGCCTAGTGCGGGGAGCTGCTACCGGAGGGCTGGGGTGTGGAGGTGGTACTGGATAGAGGACACGCACAGGAAGCCTGGTGCGGGGAGCTACCATCGGAGGACTGGTGTGTGAAGGTGGCACAGGATGGACTGAACCGTGAAGGTGTACTGGAGAGCCTGAGAGCAGGACTGGCACAGGATGTGCAAGGCTAGGTAGGTACACAGGAGGCCTAGTGCGTGAGGCTGGTACATTTTTCACCAGCCGACTAACACGCACCTCAGGACTAGTATGGAGCGCTGACCCAGGTGCCATTAAATCCCCGATAAGCTCCGTCGGACGAATCTTATACCTAAAGCACCAAACTAGCAACTCCCTCATTACTTTCTCCTCCAATTTCCCCATTAACTCCTTCACAGTCTCTGCTTCGCTCACCTCCAACACCGGTTCTGGTCTCCTCCTTGGCTCCTCACGATAAACAGGGAGAGTTGGCTCAGGTCTGTCTCCTGACTCAACCACTCCCCCTCTGAGCCCCCCCCCCCCAAGAAATTTTTGGGGCTTCGCTCTGCGCCGCCGTGTCTTTCTTTTCGACTCCATTCTCCTATAGCCCTCTTCGCACTGCTCCAGCGAATCCCAGGCGGGCTCCGGCACTCTCTCTGGGTCGGCCGCCCACCTGTCTATTTCTTCCCACGTCGTATACTCCAATCCTCTGCTGTCCATAACGTCCTCCCTTCGCTGCTCTAGCTGCCTGTTAACACGCTGCTCGGTCCGTGTGTGTGGGTGATTCTGTAACGGCGTTCTTCGTTTGCCGAAAGAGAGTCGGACCGAAATGCAGCGTGTTGGTTACTCATGTTTATTAATAGAACAAACGACGATACATGAAAAAACAAAAACAACAAATGGAACGTGAAAACCTATACAGCCTGTCTGGTGAAACTAACACAGAGACAGGAACAATCACCCACGAAATACAAAGTGAAACCCAGGCTACCTAAATACGGTTCCCAATCAGAGACAACGAGAATCACCTGACTCTGATTGAGAACCGCCTCAGGCAGCCAAACCTATGTAACACACACCCCTAATCAGCTACAATCCCAATAACTAAAAAACCCCACTAAGAATTACGACAAACAATAAACCCATGTCACACCCTGGCCTGACCAACTAATTAACTAAAACACAAAATACTAAGACCAAGGCGTGAAACTCACGCCTCGCTGGAAGCCCTGCCTTCTACATGTGATGAACTTGAGGCCCGGATTTATTCCTTAAATTTAATAACGCTCTTCACCGACCCAGGAAGGGGTAGGGCCAAACAGGTGTTGTATCTCGTTTCCCTCCTTCAGGGAACACTTATTATAGTGTTAGGTTATAATTTTTCAGAGTAAATAACTCACGGACACCTGAGAAGCTTAACCAAGTTTAAATATTCCCAAAGGGTCGTGTAGTGGAAATTTCCTGTATTTACCAAATCATGAGAGCAAACCACACACAAGTCAGAGTTATCATAAAGTCCATCTTTAATTATCTGAGCTCCATCACAACCCTGTGACTCTCAGATCAATTCAGTATCTATAAATGAATTCTCTGAGAGTCCTTACACATTGCAATTGAGATCCTTTATAGCAAAGACACACATAGCCAAACAGCATTGGCTGTAAAATATCGTTCAGCTTTGTCTCCTAACTATGTTCTTATCTCGCTCTTAGGACCATAAAACAAAACCTCATCAACAGGCATATATCAAAAACACCCCTCCTGGACAAGATCACAGAGACACAGTGACTGGCACACAGGCATTGTGGAGCCAAGAGATAATTGTTTTAAAAGATATGTTTACATATGAAGACAAGCTTGACCTCTCCCCTCTCTACAGCCCAAGTAACTGAAACATTGACAGAGAACAGAGAACTGCAAATGGCCACCACTATTGTACAACAAGATACATTCTGATGAGAAGTAACTCATAAGCATATAATGAAAATAAAACATCTTATCTATGTTACCCAACTATTCGGATTATTCCCCAACAGTCGTTACAGCTGTAGTTCAGACAAAAACATGTTCTCACCATCACAAGTATATATACCCCACTTTGGACACTCCTCCTTCTCTCCAATCCTTACATCTTCTGGTTCGACAGGAAGAGGGTAACAGGATACTAAACCCTTATTACTCCCTTCAGGGGATCTGACCTGACCTCCTGACCTCAACCCCTCCTTCTCCTAATCCACAGATGTCCATCCACTTCCCCTAAAGCAATCCTGTGATCTCTTCCCGTCCACCCAGCACATTCCACAGCCAATGGGGTCTTTCTACCGATCTCACTCCTCACTCTGCGTCTGATCTATCATGTCTTTAATATCTCAATGTTCAAAATTTAGAATCCAATAATAGTCATAAAGTTCCACTCCCTTTCAGTCGGTCAACTTCGGTAAACCATACCATGGGAAAATACAATCATTCCCCATGCCGACCCAAACGGATACTAAATTAAACGGCCCCAGCAGACCGGGGGGGGGGGGGGTCTTCTGAATAGGTTGGGGCGGCAGCGTAGCCTAGTGGTTAGAGCGTTGGACTCGTAACCAAGCTGACAAGGTACAAATCTGTAGTTCTGCCCCTGAACAAGGCAGTTAACCCACTGTTCCTAGGCTGTCATTGAAAATAAGAATTTGTTCTCAACTGACTTGCCGAGTAAAATAAAAATAACATTTTTAAAAATGTTATGTCGACGACCGGCTCCCTCCGAGTCAGGTTATGTTGACGACCGGCTCCCTCCAAGTCAGGTTATGTCGACGACCGGCTCCCTCCGAGTCAGGTTATGTCGACGGCCGGCTACCTCCGAGTCAGGTTATGTCGACGACCGGCTCCCTCTAGTCAGGTTATATTGATGACTGGCTCCCTCTAGTCATTTGTGTCTTATTTATTTTATCAAACAGCGTGCTTAAATTAAAGCATCATACGTTCAGTACATATAGATTTTATAAAAACACATGGGGCGATTGGTAGAAATTACAGATGACTCTTGATTGACCAAGATGTATTTTAGTTGGGGACAACACTAGAACATGATTTTGGGGCTCCCGAGTGGCGCAGCAGACACTGCATCTCAGTGCTTGAGGCGCCACTACAGACACCCTGGTTCAAATCCAGGCTGTATCACAACCGGTCGTGACTCGGAGTCCCATAGGGCGGCGCACAATTGGCCCAGCGTCGTCCGGCTGAGGCAGTGTTGTGTCTATCATTAAACTGAAGACTTATGGTTTTTATCAAAGATTCTCTGTAATTAGTATTACGTGATTAGACTGATTAGTCATGTAACCGTAATTAACTAGGAAGTCGGGGCACCAAGGAAAAATATTCAGATTACAAGGTTATAATTTCCTAATATAACCTTTCAGATATTTTCTTATCTGATCCATAGTCTCCTGATTAATTAATTATTTACTTTACCTCACGTTAGTCTCATTCCAAACGTCGTAAATTGTTGGCTATCTGCACGAGCCCGGTCTTCACTATGAGTCATCCGTATTTGTCTTAAATTATTTATTTATTACTAACTAAGTAAGTGGTTACAAGAAATGATAGGAGAATGTGCCCTAGTGGGCTAAACCGGCATGGCGGCTTGTTAGGCAAAAGGGGAAGTGGGGGTCAACTAAGAAGTCACTACAGAGTGATAATTATAACAATTGAAATGCTAATCCTTTGCACACGAACGCTCACTCATTCTGGAACAATTGCAATCAATATATATATTTACGCTCAGTGTGTTTTCTTGATCGCTGGTGAAAAGTTCATTTCTGTTGGAGTCTCTCTCTCTCTCTCTCTCTCTCTCTCTCTCTCTCTCTCTCTCTCTCTGGGGATAGTTCAGAGTGACATTCATTCATTTGTTATAGAATGGATGTTTCGGCGGATGTCGTTCTTCGCGTTCAATGATACCGAATTCCTAGCTGCAGACCTTTGTCCCCCCTAATGGAGAAAAACATGGTCTGTCTGGTGATAATTTCTCAAAGTTGGGTTTTATTCGGAATTGCAGAAAAGGGGCTGTCCCAGGACGACTGACCCTAACTAGGCTCAGAGGCGGTCCTCTGATTTAGTTAACTCCAATCCCCTTTTTGAGTTTTCCTTCATTAAACAGTCCAAAATCACATTGTAAAATTGTGTAAACAGTATCATACTCACTCATTCATCCTATACAACAATTAGATGTAAACCCCATATCTGAGGCTATTATATAAACAGTGTTATGGCAATGTGGCCACACCATCTCCCATGAGCCTCCCCAAGTTGTAACAAACAGACCAGTTCGTAGCTGGATTCTTCACTTTTATACTTTCTCCGGAACATGAAATATGTTCGTACCTCAAGTTCTGTAAGGTGGAAGGAATTCCTTTGTTCACTATGAAAATGTACTCTCTCTATACTGTGTGTCCATGAGGAGATCCTCAGGAATTTATGACGTCTCTCTCTCGCCACAGCAGCCTAGTTGAAGGAGGAAAGGGGGGTGGGCAGGGAGAGGGGGATGGGGCTCGCCACACCCAAAGAGGCAACGTCATGACATACCCCCCCTGGTGGTTTGGATCTTGTTTGTCCTGCAAGTTACAAATCAACATAAAATCATGATCACGTGATTTCCTGTTTGTAGATCATTGTTGCAATCCCCTTTGGTGGTTGAACTTGGTAGGCTTCTCTGAAAACGGTGCAGTCCACCTCTTAAAACCTTTCTAGCGCAGGCGTTCCGCGAAATTCAAAAATATTTTGGGGAAATATTTAACTTTCACACATTAACAAGTCCAACACAGCAAATGAAAGATAAATGTCTTGTTAATCTACCCATCGTGTCCGATTTTAAAAAAGCACAACATATGATTATGTTAGATCTCCACCAAGTCAACAAAAACAGCCAAAGATAAGAGTCACAAAAGCAGAAATATAGATAAAATTAATCACTAACCTTTGATGATCTTCATCAGATGACACTCATAGGACATCATGTTACACAATACATGTATGTTTTGTTCAATAATGTGCATATTTATATCCAAAAATCTCAGTTTACATTGGTGCGTTACGTGCAGTAATGTTTGGATTACAAAACATCCAGTGATTTGCAGAAATACTCATAATATACATTGATAAATGATGCAAGTGTTACTCACAGAATTAAAGATAGACTTCTCCTTAACCTCTTGGAACTCTCTTGGAACTCATTTTTGGATAAAAAACGTTCCCTTTTTAAACAGGATATTTTGTCACGACATGATGCTCGACTATGCATATAATTGACAGCTTTGGATAGAAAACACTCTAACGTTTCCAAAAGTGCAAAGATATTGTCTGTGAGTGCAACAGAACTGATGTTACAGGCGAAACCCAGATAAAAATCCAATCAGGAAGTGCCCCATATTTTGAAAGCGCTGCATGCCAATGACTCCTTACAGTGCCTTGCGAAAGTATTCGGCCCCCTTGAACTTTGCGACCTTTTGCCACATTTCAGGCTTCAAACATAAAGATATAAAACTGTATTTTTTTGTGAAGAATCAAAAATAACTGGGACACAATCATGAAGTGGAACGACATTTATTGGATATTTCAAACTTTTTTAACAAATCAAAAACTGAAAAATTGGGCGTGCAAAATTATTCAGCCCCCTTAAGTTAATACTTTGTAGCGCCACCTTTTGCTGCGATTACAGCTGTAAGAGTTTATTAGAGTTTATACCTGTTTTTAAGACACTACTTAATAGTGTTAAAGAGGGAACGGTTTCTCAAAACCATCTTACCACTAAGTTCATCTTCAAAACCATTGGATGCCTTAAAATGCATTTGGGAAACTGGGACCAGGTATCCAGTTTCCACCTCTTCTTCCTTCTTTTTTGATGTAACAATCATCTCCCTCTTCTTTTACTGTAACATCCTCCTCTCTCACTCTGAACGCGTCTTCCTCTTCTTTCACTGAAATGTCTTTCTCTTCTTCTTTCACGGTAACAGCCTCACCCTCTACTTGTTTTTGTATTGTAACATCTTTCTCTTCCTCCTCTTTCACCAGAGCTTCTTTCTTCGTCCAGCAGAACTCTTCTTCTTTAGCAGGAGAGTTGCTTAGTGAGCTCATGATCGGAGATGTTAGCTAGCTAGGCTAATGCTAACTTAACCAGCCCGCTAGCTGACTAATAACAACAACACCGTAAATATGAAATTAAATCGGATAACTAACTAGACGACAGAAGTGGGTTTAAATCACAGTGGCTAATATACACTAAAGCGTCTAAAGAGCTTTATTGGTTCGAGTATTTTGTCTAGCAAGCTACCGAGGTGGCTGACTAACTGTTGCTGCTGTTGAAAGAAGCGTTCCGTCCACTAGAATATACGTCACACCAGCAGCATTGACTTAAAGTCTCACATCGTCATATTCTGACTGGAGTGGGTAATGCTGAGTCAATATATTTTTTCTGTGATTTCATTTTTTTCGTCAACCGTTCCATCTTATCTTAGTTAATGTAGAGACAAACGATTATGCATTTTTTTTATCATAAAGTTCATTCACAAGTCACAAATACCGGAGCATGTGAGTTCAAATATACTTTTTTTTACTTCATAATAAAAGCCGAGCCGGACAACTGCCTTCCAGCAGTTTTATACATTTGTCCTTCTTATGTCACACTCATAGTAACTCCTCTTATTGGCTCATCACCTCTGGCATTTAGCCACCGTTATCATATTGCTTTCATATTAGGACATGGAACCTGTAGTCTCACATAAATAGTTTAATGCATGCAGGACCATAGCAACAGACCTTGACACTCTACAGGAATAACCAATACATGACATCCTGCTGACTCCACTGAAAGGGGAACCACTGTTCTGGAAAAAACCCAAGAGGTGTAACCATAGTTGGCCATAACAGTTACAAGAATAACCACCTGCATGTCTAATGGTGTCCAATGACCAAGAGCACAGAGAGCACTAGTTTTGCTGGCGCCTTCTGAAATAAATAATTTCCAAATATGTACTGAAAAATTCACGATACTATGTTCTTGCCTATTGTGCAGTGGATGATTTAAAATACCTGTATGCCTATGGATGTGTAGCTAGCTATCTAGCCGATCTGTGTATGGACCCAAAAGTTTGGTATAGATATTAGTACAGAACCTAGCTATGAACCTCAGCTATCATAGCCAGACATATCAACTTCTAAACAGCCTGAATGACATTAATGAAGCCTATGGATTGAGTAGAATATAATAACTGTGTGACAAGGATACAAGTCATATATGCATGTAGTTATTACCATGCATGAGATTTTTTATTTTATTTGACCTTTATTTAACTAGGCAAGTCAGTTAAGAACAAATTCTTATTTTCAATGACGGCCTAGGAACAGTGGGTTAACTGCCTGTTCAGGGGCAGAATGACAGATTTGTACCTTGTCAGATCCCCACATTGTAGCCTGTACATTTATTATTTTCACTGATCATGTACTCTACCTTGACAAATAAATGTGCAGTTCAGGTATGAATGTCTTTGAGATTATTTTAGTCATATCCAATACCAGGAGAATCAAATTCCAGTCTTTGAATGACGCTGTGTCTGCATGTCTGTATTACAATTATACACTTCAACAGTGTTTACCAATCTTGGTCCTGGAGCATCAATGGTTACACATTGTAACTAATAGACTCGAAACAGGATTTAATTAGTTAATTCATATGTACAGAAATAAAATGTAAAAAACAGAACCCTACACTTCCTATGCATCATGTAAATACTCTAACACCGGTTCATATCAACATCTAATGTCCTTCATCTGCTTTGATCTGATAAACACAGGATAGGTGGAGTACTTCATCACATTACACTTCATTTCAACCAGTAGAGAATTTGAAACGCTTTATTGAAAAATACATTATCCAAGTGTTATAAATACAAGTTCAATCTGTACTTCAATGCACATCTGTTGTGCATTATTAAAACAGAGGAAGAAAGAGGAGGCGGCGAGAGAGGTGTAAAAGACAGAAAAGGAAAGAGGTAAACACATAGGAGCAGGGAAGGCAGCACATGATTAATAAATTACAATTATATAATAATGTCTAGTCGGCCCAAAGGTTATCTTAAAAGCAGGTGAGGTGGCGATGATGGGACTGGGGGTTGGCATCCTCTCACATCAAAACATGTCTGCAGACGAGAGACAGATGGAGAGAGATAGCATGTTTAAGCCTTGTGTTTTTAGTTTTTATTCTAACATTGTTAGTCATCAATCAGGAGGTGAAATGCAAAACTGACCTTGGATCATTAACTCTGGGACTACTGCATCTCTATCTGTATTTCAATGTAAAGCATATCTTTAACAATACTTCCTGTTGAACTGACCAAGTGACCTCTCACCTCTGATCATGCTGTGCCCTCCATGTAGCCAGTTCAGATGCAGGAGGGTTTAACTGACACAGCTGAAATAACCTAGAGGATTTAGGGAGAAGGGGAGAGAGGGTCGAAGTGAAGGAGATGAGAATATAAGATACCTGCAGGCTGCACTGAGAAAATAAGATACCTGCAGGCTGCACTGTTTTTATATGTTGGCAAAAAAAATTTTTACATCGTTGGCAATGGCAATAAAAGTTACTTTTAGATTTGTATAGTTTTAATTTAGATTTAGATAGAATGTAGATTAATCACAGACAGTAATTTTGAGATACGATTATAAATTAAATTATACTGTTCCACGAAAATGTGCATATATGAAAATCATAACTGCACACAGATCGGTAGAAATGGTAAGATACATTGGCACTCCAATTGGAAAAGATTGCCAACCGCTGGTGTAGCCCATTACCGGAAACTTCAGGAGCATAATGGCAGAATTTCTCTCTCTTCTGGTTAGGTTATCTTGATCTCTGGCTCCCTCCAGTCATTGTGTGTCGTATTTAATCAAACAGCTTAAAGCATAATTTCAGTTCAGTACATACACAGTTGATTTTTATAAAAACACATGGGGTGATTGGTACATTTACATTTAAGTCATTTAGCAGACGCTCTTATCCAGAGCGACTTACAAATTGGTGAATTCACCTTCTGACATCAGTGGAACAGCCACTTTACAATAGTGCATCTAAATCATTTAAGGGGGGTGAGAAGGATTGCTTTATCCTATCCTAGGTATTCCTTGAAGAGGTGCGGTTTCAGGTGTCTCCGGAAGGTGGTGATTGACTCCGCTGTCCTGGCGTCGTGAGGGAGTTTGTTCCACCATTGGGGGGCCAGAGCAGCGAACAGTTTTGACTGGGCTGAGCGGGAACTGTACTTCCTCAGTGGTAGGGAGGCGAGCAGGCCAGAGGTGGATGAACGCAGTGCCCTTGTTTGGGTGTAGGGCCTGATCAGAGCCTGGAGGTACTGCGGTGCCGTTCCCCTCACAGCTCCGTAGGCAAGCACCATGGTCTTGTAGCGGATGTGAGCTCTCCACTGGAAGCCAGTGGAGAGAGCGGAGGAGCGGGGTGACGTGAGAGAACTTGGGAAGGTTGAACACCAGACGGGCTGCGGCGTTCTGGATGAGTTGTAGGGGTTTAATGGCACAGGCAGGGAGCCCAGCCAACAGCGAGTTGCAGTAATCCAGACGGGAGATGACAAGTGCCTGGATTAGGACCTGCGCCGCTTCCTGTGTGAGGCAGGGGCGTACTCTGCGGATGTTGTAGAGCATGAACCTACAGGAACGGGCCACCGCCTTGATGTTAGTTGAGAACGACAGGGTAGAAAGAACAGATGACTCTTGGTTGACCAAGATTGATTTTAGTTGGGGACAGCACTAGAACATGATTTTGGGACTCCCGAGTGGCGCAGCAGACAATGCATCTCAGTGCTTGAGGCGTCACTACAGACACCCTGGTTCTTTATAGACTAGAAACAGGATGTTATTTGACTCTTTGCAAACTGGAAACCACATATCCCGAGGCTGCATTCATTGTAAATGGGGATTTTAACAAGGCTAATCTGAAAACAAGACTCCCTAAATTGTATCAGCATATCGATTGCGCAACCAGGGCTGGTAAAACCTTGGATCGTTGCTATTCTAACTTCCGCGACGCATGTAAGGCCCTCCCCCGCCCTCCTTTCGGAAAACTGACCACGACTCCATTTTGTTGCTCCCTGCCTACAGACAGAAACTAAAACAAGAAGCTCCCGCACTCAGGTCTGTTCAATGCGGGTCCGACCAATCTGATTCCACGCTTCAAGACTGCTTTGATCACGTGCACTGAAATATGTTCTGCATTGCTTCCAACAACAACATTGATGAATACGCTGATTCGGTGAGCGAGTTCATTAGAAAGTGCATTGACAATGTCGTTGCCATTACAACAATTAAAACATTCCCAAACCAGAAACCGTGGATTGATGGCAGCATTCACGTGAAACTGAGAGCGCGAACCACTGCATTTAACCAGGGCAAGGTGACCGTAAACATGACCGAGGACAATACAGTGCCACTGACTCGGCCAGCAACTCAAACCTGCGGAATCTCCTTCACTGCAGCAGACGTGAGTAAAACATTTAAACGTGTTAACCCTCGCAAGGCTGCAGGCCAAGACGGCATCCCCAGCCGCGTCCTCAGAGCATGTGCAGACCAGCTGGCTGGTGTGTTTACGGACATATTCAATCAATCCTTATCCCAGTCTGCCTTTTCCCACATGCTTCAAGAGGGCCACCAATGTCCCTGTTCCCAATAAAGCTAAGGTAACTGAGCTAAACGACTACCGCCCCGTAGCACTCACTTCCGTCATCATGAAGTGCTTTGAGAGACAAGTCAAGGACAATATCACCTCCACCCTACCTGACACCCTAGACCATCTCCAATTTGCTTACCACCCAAATAGCTCCACAGACGACGCAATCTAAACCACACTGCACACTGCCCTAACCCATCTGGACAAGAGGAATACCTATGTGAGAATGCTGTTCATCGACTACAGCTCAGCATTTAACACCATTAGTAACCTCCAAACTCGTCATCAAGCTCGAGACCCTGGGTCTCGACCCCGCCCTGTGCAACTGGGTACTGGACTTCCCGAAGGACCGCCCCCAGATGGTGAGGGTATGTAACAACATCTCCACCCCGCTGATCCTCAACACTGGGGCCCCACAAGGGTGCGTTCTGAGTCCTCTCCTGTACTCCCTGTTCACCCACGACTGCGTCGCCATGCATGCCTCCAACTCAATCATCAAGTTTGCGGACGACACAACAGTGGTAGGCTTGATTACCAACAACGACGAGATGGCCTACAGGGAGGAGTTGAGGGCCCTGGGAGTGTGGTGTCAGGAAAATAACCTTACACTCAACGTCAACAAAACAAAGGAGATGATTGTGGACTTCAGGAAACAGCAGAGGGAGCACCCCCCTATCCACACCGATGGGACAGTAGTGGAGAGGGTAGTACGTTTTAAGTTCCTCGGCATACACATCAGGGACAAATTGAATTGGTGCACCCACACAGCAGCACCTCTTCAACCTCAGGAGGCTGTTGAAATTCGGCTTGTCACCAGAAGCACTCACAAACTTCTACAGATGCGCAATCGAGAGCTTCCTGTCGGGCTGTATCACCGCCTGGTATGGCAACTGCTCCGCCCACAACCGTAAGGCTCTCCAGAGGGTAGTGAGGTCTGCACAACGCATCACGGGGGCAAACTACCTGCCCTCCAGGACACCTACACCACCCGATGTCACAGGAAGGCCATAAAGATCATCAAGGACAACAACCACCCGAGCCACTGCCTGTTCACCCCGCTATCATCCAGAAGGCGAGGTCAGTACAGGTGCATCAATGCAGGGACCGAGAGACTGAAAAACAGCTTCTATCTCAAATCCATCAGACTGTTAAACAGCCACCACTAACATTGAGTGGCTGCTGCCAACTCACTGACTCAACTCCAGCCACTTTAACAATGGGAATGGATGTAAATTGATCTAAAATATATCACTAGCCACATTAAACAATGCTACTTAATATAATGTTTACCCTACATTACTCGTCTCATATGTATATGTATATACTGTACTCTATAACATCTACTGCATCTTTATGTAATACATGTATCACTAGCCACTTTAAACTATGCCACTTTGTTTATATACCCTACATTACTCACCTCATATGTATATACTGTACTCGATACCATCTGCTGCATCTTGCCTATGCCGTTCTGTACCATCACTCATTCATATATCTTTATGTACATATTCTTTATCCCTTTACACTTGTGTGTATGAGGTAGTAGTTTTGAAATTGTTAGGTTAGATTACTCGTTGGTTATAACTGCATTGTCGGAACTAGAAGCACAAGCATTTCGCTACACTCGCAGTAACATCTGCTAACCATGTGTATGTGACAAATAAATGTGATTTGATTTGGTTCAAATCCAGGCTGTATCACAACCGGTCGTGATTGCCAGGCCCATAAGGCAGCACAAAATTGGCCCAGTGTCGTCAGTCATTGTAAATATACATATAGACTAGAAACCTGGTTAAACTATCATTATGACATCATGGATGGGCAGTCATTGTAATCATAGTGTAGTGAATTCAGGGGGTAGCCCTGGGCTGAACTCAAACCTGGGTCCAACGACTGTCAGGCCAACACCTTATAACTATTATGCCAAGATGTCTGAACTTCTTGACGAGGTCGCTAGGTGTTGGGTTACGGTTGCTACAATAGCGTTCTCTATTAATTTGAGTGGTTACATTTCTCTTTCCCCCATCCCTCAGCTGTTAACCAAACCAAGTCTCTGGGCAGCCATTTTGTTGCTATTTAAAAAACACACAACCCAGCAATCAACAGTTGAAACAATAACAAGGCTGTCATTCCACCACTGTCTTGGTAATAAGATGATGATAGGGCTGGAGAAATGTAACTACTTTCAAATTCGTAGACTGACCTATGGATGCAAGTACTGACCATCCATGATATCAACATGATAGTTTTAACCATGTTGAGGCTATAGAGTGTTGATTTACATTGTTTCTAAACATTGGAGTAAAAAAAAGCTTATTTGGGGTTCTGATGGGGTACAATAGTTGAACTAAGCACATGAGGCATGTTTTATATTCTTCAAGAATCAAAGTCCAAAATTGGATATAGCATTTGCAGATTTCCCCTTTAACACCACACATCAGTTCAACAACTGCAGAGTTTGTGCCTCTGTTTTTAAGACAGTACTTACTAGTGTTAATCAGGGAACGGTTTCGCAAAACCACCTTATGACTCAGTTCATCATTAGAACCATTGGATGCCTTAAGATGCGTTTGGGAAACCGGGCCCAGATATCCAGTTTCCTCCTCTTCCTTTTTTCGATGTAACAGTCATCTCCCACTCCTCCTCTTTCACTCCAAAAACGGAATCCTCCTCTCCTTTTACAGTAAAATCCTCCTCTTCTTTTACAGTAACATCCTCCTCTTCTTTCACTCGGAAAGCGTCTTTTTATTCTTTAACTGTAACATCTTTCTTCTTTCTCTTCTTCTTTCACGGTAACAGCCTCACCCTCTACTTCTTGCTTTACTGTGACATCCTCCTCTTCCTTCGTCCAGCAGACCACTTCTTCTTTAGCAGAAGAGTAGCTTCGTGACCGCATGGTTGGTGATGTTAGCTAGCTAGGCTAATGCTAACTTAACCAGCCGGCAAGCTGACAAATAACAACAACACCGTAGATATGAAAGAAAATTGTATAATTAAACTAGACGACAGAAGTTGTTTTAAAACACAGTGGCTAATAAACACTAAAACGTCTAAAGAGCTTTATTGGTTCAGCTATTTTGTAGGTGGCTGACTAACTGTTGCTGCGGTTGAAAGAAGCGTTCTGTCCACTAGATTATACGTCACACTAGCAGCATTGCCTTAAAGTCCCATCTGCTGACTGGAGTGGGTAACGCAGTTGAGTAAAATGTATATTTTATCTTCAGACAAGTTAAAGGGTAGGAAGCATGAGTTTTTACTCACCAGTGTAACAACACAGTGTTGTTAAAGACTTAGTAACTTAGTTGTAGTCACGATCTGGTTACCTACAAGTACAAACAGTTATGTTTTTGAATTATTACATATTTCTTAACTTATTTCTGGATATCTTCTAAACTACCTACAATGCACTATGTCTCAACGTCATATGGAGGATCTACTCTGTGCTACCAAGTTTGTATGCTAGCTCGGTAGCTAGCTCAAGCTTGCAAACGTTAGCCACACCTCATGCTTTTCAAGCACTGTGAGGTTGTGTTATCTAGAGGGAAACTGTTAACACGGTAGGCTCTGGTGCCATCTTGCTGTGGGCTCAAAATGAAAGAGAAAATCTTACCTGCTTGCTCCTTTTTGTTTTGTTAACTTTTCGGTAGTGATGTTACTTTTGATACCGGAGCATTGAAATCGCTAAGTATACTTCAAAGCAGTGTGCTGATGCCTGTATCAGCAGCACGTGATCAATGACATCTGAAGATTAATTTAATCTAACAACCACCTGATTAATAATGGCTGCCAGAGGGGATGGCTGCTGTTTACGGGCTCCTAAAAACCACCTGATTAATAATGGCTTCCAGAGGGGATGGCTGCCATTTATGGGCTCCTAAGCAACTGTGCTCTTTTGTGTGTTTTCTTGCATTGTTTGTAACTTTTTCTTACACATAATGTTGCTGCTACTGTCTCATATGACCGAAAATAGCTTCTGGACATCAGAACAGCGATTACTCACTTCGTACTTCACAAATATTGTTTCTTTAACGATTGTGATGCAAACGACATACTGCTTTCCAGAGACCAGGCCCAAATCCCAGCCATTCGCATGAAGAAAATGCGGAGACGAGCTACCAGAGGAGCTAAATGCCTTTTATGCTTCGAGGCAAGAAACATGCATTAGAGCACCAGCTGTTCCAAACGACTGTATGATCACACTCTCCGTAGCTGATGTGAGTAAGACCTTTAAACAGGCCGCGGGGCAAGACGGATTACCAGGGCGTGTACTCAGAGCATGCACGCCAACTGGCAAGTGTCTTTACTGACATTTTCAACCTCTCTCTGATCAAGTCTTTAATACCTACATGTTTCAAGCAGACCACCATAGTCCCTGTGGCCAAGAATCTGAAGGTAACCTGCAAAAATGACTACTGATCAACAGATGACACAATCTCAATCGCACTCCACACTGCCCTTTCCCACCTGGACAAAAGGAACACCTATGTGAGAGTGCTGTTCATTGACTACAGCTCAGCATTCAACACCATCGTGCCCACAAAGCTAACCACTAAGCTAAGAACCCTGGAACTAAACACCTCCCTATGCAACTGGTTCCTGGGGGCCCCCAGATGGTAAGGGTAGGCAACAACACATCTGCCACGCTGATCCTCAACACTGGGGCCCCTCAGGGGTGCGTGTTCAGTCCCCTCCTGTACTCCGTGTTCACCCACGACTGCGCTGCCAAGCACGACTCCAACACCATCATTAAGTTTGCTGACAACACAACAGTGGTAGGTCTGTTCACAGACAATGATGAGAAAGCCTATAGGGAGGAGGTCAGAGACCTGGCAGTGTGGTGTCAGGGCAACAACCTTCCCCCTTAATGTGAGCAAGACAAAGGAGATGCTTGTGGACTACAGGTAAAGGCGGGCCAAATAGACCCCCATTAACATCGACACTACACCAACAAACAACCATGGTCCAAACACACCAAGACAGTAGTGAAGAGGGCAGGACAACACCTTTTCCCCCTCAGGAGACTGAAAAAATTTGACATGGGTCCACAGATCCTCAAAAGGTTCTTCAGCTGCACCATCGAGAGCATCTTGACCGGTTGCATCACCGCCTGGTCTGGCAACTGCTCGGCATCTGACCGTAAGGTGCTGCAGTGGTTAATGTGTACGGCCTAATACTTCACTGGGGTAAAGCTTCCTGTCATAAAGGACCTATATACTCGGCGGTGTCAGAGGAAGCTATAAGGCTGAACAAGTAATCAAATGGTCATCAGGACTATTTAGATTGACCACCTCATTTTTTTACGCTTCTGCTACTCGCTGTTTATTAACAATGCAGAATCACTTTACTCCTACCTACATGGACATATTATCTCAATTACCTTGACTAACCTGAACCCCTGCACATTGACTCAGTACTGGTACCCCCTTTATATAGCCTCATTACTAACCTGAACCCCGCATATTGACTCGGTACCGGTACCCCCTGTATATAGCCTCATTACTAACCTGTATCCCCTCACATTGAATCGGTACCAGTACCCCTCATTTAATGAGTAAATATTTTCTATTTCTTGAACTGCATGGTTGGTTAAGAGCTTGTAAGTAAACATTTCAAGATAAGATCTACACCTGTAGATCTACACCTTCAGCGAATGTGACAAATACAATTTGATTTGATTTGATTTGATTAGTTTGGTATTGGTTTGACAGTGCAGGCGACTGCCTTATTATTTATAAATCAGTCAGCCATTAAACATTTCCCCACTGAATGGGAAAGAATGAATGGGGCCATGTATTGTGAGATTTTTAGTGAAAACCTCCTTCCATCAGCAAGGGCATTGAAGATGAAACATGGCTGGGTCTTTCAGCATGACAATGATCCCAAACACACCGCCCGGGCAATGAAGGAGTGGCTTCGTAAGAAGCATTTCAAGGTCCTGGAGAGGCCTAGCCAGTCTCCAGATCTCAACCCGATAGAAAATCTTTGGAGGGAGTTGAAAGTCCGTGTGTCCCAGCAACAGCCCCAAAACATCACTGCTCTAGAGGAGATCTGCATGGAGGAATGGGCCAAAATACCAGCAGCATTGTGTGAAAATCTTGTGAAGACTTACAGAAAACGTTTGACCTCTGTCATTGCCAACAAAGGGTAAACTTTTGTTATTGACCAAATACTTATTTTCCACCATGATTTGCAAATAAATTCATAAAACAATCCTACAATGTGATTTTCTGGATAAAAAAAATATAATTTTGTCTGTCATAGTTTAAGTGTACCTATGATGAAAATTACAGGCCTCTCATCTTTTTAAGTGGGAGAACTTGCACAATTGGTGGCTGACTAAATACTTTTTTTGCCCCACTGTACATCTACATGATGTATTGTTACATACACCATGTAGGAGCAGTATAGACCTTGTCTGTTCATTATATACATCTACATGATGTATTGTTACACCACGTAGGACCAGTGTAGATCTACAGTATCTAGCTACTTATTTAGATTTAGTTTGACTTAAAGAAACTGCATTAAATGTGCTGTAGTAAACATTTTTTATTTGCACTGATCAATCAACACATTACTGTCTTTGTATGTCTCAATATAATAGTATTATTTCATTAAATCAATTTAAAAGAATTTTTGTCTGAAAATACAATATGATCCTCAACTGCATTTCCCCTCCAGTCAGCATACGGCGTTGTGCGTCTTTCAGGCGATGCTGCCAGCGTGACGTATAATCTAGTGGACGGTTCTTCAGAAACAGCTCGTTAACCACCTCTGTAGCTTGTTAGCCAACATAGCCGAAATATTCAAGCTATTTATACGCTTTCGATGTATATTAGCTACTGTGTTTTAGACACACTTCTGTTGTATCTACTTGTTAACCTCTTTAATTTAATATTTTGTATTAGTCAGCTATAGTAGCTGGCTGGTTAAGTTAGCACTAGCCTTGTCGCTAATGGTAGCTAGCTAGCTAACATCCCCGAACATGAGCTCCCTAAACTACTCCCCTTCTGTTAAAGAAGAGGAGGTCTACTGTACGGAGAAAGAAGCTTTGGGGCTGAACATCGTCTTGAAAGAGGAGAAGGAAGAGGAGGATGTCACAGTAAAACAAGTAGAGGATGAGGCTGTTACAGTGAAGGAAGAAGAGAAAGACGTGTTCAGAGTGAAGGGGGAGGAGGATGTTACTGTGAAAGAAGAGGAGGATGTTACTGTGAAAGAAGAGGAGGACGAGTATGCCGTTTTCGGAGTGAAGAAGGAAGGAGAGATTACTGTCACAATGAAAGCTGAAGTGGTAGAGATGGGAGATCTGAGAAACACCAGTAAGTACCGCCTTAAATATGTTTTTAACGTTGGATATTCGGAGTTGGCTCGTCAATACCTCTTCAACGGAGGGCCCTAGGATGATGACTGATATGTCTAGAATCAGACGATGTAGAGAGAAAGCTATCCCTTGTTTTCTCCGTTCTGTTTCCAAAAAGTGATTTAACATATATATTTGGGAAGGGTCTATCTGCTGACTGCAGACTGGGGGCACGGCATGTAGTGATTTTCGTGTAGTGATGATTTACTACACACCGTGCCCCCCCCAATAGTGCCATGCAAGAGTTGGGTTGGCTTCACCAACGATTGTGGATATACTGACAAGACGTCTCTCTGCCCGAACACGGGGAGTCGTTGTCCACAAAGCGGCACTGCGGGTCCTTTAGCTCGCGCCTACCATTTCTTTGGATTGGTGGATTCATCTTATTATTCTAATCTATTGTTTATATTCTATGAGGGTTGTTGATGTCAACTGCCTGTATTCAATGGAGAGAAATGCTAAGCTACTAGCCTCATGGCATGAATATGCATCTGGAGACAACTCCTATCGTGTTTTATTAGAACACACCGTTCTTACAAGTCCACCTGATAGAGGGTCATATCTGACAGAGATGAACACACCGTTCTATACAGTCCACCTGGTAGAGGTTAATATCTGACAGAGATGAAAATCTCTATAAACTTAGAAAGAGGGGGAGTCTAAAGCTGCAACCACTAGGATTGTGCCTTTTGGCTTCTGGACAACTAAATAATGTTGATATGAAAACCAATTGAACAGTAGAGAAATGGCATAGTGGTGGGTCTAATAGAACAGGAGAGAAATGACAGTGGACCCAGGTTTGAGTTCAGCTCAGGGCTACTCCCTGAATTCACTACACTGTGAATACAAGGGCTGGCCATCCATGAGGTCAAAATTATACACTGCTCAAAAAAATAAAGGGAACACTAAAATAACACATCCTAGATCTGAATGAATGAAATATTCTTATTAAATACTTTTTTCTTTACATAGTTGAACAAAATCACACACAAATGATCAATGGAAATCAAATTTATCAACCCATGGAGGTCTGGATTTGGAGTTACTCAACATTAAAGTGTAAAACCACACTACAGGCTGATCCAACTTTGATGTAATGTCCTTAAAACAAGTCAAAATGAGGCTCAGTCGTGTGTGTGTGGCCTCCACGTGCCTGTATGACGTCCCTACAACGCCTGGGCATGCTCCTGATGAGGTGGTGGATGGTCTCCTGAGGGATCTCCTCCCAGACCTGGACTAAAGCATCCGCCAACTTCTGGACAGTCTGTGGTGCAACGTGGCGTTGGTGGGTGAGCGAAACATGATGTCCCAAATGTGCTCAATTGGATTCAGGTCTGGGGAACGAGCGGGCCAGTCCATAGCATCAATGCCTTCCTCTTGCAGGAACTGCTGACACACTCCAGCCACATGAGGTCTAGCATTGTCTTGCATTAGGAGGAACCCAGGGCCAACCGCACCAGCATATGGTCTCACAAGGGATCTGAGGATCTCACCTCGGTACCTAATGTCAGTCAGGCTACCTCTGGCGAGCACATGGAGGGCTGTGCGGCCCCGCAAAGAAATGACACCCCACACCATGACTGACCCACCGCCAAACCGGTTATGCTGGAGGATGTTGCAGGCAGCAGAACGTTCTCCACAGCGTCTCCAGACTGTCACATGAGCTCAGTGTGAACCTGCTTTCATCTCTGAAGAGCACAGGGCGCCAGTGGCAAATTTGCCAATCTTGGTGTTCTCACAACCCCCACCTGTGGACGTCGGGCCCTCAATCCACCCTCATGGAGTCTGTTTCTGACCATTTGAGCAGACACATGCACATTTGTGGCCTGCTGGAGGTCATTTTGCAGGGCTCTGCCAGTGCTCCTCCTGCTCCTTGCACAAAGGCTGCTGGGTTGTTGCCCTCCTACGGCCTCCTCTATGTCTCCTGATGTACTGGCCTGTCTCCTGGTAGCGCCTCCATGCTCTGGACACTACGCTGACACACACAGCAAACCTTCTTGCCACAGCTCACATTGATGTGCCATCCTGGATGAGCTGCACCACCTGAGCCACTTGTGTGGGTTGTAGACTCCGTATCATGCTACCGCTAGAGTAAAAGCACCGCCAGCATTCAAAAGTGACCAAAACATCAACCAGGAAGCATAGGAACTGAGAAGTGGTCTGTGGTCACCACCTGCAGAACCACTCCTTTATTGGGGGTGTCTTGCTAATTGCATATCATTTCCACCTGTTGTCTATTCCATTTGCACAACAGCATGTGAAATGTATTGTCAATCAGTGTTGCTTCCTAAGTGGACAGTTTGATTTCACAGAAGTGTGATTGACTTGGAGTGACTGTGTTGTTTAAGTGTTCCCTTTATTTTTTTGAGCAGTGTAGTTTAACCAGATTGAGGCTATATAGTATATTCTAGAATTCATCCATGATGTCATAATGATAGTTTAACAAGGTTTCTAGGCTATATAGTATATTCTAGAATTGCCCGTGTAGATTTCCTGTGGGGGTCAAATTACTAGAGCTGTATAATATTCAGCATTTTTTTTTCATGCCATTACATCAATATAGCCTAACCAGAAGAAGAAACAAACTCTTCCCGATCCACCTCCTCCTGCTATCCTTCATAAATTCTGATGTTGCTGGTAATATGCTACACAAGCAGCCGGCAACCTGCATTTGGAGTGCAAATTTATCTTACCATTTCTACTGATCTGGTGCCAGATATGATTTTCATATGTTCATTTTACTGGAACAGTTTAATTTAATTTAGAATAGTATCTCAAAATCATTGTCTGTGATTAAACTACATTCTATCTCAATGAAAATTGTACAAATCTAAAAGTCACTTTTATTGCCAACTATGTAAAAAATAGCCTACATAAAGCCAACAGATAAAAACATTGCAAATACATTTCTTATAGATCACATGGCCTGTCAATAACGAACTTGAAACATTGTGTAAAATATTCTGGGCCCTCAGTTTCCCCTGCCTGTGAGTTATCCACCGACACAGCTGTAGGCTATTTGTGAAAGGGATAAGAAGTAATCAGGTATTTTATGACATTTCCACTGGATCTGCGCATTACATTTTTCCCTTTTGTGCCGGGTGGTTATCGAAAGGGCGAGAGCTGGAAATATTTTTTCAAATACTTTGAGGAGTTATTCTCATTTGTAATTGATTTTGATTAGACTTTGTTTACTTGCTGTTTTGAGGTGAAAAAACTGTGCTTTGAGAAGCTCCACAACTCATTAGTGGTGGTGCGTTAAGACAATCAGAAATACTATCAGACATCACCAAATGGGCACATTTATAGGCCTACATTTGTGTGCAGGCCAGGTAGATTAGTCCTACTTCAGTCGTGCGTCCTTACTCAACCCATTGACAGGAGTGTTTCAAACGAAAGATAATGAATACATTTACATAACTGACTCATCTTGCGGGGTCAGGTCTGGGTGGTCTGCCATGGGCCGTTTCATTTAGTGTCCGTTTGGGTCGGCTGGGGAATGATTTTATTTCCCCATAGTATGCTACCTCAAGTTGACCGACTGAAAGCCAACTTTGACTATAATTTGAGTGTACCTTTGACTATAATTACTGTTCCCTGAAGGAGGGGATACGAGGTACAACACCTGTTTGGCCCCGCCCCTTCCTGGGTCAGTGAAGAGCGATATTAAATTGAATATGACCTAAGGCTCGTATTTCTGTGTTTATTATAATTAAGTCTATGATTTGATATTTGATAGAGCAGTCTGACTGAGTGGTGGTAGGCAGCAGCAGGGTCGTAAGCATTCATTCAAACAGCACTTTCCTGAATTTGTCAGCAGCTCTTCGCAATGCTTGATGCACAGCTCTGTTTATGACTTCAAGACTATCAACTCCCAACATTAGGCTGGCAATACTATAGTGCCTATAAGAACATCCAATAGTCAAAGGTATATGAAATACAAATAGTATAGAGAGAAATAGTCCTATAATAACTCCTACCTAAAACTTCTTACCTGGGAATATTGAAGACTCATGTTACAAAGAACCACCAGCTTTCATATGTTCTCATGTTCTGAGCAAGGAACTTAATATTAAACCTTAGCATTTTTACATGGCTCATATTGCACTTTTACTTTCTTCCCCAACACTGTTTTTGCATGATTTAAAACAAATGGAACATGTTTCATTCTTTATTTGAGACTCAATTTATTTTATTGATATATTCTATTAAGTTAAAATAAAAGTGTTCATTCAGTATTGTTATAATTGTTATTATTACAAATTCATTCAGTATTGTTATAATTGTTATTATTACATATATATATATATATATATATATATATATATATATATATATATATATATATATATAAAATCGTCTGATTTAATTGGTATCGGCTTTTTTGGTCCTCCAATAATCAGTATTGGCGTTGAAAATTCATAATCGGTCAACCTCTACTATGTTACTGTTTGTTCAACACCTAGTGTACAAACCCTAATTGTCAGGCTGATAGAAAAGCTAGCCAAAGAGCATTTTACTGGTTGAAGTGTTTTTTTAAGTATAAAGCAGTTGATTTGCGACAATAGCACAAACATATAAAGCAGTAGATTCAAGCGAGCCTTACAATTATAATCCAAAAGTAATGTGAAGTGCCCTCATAAGCAACCTGTAAATGGAGGCTATTGTTGCTGTCAGCCTACGAGAACACCCCTGAGTTTTTCCCCACGGTGGTGAATTAGTGAATAGACACAGAGCTTAATGAGTTTCCTTCACTAGCACTCCTGATTTAGCACTGATGGTGTGCTGTAATATTCAAAATACAGTGAAAAATTCTAATCTTCGCTCACCATTTTTTTCCCCATGCAGATATACTACATCCTCATTAGCAGTGAGGACTTTCTGCAATCAAATTGTATGCACATTGACCTCGTGGCGCAATTTTAGCAAACACAGAAATGGGCCTTTATTGGGACCAAAAGTTGTCTGGCAAATTGCTTAGGATTTCAACAACTTTAGTAATTTATTTCTAGTTACCATTAATGTGAAAACAAGACAAAATATGACTCGTTGCCAACTTGACTGTCTTAATTGTCAAATTTAACAGATGTCAATTGTTGTACAACTTCATGGGTATGCTCTGGGCATCACCTTGTACCTCAAATAAACAATGGATTTCTGCTGTTGTGGGCCTTTAACCATCTCACTTTGTCATTCACACAGGAGAGAGAGGATCTTCTGGGGATCCTCAACAACAACATGATGCTGACGAAGCAGAGAAAAGTCTATCCAGATCAGGACTCCTCAAGAAACACCAGCAGAGACCCACAGGGAAGAAATCTTACTGCAAATCGACATCAGAACTTAAAATACTCCAGCGTGTACAAACTGGAGAGACATCTCACTGCAGCTCTGACTGTGGGAAAAGAGTCACCTCTTCAGTAGACCTTAAAATACACCAGAGAACACACACAGTAGAGAAATCTTATGTCTGTGATCAATGTGGGAAGAGTTTTACTGAGTCACGCATCCTGAAATCACACCAGAGAACACACACAGGAGAGAAATCTTATGGCTGTGATCAATGTGGGAAGAGATTTACTCAACCAGACAGCCTGATAGTGCACCAGAGAATACACACAGGAGAAAAACCTTACAGCTGTTATCAATGTGGGAAGAGTTTTACAACATCTAGCCATCTAATTGTACACCAGAGAACACACACAGGAGAGAAACCTTATGGCTGTGATGAATGTGGGAAGAAATTTACTGCGTCAAACGCCTTGACAGTGCACCAGAGAGTACACACAGGAGAGAAACCTTATAGCTGTAGTCAATGTGGGAAGAGTTTTACTCAACCAGACAGCCTGATAGTGCACCAGAGAATACACACAGGAGAGAAACCTTATATCTGTTATCAATGTGGGAAGAGTTGTACTACATCTAGCCATCTAATTGTACACCAGAGAACACACACAGGAGAGAAAGCGTTTAGCTGTGATCAATGTGGGAAGAGTTTTGGTACATCTAGCCATCTAATTGTACACCATAGAACCCACACAGGAGAGAAACCTTATAGCTGTGGTCAATGCGGGAAGAGTTTTGGTCAATCTGGCCATCTGACAGTGCACCAGAGAAGACACACAGGAGAGAAACCTTATAGCTGTGGTCAATGTGGGAAGAGTTTTGGTCAATCTGGCCATCTGACAGTGCACCAGAGAAGACACACAGGAGAGAAACCTTATAGCTGTGGTCAATGTGGGAAGAGTTTTGGTACATCTAGCTATCTGACTATACACCAGAGAACACATACAGGGGAGAAACTTTATAGCTGTGATCAATGTGACAAGAAATTCTCTGATAAAAGACATCTGATCAAACATCAGAAAATACATACATGAAGGAATTGTTTCATGATATTAATTAAATATCCCATCTAGCAAAATGTAATTGAAAAGAAGACTATGCTCAAAGTCCAATATTCTTTCGATGGTAGTTGAACGTTGAAAATATGTATTTTCGGGTCGTTTTTTTTCAATGACTTGAAAACAACTTAATTTTAAAGTACTTGCAGCCTATACACATGGGCACAGTATAATAAATTGGTTTATAATCAATTTTATTAACAATCTTACATCACTCCAGTATTTATTGACAACATTCAAGTGCTAATTGTCTTTATTCCACTACTGAAGAAGCATGACTCAAATCACCTCATAAGATACATATTTTATTATTCCATGCCTCACCATTAAGTTAATTATTGCCACTACATATTAACAAAGGGGTGTACATTTGGTTTTGATATTTCATATTTACAATTCATGTAACATTTAGTAATAATTATTTATGCAACCAACTGACAATTTTTGGGTACAATTATATTGACATTGTTACCCTGCTTTCATAATGTCAGGGTTAATTCTCAGATGTGCCAACCCAAATCTACTAGATGAACATTGGGGACTGGACTCCGATCCAACAACATGCCTATTGAGTGAGTCCTGAAAAGAGAGAGAAGCTCTGCAGTGAGGTGGAAAGTTACTACGGATATCGCAGGAGTTTCCTCTTGAAATCAGACATGTCCGTGGTAAGGACAACTTGGTTGCTGATTGTCTCAAGGGTTGGCAGTCAAAAATATTTGTGTTGTGCATTTAACTAGTGTGTTACCATGGATCACAATTTATTTTGACACGCTTTTCCGTGTTGGAGATGAGTTTTATCTCTTATTCTTTTCTGTATTTTTTGGAAACTGCACTGTTGGTTAGGAGCTCGTAAGTAGGAGTTCCAGTGTTGTATCCGGCGCATGTGACTAATACAATTTGATTTGAGTTTAGTTTGGGCTAGAAGCTAGTGAGTTTTAGGAAGACGAGAGTTCTAGAAGCTAGTGAGTTTTAGGATTCTATGGAAAGAAAAAGGATAAAAAATTATATGATTGTATATTATTATTTAGAAATACGTGTTTTTTTCTTGTTTTTAATTGTTGACAGCCAGTTGACACTATGTTTATATTGTAGAAGGTGAAGCTTTGTAGTTGATTATAATGAGAAATGGAAGTTGTTTTTTGTTGGTGGTGAGCAAACTTGTCCAACAAAAATATAGGATATGTTGGTTGTCTTAAAGGGGAAGTGTTACAGGCTTTGGTTTTTCCTTTTATATTTTGAGGTTGGATGTTAGAGCATAGGAAAGGGGGATACCGAGTCATTCATTTGAATGCAATCAAATGAAATGTGTCTTTGGTGCACTGATTGGTGTCACCTCGTTAGTCAGTATGTGTTACACCTGTCCTGGCTTGTCCAGCTCATTAGTGGGAAGGTGTTTCACCTGAGCTGGTCCAGGTTCTATTTAAGAGTGTCTGGCCCAGTGCTCCAGTTGTCTTGATAGATGAGGATAGTCAACACCTTTATTTTAACCACCTTTTTGGTTTGTGTCCTGTCTAAGTTTGGTGTGTGTTTGCCTCTTCTTGGACAGATTTAGTGAGTCTCGTTGTGGGTGTCTTTTAGGTCCCAGTTGTTGTTACTAGTCAACTTTCATTGGACACTGTGAGTGTCTTTCAGAACCCCTTATATTTGGGGGTTGGATATTGTATCCAATTAATATTTTAATCAATTGCATTTCCTCATTAGTCATTCATTTGTCAGTCTTCTATTTTTTATCCTCATGTTTGTGTACTAAATATTTATTTTCATAGTTTTTTATTTGTTTTTTCCTGTCTGAAATGTGCTGTATAAATAAAGCTTGATTTGAACAAATTAACCCAATGAACAATCAACAGACTCAGAAACCGACAGAAAAACAGTATCACTTTTCCAGCCTGCTGAAGGCATGGTGGAGTGGTAAACACCACCCCCGGCTGTACCAGGGGCTTGAGGTGGTCTCCCACAGCTCTGATTATGTCATATTCTGTGGCCTTGATGTTCTGTTTCTTGACTGCCCCTGCAACACAAGCACATTTAGTCATATTATATAAAACACTCAAAGTAATGGATATGGAGCATCTACAGCCTCAGTTGCACCCAAATGTGACTTCTGTCATCTGATCACTCCAAGCTGCATTAGGTCTGGTTGCACAAAAGTCACAATGTGCTGCATTAGGTTTAGATCTGCAAGGATGGGCATTGTGTTCGGAATTTGAGTATGGCCACCGACTATGCATCAGCAATGTAAAGAGATGTGGGGAAAAGTACATTTGACACAAATTAACTTCATTTTATCAAAGAACAAATGTGTGTGCCTGAGGGGAAATCCAATTTCATACAGCCAAAAGGGGTGAGAAATTACACCCATATCAGTGGACAATTTGCACTAATGTAAATAAACATAGGTGATGGAACATATTCCCTTTTGCTTACGTGATGAACCCCTGTACCTGTACACGGCCAATCTGTAAATAGCACCCGACTACCTCATCCCCATATTATTACTTACCTTCTTGCTCTTATGCACCCCAGTATCTCTACTTGCACGTCATCATCTGCACATCTATCACTAGTATTAATGCTAAATTGTAATTATTTTCGCCTCTAGGGCCTATTTATTGCCATACCTCCCTACATTTGCACACACTACATAGATTTTTAAATAATTATTTTGTGTTATTGACTGTACGTTTGTTTATGTGTAACTCTGTGTTGTTGTTTGTGTCACACTGAGAACTAAATGAGAACTTGTTATCAAATGGCCTACCTGGTTAAATAAATAAAAATAATAATAAAAAAGGGGACATACATATTTACCATCTAAACCATGTGTGACCTCTCACCTCTCTGGCTGTAGAAGTGTTCTTCATAACCAGTCCCTCAACAGCTCTCTGACTGAGCTCCACCCTCACTGGGTCTTCATAGGAGAGGAAGGCTGAGAAGGGATGGAAGGATGAATGGATCAGTCAGTCAAGAAAGTGTAGAGCTGCTGTCTGACAAATTCACTATTTTAGTAGTTCATTAATGTATTTTCAGGTAGAGAAACATTTTTGTGACATCCCTAGCCCATTGAAGTTAAAGAAAAACTAACAGGTCTGTGAGAGCTGTAATTCTTACTGGTTGTAGGTGATCAAATACTTATGTCATGCAATAAAATGCAAATTAATTACTTAAAAACCATACAATGTGATATTCTGGATTTTTGTCTCTCACATTTAAAGTGTACCTATGATAAAAATTACAGACCTTTACATGCTTTGTAAGTAGAAAACTGAGATTAAATGATAAAATGTCTAAGAAACACCAGTCTCTATTCAAAGTGTACAATTACTTTGAAATTCTATTATTTCCTTGGGAAAATTATGAAGAGTTATAATCTTAAATTGGCTCGTTACTCAAATATGTTTATTTTTTTATTTAACGTGTTCATAGGAAAAATTATTAGTTCCCTGGGGTTATGGTCTTTGAGTAAATACACAAATGTGATTTGTTCAGTCTGCATATAGAAGGGGAAATATATGTTAACAAGGGATGACAGTTACTCCAAAAGGTTTATGATATAATTACTGGGATAATTTCATTTTGTGTTTCAACTCAAAATGTGCAACATTGGGATATTGGAGTGTGGGTTTTTGTGAGGGTTATGTTGATAACCACATAATCTGTAAACTCGTCTGAGAGATCGGCAGTAGAATAAGGGAGTTATCATGGAAGGTGACGTCAGAATGCTTTAATGCATGGGAGAGATATTTTTATCACAACAAGTGTGTGTGAAGCTCAAACGCACCTTACTGGCTGAAGAGTGAGGGATAACTGTGTCTGATGACCTGTGAACTATATCTGAAATAGACATGCTGGAATGATGAGTGTTGAATTAAGAAGGTTATATTTGAGTTAAAGTAAACACTAAGGACTGTTATTCTGAATTTGGGTTGGACAATTTATACAACTTTTTAGTTATGATTTGAATATAGAACTGTTTAAATTTACTAGGCCTCGGGAAGCTCTGGAAACTAATCCTGAGACAGGGAGGTCGACAGAATTTACAGAATTTTAGACTAACGTTTTGTTTCTTTTGTTTTATTATGTCATTAGAATTTTAATGTTAAATTGTATTGATATAATTAATTGAATAAAATGTTTATAGTCTGTTTTGTGATAACATCCAAGGATGGAGAAGAAAGAGACCAACATAATACGGGCATAGAACTAAACGGATGGATGTTTTCCCCAGGTTTAGTTACACAACTTCCGGCACCGCCAGAGATGGCAGCCTGGCTTCGCGTTCCTAGGAAACTATGCAGTTTTTTGTTTTTTTACGTGTTATTTCTTACATTAGTACCCCAGGTCATCTTAGGTTTCATTACATACAGTCAAGAAGAACTACTGAATATAAGAGCAGCGTCAACTCACCATCAGTACGACCAAGAATATGACTTTCGCGAAGCGAATCCTGTGTTCTGTCTTTCACCCAGGACAACGGAATGGATCCCAGCCGGCGACCCAAAAAAACGACTTCATAAAAGAGGGAAACGAAGTGGTCTTCTGGTCAGACTCCGGAGATGGGCACATCGTGTACCACTCCCTAGTATACTTCTCGCCAATGTCCAGTCTCTTGACAACAAGGTTGATGAAATCCGAGCAAGGGTAGCATTCCAGAGGGACATCAGAGACTGTAACGTTCTTTGCTTCACAGAAACATGGCTCACTGGAGAGACGCTATCGGAGTCGGTGCAGCCAGCTGGTTTCTCCACGCATCGCGCCGACAGAAACAAACATCTTTCTGGTAAGAAGAGGGGCGGGGGCGTATGCCTTATGGCTAACGAGACGTGGTGTGATCACAAAAACATACAGGAACTCAAATTCTTCTGTTCACCTGATTTAGAATTCCTCACAATCAAATGTCGACCGCATTATCTACCAAGGGAATTCTCTTCGATTATAATCACAGCCGTATATATTCCCCCCCAAGCAGACACATCGATGGCTCTGAACGAACTTTATTTGACTCTTTGCAAACTGGAATCCATACATCCTGAGGCTGCATTCATTGTAGCTGGGGATTTTAACAAGGCTAATCTGAAAACAAGACTCCCTAAATTGTATCAGCATATCGATTGCGCAACCAGGGCTGGCAAAACCTTGGATCATTGCTATTCTAACTTCTGCGACGCACAGAAGGCCCTGCCCCGCCCTCCTTTGGGAGAAGCTGACCACGACTCCATTTTGTTGATCCCTGCCTACAGACAGAAACTACAACAAGAAGCTCCCACGCTGAGGTCTGTCCAACGCTGGTCCGACCAATCTGATTCCACACTCCAAGACTGCTTCCATCACGTGGACTGGGATATGTTTTGTATTGCGTCAGACAACAACACTGACGAATACGCTGATTCGGTGTGCGAGTTCATTACAACGTGCGTTGAAGATGCCGTTCCCATAGCAAGGATTAAAACATTCCCAAACCAGAAACCGTGGATTGATGGCAGCATTAGCGTGAAACTAAAAGCGCAAACCACTGCTTTTAATCAGGGCAAGGTGACCGGAAACATGACCGAATACAAACAGTGCAGCTATTCCCTCCGCAAGGCAATAAACAAGCTAAGCATCAGTATAGAGACAAAGTAGAATCTCAATTCAACGTCTCAGAAACAAGATGTATGTGGCAGGGTCTACAGTCAATCACGGATTACAAAAAGAAAACCAGCCCCGTCACTGACCAGGATGTCTTGCTCCCAGGCAGATTAAATAACTTTTTTTGCCCGCTTCGAGGACAATACAGTGCCACTGACACTGCCTGCAACCAAAACATGCGGCCTCTCCTTCACTGCAGCCGAGGTGAGTAAAACATTTAAACGTGTTAACCCTCGAAAGGCTGCAGGCCCAGACGGCATCCCCAGCCGCGCCCTCAGAGCATGCGCAGAACAGCTGGCTGGTGTGTTTATGGACATATTCAATCAATCCCTATCCCAGTCTGCTGTTCCCACATGCTTCAAGAGGGCCACCATTGTTCCTGTTCCCAAGAAAGCTAAGGTAACTGAGCTAAACGACTACCGCCCCGTAGCACTCACTTCCGTCATCATGAAGTTCTTTGAGAGACTAGTCAAGGACCATATAACCTCCACCCTACCTGACACCCTAGACCCACTCCAATTTGCTTACCGCCCAAATAGGTCCACAGATGATGCAATCTCAACCACACTGCACACTGCCCTAACCCATCTGGACAAGAGGAATACCTATGTGAGAATGCTGTTCATCGACTACAGCTCGGCATTTAACACCATCGTACCCTCCAAGCTCGTCATCAAGTTCGAGACCCTGGGTCTCGACCCCGCCCTGTGCATCTGGGTACTGGACTTCCTGACGGGCCGCCCCCAGGTGGTGAGTGTAGGCAACAACATCTCCACCCCGCTGATCGTCAACACTGGGGCCCCACAAGGGTGCGTTCTGAGCCCTCTCCTGTACTCCCTGTTCACCCACAACTGCGTGGCCACGCACGCCTCCAACTCAATCATCAAGTTTGCGGACGACACAACAGTGGTAGGCTTGATTACCAACAACGATGAGACGGCCTACAGGGAGGAGGTGAGGGCCCTCGGAGTGTGTTGTCAGGAAAATAACCTCACACTCAACGTCAACAAAACTAAGGAGATGATTGTGGACTTCAGGAAACAGCAGAAGGAACACCCCCATATCCACATCGATGGAACAGTAGTGGAGAGGATGGTAAGTTTTAAGTTCCTCGGCATACACATCACAGACAAACTGAATTGGTCCACTCACACAGACAGCATCGTGAAGAAGGCGCAGCAGCGCCTCTTCAACCTCAGGCTGAAGAAATTCGGCTCGTCACCAAAAGCACTCACAAACTTCTACAGATGCACAATCGAGAGCATCCTGGCGGGCTGTATCACCGCCTGGTACGGCAACTGCTCCGCCCACAAACGTAAGGCTCTCCAGAGGGTAGTGAGGTCTGCACAACGCATCACCGGGGGCAAACTACCTGCCCTCCAGGACACCTACACCACCCACTTTAATAATGGGAATTGATGGGAAATTATGTAAAATATATCACTAGCCACTTTAAACAATGCTACCTAATATAATGTTTACATACCCTACATTATTCATCTCATATGTATACGTATATACTGTACTCTATATCATCTACTGCATCTTTATGTAATACATGTATCACTAGCCACTTTAACTATGCCACTTTGTTTACATACTCATCTCATATGTATATACTGTACTCGATACCATCTACTGTATCTTGCCTATGCAGCTCTGTAACATCACTCATTCATTTTTCTTTATGTACATATTCTTTATCCCCCTACACTTGTGTGTATAAGACAGTAGTTTTGGAATTGTTAGTTAGATTACTTGTTGGTTATTACTGCATTGTCGGAACTAGAAGCACAAGCCTTTCGCTACACTCACATTAACATCTGCAAACCATGTGTATGTGACAAATAAAATTTGATTTGATTTGACAAGTAGTGGTAATTTATTGCGAATATGCAGTTATTATATTTTATTTTTCTCTTTTTCTTGGTTGGTCAATTTATTTTTGTTTTGTGGAACATAAGTGTGTAGATTATTCCTGAGGAGGGACTGTTATAAATTGACTAAAATTGATTTGAGAATGTTTTAGTATGTATCAAACTATGGAGGGAAATTAAGAGTAGTGATTTATGTGTTATGGAAACTGCATTGGGGATCTGAGGGTGCTCATACATGAAGGTTATGGTAGCAAAGGGGTGTTATTTCTAGATACTATGTATATTATTAGAGAAGATACCTCACAGAAAAGGAAGGACAGCTGGCTGTGTAAAATATAGGGATATAAAATATAGGGACAATTCTAAAGTAAATTGAACATTACACATACCTAAATAATGGTAAAAGTGATAAGTGGTGGCATTTTGGATACTATAGTAAACGTTTAAGAAACTTATGACTTAGAGTTTTGCTAGGATTGGATATTCTTCCAACTGGAAGACACTTGACTGATTACATGTTATTCTTACAGCAGTTGCTGTAGGGACCATCATTTGGCTATCATTATGTATAAGTATATCAATGGCAGGAGGCAAGGTATTTGAGACAGAATGTTTACATAGGGCTGTTATTTAAATATTACGAATTAGTAATCTTGCTATAAGAAGAAAGTCTGTTGTCAGGAAATAACCTGTGTGTTAGTGTGTATGTCCTCGGGAAAAAACTGAAATAACCAAGGGCATGGGCTGAATTCTGGAGACTGAGTGTACATCAAGATACACCAGACTGGGGTATATCATACAGCACCTGCAGTGGTAAAGATCGTCATGTCTCTTTTCGGTGGGTGCATAATTCTCACAAGAATTAAGGTCCGTCCAGCTGAATAATGGGTGAGCTTGAAAACACCCTGACAGAGGAACCGAAGAGAGAGAGAGAGAGAGAGAGACTATATAACACTGTAGACATACTTGGTTGAGTTTGGGAGCTACTTGCTTTATTGGTTAATGCATCATGTGAAAAAAGGATAGATGTTAGGGTAATTGTACTCTAAACAACATGTTGAAGGCATTGATGTGAAAGCATATACAGTGTTGAATTACTTCAAGAAGAGATCATGTTAATTAAGGATATGCACATGCTTATCAGTTGAAATGGAGCAGATGGGAAACAAAGTGAAAATTACATGATTTGGGAACACCTCTCAGAACCTGGGGCCGAAAGCGGAAGACTGGGTGGAAGCACGAGTAAGCTTTTTAGGGGTTTTATTTTTGTGGAGTCCAGCAGAAAAGTATCCTGGAGGCATAGAGTCAGGTGAAGAGAGAGCGGGAATTGTCATGGTCTCAGATATCGGTATTTGTGAATATATTTATGCATAACATATCACATTGTTAATACTGTTATGTTTTGTTTTTTGCTTTCCAAGTCTTATGTTTAGGAACCAGAAGGAGAGGGTTTCGCCAGCTTCAGCTGGAATGTCAGTTTGTTGTGTGATGAGGGATGGAAGTAAGAGGGTGTATGGTGTAATCATAGAACAGAGGTCATAAGTCTCTGAGTTTGAATGCCTCACAGAAAGAAGGCAGAAACCTGAACCAGGACGAGAGGTTCCACGTCTGATGATCCAAGGGGACCAGAAGGACCTCTCCCAGTGATACCAGGAGATCTAGTCTACGTTCGAGTGTTCCGGAGGAAGTAGGATCAATCGAGGATAGAAGGACCCTACGAGGTGACCAGAACAACATTAACTGCTGTCCAGGTGAAAGGAAGCAACACTTGGTACTATCTAACCCACTGGTCATGAAAACGCAGAGAATGCCGATACACCAAGTGGGTGTCCAAAGGGAACGGGAACAGAGGAGATCGAGACGCCATGGAGGAGCCAAGAAATCATCAGACCAAGTGGAAACCAGGATATGACGGATGCACTGCCTGATGCACCCAGAAGAGGACAAAGAGAAAATGCTGGAGAAAAAACCTGCAAATAACTAACATTCTTTCTTGAATATCCAGAGGGTCCGGGGTTGGGGGAGAGTGACATGCCTGCTACTCCTAATGACATACCTGGTATGGCAGACCTCCCTGACGGAAGCCCTCTGCAGTGGGACCCCGAAGTACAACCTACAGAATGGGAACGACTCTTCCCTGAAATCAATGCCTTTCCAGATGGAAGCCCAGTCCGGTCAGAGGAGGGAACCCCAGTGGAAGGAACATAAGGGGAGTCCCCACAAGGAGAAGGAAAAGTCTCGCAGGCTGAAGAAGAGGGGGATTTCCCCACAATTAACTTTTCAGCTCTTGAATGAACCCCTTAACAGACAATTGAAGTTAGAACAACAAAAGAATAATGACATTATTGACATGCCAAGAGCAACAGTGAACACTGGTACAGAAACAACAAACTCATGCACAAGAAGTATGGTGGAAGCAGGAATAGAAGAGAAGAACCAGCCGGACAATCTAAAAAGACTGACAAGGTTAGAATCTCTGTTCCACCTCAACTCATAACTGAAACAGGAGAACAGAAGTCAATATCAATCAAAAGGATCAAGCCTCTACCTGAGATTGCACTCTGTGGATGGACACACAATCAAACAAAGGGAGAAGTAATTTGGGACCCGAAAGGATGTGACATGACGTTAACCAAAGATGTAGACGAGTGGGTGCTCACCATGAATAAGAGTGAACCAGTTGAAGATGAATAATTAATAGTTGAATTAGCAAGAACAAGATTGACTGAAGGGAGTAGCACCACAGTCATTAGACTTGGCCCTACGCCGATACCTGAACAGGAAGAAGCCGAAGAAGAGGTGGATCAAGGAGCAACAGCCAACAGACACTCTCTCCTGAATATCTAGAGTCCAGGGATGGGGAGGAGTGACATGCCTGTTGCTCCTGATGACACACCTGCTCTGGAGGTACCCCTGACGGAGATGCTGTCCAAGGGAATGGTGAAACGATGACAGGAGAATGGAAAGGAGACTTTCTTGTCATCAACTTCTCCGTCCTCACGTGGTCTTTCTAAGAGACAGTGAACCAGGACCGATGAAGAATGATAGAATGGCCTTGACAGCAACAGCAACAAACCTAGAAAAAATGGTAAAATCATCTCCCACTAGAGACTAGTACACCAACTAAGACAATAGCAAGACCACAAGAAACTGGGTTGATGCAGAAGATCTGTTACCTGGGGTAGCCATAATGAAGAAACTACCCCAGAATCAAACATTGAACCAAAATGTAGAAAAGCAGTAAAGAATTACTTGTATAAGTGGGCTCACAACAGTACACAACAGCTAAACATAGGATGGACAACTGCATTTTGTGTAGCAAATCACCTTTGTCTGATCTTTTAATAGTACATGAACTTGCATCATTTGAAGAATGTGTTAAATGGAAAATGTTCATTGTATTCAGACAAAATACTACATTCCTTGTGTAACATAGAATGCAGGTTGGCATTAGGTAGCTAAAGGCAGAAGTGAATTAAATAAAAAATGTGTTGGGAGAACATGAATGTGCAACATATGACATAAGAACTGAATAGAATGCTCCTCATAATGTTAGGTTTACTATTGTAAAAAGTAAATATGAATGTTTCTACAGCTATGGAGATAATGGGATGGATGTGGAAAACACTACAGTTAATTGTTAAACTATTTGGCTTTTAGAAACTGCAGGAGTTAGTAAATTTGATAAAATAATGATTGTGAATCACAAAGGTAAATGTGGTAGTATAACTCAAGTAACATTATCTCTTAAAATGTTAAAGGATCAGGATTAAGGAATAGCTGATAGTTTCTGGATTTGTGGGCATACTACATGCTCATTGCTTCTTCACAGTATATTGGTTTATTGTAAGTGTCTTATTTTTGTTTCTGACTGGATCTTTTACTGCTATCTGTGTTATTGAGTGGAGATGTTTGGTTCAGTTGGGTTGTGTACCTTATTCACATTCATTTCATATTCTATTTGTATGTATATAGTTGATGTTATTTTGCCTCCATCCTTCTTGGTGTTCTTTAAGTGTTTTTGTTTGAAACAGTTTTGTCTCAGAGGAGGGATTATGTAGGAGCGAACCATTAAGGAGAGCAAAAGCATTAAATATAAATAGGTCTAGGTGCCGGGCTGAAGTAGCAAGGACATGCACATTAAGAGAAGATGACACCCAGGCTTTATGACACCCAGACTATAATCTATTTTTGAAAGAGTACATTAACCAAGACCATACGAACATTTATGACAGCTGGACGTACTATGGTCAGCAGGATACAGGAAGAAAGATGGAAGCAAGATAACTGATGACTAACACGTGAAACATAAGCATGCAATGCATACATTATTTTTAGGGCGTGAAAAGGGTTCTACCATCGTTATAAACTAACTAAAAGCAGTTGTCCGGCAGAGTAGCCTAGTGGTCAGAGCATTGGACTAGTAACCGAAAGGTTGCAAGTTCAAATCCCCGAGCTGACAAGGTACAAAATCTGTCGTTCTGCCCCTGAACAGGCAGTTAACCCACTGTTCTTAGGCTGTCATTGAAAATAAAAATTTGTTCTTAACTGACTTGCCTAGTAAAATAAAGATTAAAAAATAGCATTAGTGGGCGTGAACTAGCTCTGAGATATGGAGAAAGGTCAAGGGAAGCTATTTTTATAGATAGAGGGAGGGGACTCTATACGTTATGCAAAGACAGAATCCTATAAAGGCAGGACTCTGTAATATGAGAATTGGGTCTCTTTCCATGGAGGGGCTCGGCCCTGTTATGTTTGTGATAAGGTCCTTCCATGGATTGGCTCAGTTTTGCTACTTTGTATTAAAGTGTATATTGAATTCACAAGTTCTTGTAAGAGTGTTATATTTCTGAGACGATTCTCAACGACAGTCCCAAAATGGATGTAACAACTGCTGATTGCCCCTTTAAGACCACATATTGGGATAATCTAATAGGAGATATTGAGGAATAAAGTATTTCAGGAATTGTCATTGGATGCATTTGATCAATTGTTAACGTTTTGTTGATGGTCCACTCTTGATTTTCTACACGTTACAGTGTAGCTTCAGCCATTCCTACAGAACAACATTAAAGTGTAGAACCCCTTCACTGCATATTGGTTCAACGACTGCAGAGACGGTACTTACTGGTGTGAAACAGATCTCCAACATCCTCCTATTCTTTCAATGTGACAGTATTCTCCCCCTCCTCTTTCACTCCAAACACTGCATCCTCCTGTTTCACTGCCTCCTCTCCTTTTACTGTAACATCCTCCTCCTCTTTCACTCTGAACGCGTCTTTCTCTTCTTCTTTCACGGTAACAGCTTCACCCTCTATTTGTTTTTGTATTGTAACATCCTCCTCTTCCTCCTCCTCCTTTTGCGAGAGCTTCTTTCTCCGTCCAGCAGACCACCTCTTCTTTAACGGGAGAGTGAACTCATGGTCGGAGATGTTAGCTAGGATTAGCAACTAGCCTCGTTCTAAGCAAACTTAGCAAACCAGCTAGCTGACAAACAACGTAAATATATAATTAAATGGGCCAACAAGTACATACGACAGAAGTTTGTTTAATACACAGCGACTAATATACACCGAAAACAGTGTAAAGGTTGTGAATGTTGTAGCTATGTTTGCTGGAAAGCTACCGAGGTGTCGAACAACCTGTTGTTGTTGAAGGAGCATCCCGTCCACTAGAATATACGTCACAATGGCAGCGTCGCCTGAACCTAAAAGACGCACATCGTCATCTGCTGACTGGAGTGGGCAACTGGAGTGAGGAGTGAGGAACCAAAAGTTTATTTTTCATTTATTCAGTTTAATATTATATTAAGTCGTTCAAAGAGAAGCATGTGTTGATTGATTCGTGTTTAATGAGGGAGAATTTAAAACAAACTTTACACCCACTACATATTTGCATTTAACCATACTTCTGGCATGGATCATTTTGACTCCAGAGGCATATCTTTTATATATCATAGCCAAAAATGTGGTTTATTAAATTCTTCCAATTTTCATGACTTTGTCAATCAACTTGTTCTTAATAAATCTAAATCGTGGTTTAGTGTTTCTGTATCAATATGGACATTTAACAAATTCAAATCCCTTGGAGTCATTTTGACCCCAGCCAAAAGCACCTTTGATAAATAGGATGTTTATTTCAAATCAAAATCAAATCGCATTTTATTGGTCTTATACACGTGTGTAGCAGATGTTATTGTGTGTGTTGCGAAACGCTTGTGTTTCTATCTCCGACAGTGCAGTAATATCTAACAAGTGATATCTAACCATTTCACAACATATACCCAATACACACAAATCTAAGTATATGAATCTAGGTTTCTCTGTAGACATGATCCATCCCACCAGAGGGTGGAAGGGCTCCTGTATCAGGGGTTTTGACCAGATAGACACCTGCAGACACACAGTATAGTGCCTCCCATGTACTCTCCTAAGATTGGACTTTTCTATACCACGTATCACGTGACTGTGTACAAAACTGCCAATGGTAGAAAACTCTGCCAGCGGTTGAGAATTCTGCCAGAGGTAGAAAACTCAGCCAGTGGTATACAGTGCATTCGTTAAGTATTCAGACCCCTTAACTTTTTCCACATTTTGTTACGTTACAGCCTTATTATAAAATTGAATAATTTGCCCCCTCATCAATCTACATACAATACCCCACACAGGCATCACAATACCCCATAATGACAAACCAAAAACTTTTTTTTCAAATGTATTTACTTAAGTATTCATACCCTTTGCTGTGAGACTCGAAATTGAGCTCAGACGCATCCTGATTCCATTGATCATCCTTGAGATGTTTCTACAACTTGATTGGAGTCCACTTGTGGTAAATTCAATTGATTAGACATGATTTGGAAAGGAGCACACTTGTCTATATAAGGTTTACAATGCATGTCAGAGCAAAAACCAAGCCATGAGGTCAATGGAATTGTCCATAGAACTCTGAGACAGGATAGTGTCGAGGCACAGATCATGGATTCCCATTAGTTCTTGTCAAGGCAGCAGCTACTCTTCCTGGGGTTTATTATGGATCCCCATTAGTTCCTGCCAAGGCAGCAGCTACTCTTCCTGGGGTTTATTTTGGATCCCCATTAGTTCCTGCCAAGGCAGCAGCTACTCTTCTTGGGGTTTATTATGGATCCCCATTAGTTCCTGCCAAGGCAGCTGCTATTCTTTCTGGGGTTTATTTTATTACATAAAATTATGCAGCCACCACCATGCTTGAAAATATGAAGAGTGGTAGTCAGTGATGTATTGGATTTGCCCCAAACATAACACTTTGTATTCAGGATATAAAGTTTATTTCTTTGCCAATTCTTTTTACAGTTTTACTTTAGTGCCAACAGCCTCTCTTTTCTCTCATGTGATTTCAGGTCCTCTGACTGGGAATCTGTGTTGCAGTTTTACTTTTCATTGCAAAGAGGATGCATGTTTTGGAATATTTTTTTCTGTACAGGCTTCTTTCTTTTCTCTGTCATTTAGGTTAGTATGTGGAGTAACTTCAATGTTGTCGATCCCTCCTCAGTTCTCTCATATCACAACCATTAAACAGTGTAACTATTTTAAAGTCACCATTGGCTTCATGGTGAAATCCCTGAGCGGTTTCCTTCCTCTCCAGCAACTGAGTTAGGAAGGACGCCTGTATCTTTGTAGTGACTGGGTGTATGGATACATCACCTAAAGTGTCATTAATAACTTCACCATGCTCAAAGGGATATTCAATGTCTGCTTTTTTTAAACCAATCTACTAGTAGGTGCCCTTCTTTGTGAGGCATTGGAAAACCTCCCTGGTCTTTGTTGTTGAATCTGTGTTTGAAATTCACTGCTCGACTGAGGGACCTTACTGATAATTGTATATGTGGGGTACAGAGATTAGGTATTCATTCAGAAGTCATGTTAAACACTAATATTGCACACAGAGAGAGTCCATGCAACGTATTATGTGACTTTTTAAGCAAAATCTTTACTCCTGAACTTAATTAGGCTTTTAATTACATTTGTAAACATTTCCAAAAACGTAATTCCACTTTGACATTATGGGGAATTGAATCCATTTTAAATTCAGGCTGTAACACAACAAAATGTGGGCAAAGTCAAGGGGTGTGAAAACTTTCTGAAGGCACTGCATATATAACCCCCCCACCCCCCACCAAGCAATCTAATAGCATCAGTAAAATCTGTTGAAATAAATCCACAGATAAATATACCTAACATAGTACAGTTAAACAATACATCACAATACATACATCAGAAATAGTTACACATTATAGAGATCCATTCTTGGATGTACAGGTCTGTTGGATAAACGTTCAGAAATGTCCGCTGCTGATTTTTTCCAGGTGTTCATAGCGGACACCCTGGCCCTATGAATCCTGGCCGTGGACAAATTCTCAGTCAAAAACATAAGTCAGAACACAGCTTCTCTATTCTCTCATGTGATTTCAGTTCCTCTGACTGGGAAAATGTATTTTCACAATGAGAGCAGTGGTATGTCTTCTCCTCCTGTGTATTAATATGTTAGAAAGGCTTTTCTCCTGTGTGTTTTATCTCATGCTTTTTCAGACTCCCTGACCACCTACAACTCTTTTCACACTGGGAACATTGGAAAGGCTTTACTCCTGTGTGTTTTCTCTCATGCGTTTTTCAGGCTCACTAACCACCTAAAACTGTTTCCACAGTGAGAACAGTGATAAGGCTTCTCTCCAGTGTATATTCTCTCTTGCTTTTTCAGGACCCATAACCACCTAAAACTCTTTCCACAGTGGGAGCAGTGGTGTTGGTTAGGCGTCTCTGGGTCTGTTTCCTCTAAGGAACTCTTCCCGCTGTCAGAGAGAGTCTGGTCTCTCTCCTGCCAAAGACAAACTGATTATTTAGTTAAACAGAGAGACCTGAATGACACCTGCATTAAATAAAATTGTCTTCCTATGAGGTTTAATCTAGACTATATCCATCAATAACCTGAGGTCAGTTTTCACGACATTACATAATTAAAAATAAACTTGGTGACGGTGAGATTAAAATATTTCTCAGGGAATGTCTTGATGTCATAATAAGAGCTCTATAATACTAGATAATGTCATGTTTATAGGCTGAGCAAATCTCTATAATAATTGATAATGTCATGTTTGTAGGCTGAGCAGAGCTCTATAATAATAGATAATGTCATGTTTTAGGCTGAGCAGAGCTCTATAATGATAGATAATGTCATGTTGTAGACTGAGCAGAGCTCTATAATAATAGATAATGTCATGTTTATAGGCTGAGCAGAGCTCTATAATAATAGATAATGTCATGTCTATAGGCTGAGCAGAGCTCTATAATAATAGATAATGTCATGTTTATAGGCTGAACAGAGCTCTATAATAATAGATAATGTCATGTTTATAGGCTGAGCAGAGCTCTACAATAATAGATGTAATATTTAAAGGCTGAGCAGAGCTCTATAATAATAGATGTAATATTTAAAGGCTGAACAGAGCTCTATAATAATAGATAATGTCATGTCTATAGGCTGAGCAGAGCTCTATAATGATAGATAATGTCGTGTTTATAGGCTGAGCAGAGCTCTACAATAATAGATGTAATATTTAAAGGCTGAGCAGAGCTCTATAATAATAGATCATGTCATGTTTATAGGCTGAGCAGAGCTCTATAATGATAGATAATGTCATGTCTATAGGCTGAGCAGAGCTCTATAATAATAGATTATGTCATGTTTTGGTCTCAATGTAGACTTTGATCTGAAGCCATTCTTGTGATTATTGTGATTTTGCTATACATTGTAAATGTTTGTAGGACTATGTATATATATATATAAATTGTATCTATTAAGGGATGCTATCCATTCATGTCTTTGTATGTTCTTATATCTGAGAATTAACCAATGATATCAGGCCACACCCGGGCAATGATAACAGGTGTTCTACTCCGCTAGCCAGCACCTCTCCTAAACAGGTGTGCATTTCTTTCGCCTCTAGATTGGATGCATTGATCCATTGTTAACGTTAAGACTGTATTTACTGGTGTTAATCCGATCTTCAGTCTCCTGTTCTTCCTCCTCTTTCACTCTGAACGCGTCTTCCTCTTCTTTCACTGAAATGTCTCTCTCTTCTTCTTTCACTGAAACAGCCTCACCCTCTACTTGTTTTTTTTTTACTGGGACATCATCCTCTTCCTCCTCCTCTTTCACATCAACGTTCAGCCAAAGAGCTTCTTCTTCCGTCCAGCAGACCTCTTCTTCAGCAGGAGGAGAGTAGCTTAGTGAACTCATGGTCAGGGATGTTAGCTAGCTAGTTAGCATTAGCTCAGGGCTAAGCAAATTTATCCGACTAACAACGTAAATATTACATTAAATGGGGTAACTAGTAGATACGACAGAAGTGTGTTCAAAACACAGTGGCAAATAGACACTGGTGTAGTCTGAAGGGCTTCAATGTTTCTGCGATGTTTGTTATGGGTGTAAGTGATGCTATCTGGTGGTAAATGTTAATTACTGCAACTCCAGTGTTTTACCGGTGTGCTTGAGATTGTAATGTACTGAACAAGACTGGTTACTCGCATCAATGCCTCTGTCTCTGTAATGGCTGTCGTCGGGAGAAAGAGAGGACCAAAGCGCAGCGTCGTTAGTTTCTTATTGAAAAGATGAACACTGAACACTTCAAAAATAGAAAACCACAAAGTGACAACCGAAACAGTTCTATCTGGTGCAGACACACAAAGACTGAAAATAACCACCCACAAAACACAAAGGAAAACAGGCTACCTAAATATAGTTCTCAATCAGGGACAACGATTGACAGCTGCCTCTGATTGAGAACCATATCAGGCCAAACACAGAAATAGAAAATCATAGAAAAACGAACATAGACAACCCACCCAACTCACGCCCTGACCACACTAAAACAAAAGACAAAACAAAGGAACTAAGATCAGAACGTGCCAGTACCCCGCCCCCCCAAAGGTGCGGACTCCGGCCGCAAAACCTAAACCTATAGGGGAGGGTCTGGGTGGGTGTCTGTCCGCGGTGGCGGCTCTGGTGCGGGACGTGGACCCCACTTCACCACAGTTTTGGTCCGCCTCCGTGGCCTCTTTACGAGTGGCGACCCTCACCGCCGACCTCCGACTGGGGACCCTAGCCATGGGTCCCGAATGGATGGGAGATTCCAGCAGCACCGGACAGGCAGGAGACTCCGGCAGCTCCGGAGTGAAGGGCGATTCTGGCATCGACGGCGTGACAGGCGGCTCTGGCGGCGGCTCGGGACAGACGGGAGACTCCTGGCAGCTCGGGACAGACGGGAGGCTCCTGGCAGCTCGGGACAGACGGGAGGCTCCTGGCAGCTCGGGACAGACGGGAGACTCCTGGCAGCTCGGGACAGACGGGAGACTCCTGGCAGCTCGGGAAAGACGGGAGACTCCTGGCAGCTCGGGACAGACGGGAGACTCCTGGCAGCTCGGGACAGACGGGAGACTCCTGGCAGCTCGGGACAGACGGGAGACTCCTGGCAGCTCGGGACAGACGGGAGACTCCTGGCAGCTCGGGACAGACGGGAGACTCCTGGCAGCTCGGGACAGACGGGAGACTCCTGGCAGCTCGGGACAGACGGGAGACTCCTGGCAGCTCGGGACAGACGGGAGACTCCTGGCAGCTCGGGACAGACGGGAGACTCCTGGCAGCTCGGGACAGACGGGAGACTCTGGCAGCGCTGGAGAGGTGGGAGTACCTGTAGGCAGAAGACGGAGAGACAGCCTGGTGCGGGGGACTGCCACCGGAGGGCTGGTACGTGGAGATGGCACCGGATATACCGGACCATGAAGGCACACATGAGGTCTCGAGCTAATGGCCTGCACAACCCGTCCTGGCTGGATGGTGACTCTGGGCCCTGCACATGCGGGGCTCAGGCACAGGATGCACTGGGCTGTGCAGACAAACAGGAGCCACAGTGCGCAGTGCCGGCGCAGGATATCCTGGCCCGAGGAGACCCACTGGCTGTCTGTAGAGCAGGGCTGGCACCATCTGCCCTGGCTGGATCCTCACCCTAGCTCGGCAGATGCTGGCATCTGGGATGTAGCGCACTGGGCTAAGCATGCGCACTGGAGACACCGTGCATTCTACCGCATAACACGGTGCCTGACCAGTATGATGCCCTCTCTCTCCACATTAAGCATGGGGAGTTGGCGCAGGTCGCCTATCCTCGCCACACTCCCGTGTGCTCCCACCCAATACATTTTTGGGGCTGCCTCTCGGGCTTCCAGCCGTGCTGCCTCTTTATACCGCCGCCTCTCCGCTTTGGCTGCTTCCAGCTCTGCCTTGGGGCGGCGATATTCCCCAGGCCGCGTCCAGGGTCCTTCTCCATCCAGTATCTCCTCCCAAGAACAATAGTCCTGATTGCGCTGCTCCTCCTGATGCTGCCCGTTACCACGCTGCTCGGTCCTTTGGTGGTGGGTGGCTCTGTAACGGCTGTCGTCGGGAGAAAGAGAGTACCAAAGCGCAGCGTGGTTAGTGTTCATCTTTTCAATAAGAAACTGAACACTTCAAAAATAGAAAACCACAAAGTGACAACCAAAAAAGTTCTATCTGGTGCAGACACACAAAGACTGAAAATAACCACCCACAAAACACAAAGGAAAACAGGCTACCTAAATATGGTTCTCAATCAGGGACAACGATTGACAGCTGCCTCTGATTGAGAACCATATCAGGCCAAACACAGAAATAGAAAATCATAGAAAATACAAAAACTAACATAGACAACCCACCCAACTCACGCCCTGACCATACTAAAACAAAAGACAAAACAAAGGAACTAAGGTCAGAACGTGACAATCTCGTCATTTAACATTCAAACAATGTTGTCTAGTTGAAGGAGCGTCCCGTCCACTAGATTATACGTCACACTGGCAGCAACGACTGGGCTGCATTCATACATATAAATACATTTGATTTGGCCTGGGGATGGCCATTTGACACGTTACCCAGCTTGGCATGGGAATGGTCATTTGACACGTTACCCAGCTTGGCTTGGGGATGGCCATTTGACATGTTAAGTATTCAGACCCCTTGACTTAATCCACATTTATCTACAGAGCCTTCATAAAGTATTCAGACCCCTAGGGCCCGATGGAACTAGCGAATGCAGCCAGTAAATCCCCTGGGAAGTCCTAGGGCCCGATGGAACTAGCGAATACAGCCAGTAAATCCCCTGGGAAGTCCTAGGGCCCGATGGAACTAGCGAATACAGCCAGTAAATCCCCTGGGAAGTCCTAGGGCCCGATGGAACTAATGAATACAGCCAGTAAATCCCCTGGGAAGTCCTAGGGCCCGATGGAACTAGCGAATACAGCCAGTAAATCCCCTGGGAAGTCCTAGGGCCCGATGGAACTAGTGAATACAGCCAGTAAATCCCCTGGGAAGTCCTAGGGCCCGATGGAACTAGCGAATACAGCCAGTAAATCCCCTGGGAAGTCATAGGGTCTAATGGAACCAACCTGGCTGTTGGTCGACTGAGATTTGGCTCCTGTCTGATTGGCTCCGGTCTGATAGGTACCTGTCTGATTGGCACCTGTTTAAATGGACTGATCCATTGGGAGGCTCCTGTCTAAATGGACTGATCCATTGGGAGGCTCCTGTCTGAGTGGACTGATCCATTGCAGAGGCCGTGGGGATGGTACAGTCCACCACTTTAACCTTTCTAGGGCAGGTGTTCCGCTAGCGGAACCCCTCGACAACATTCCGCTGAAAAGGCAGCATGCGAAATTCAAAAATATTTTTTAGAAATATGTAACTTTCACACATTAACAAGTCCAATACAGCAAATGAAAGAAACATATTGTTAAAGTGTAGAAGCCCTTTACTGCATATTGGTTCAACGACTGCAGAGACGGTACTCACTGGCGTTAAACAGATCTCCTACCTCTTCTTTCACACCAAAAACGACATCCTCTTCTTTCACTGTAACAACCTCACCCTCTACTTGTTTTATTGTGACATCCTCCTCTTCCTTCTCCTCTTTCACGACAATGTTCAGCCCCAGAGCTTCTTTCTCCGTCCAGCAGACCTCCTCTTCTTTAGCAGGAGAGTAGTTTAGGGAGCTCATGTTCTCGGATGTTAGCTAGCTAGCTATCATTAGCGACTAGGCTCGTGCTCACTTAACCAGCCAGCTACTATATCTGACTAATACAAAATAACGTAATAATAAATTAAAATAGGTTAACGAGTAGATCCGATAGAAGTGTGTCTAAAACACAGTAGCTAATATACACCGAAAACGTATAAATAGCTTGAATATTTCGGCTATGTTCGCTAGCAAGCTTCGGAGGTGGTTGACGAGCTGTTTCTGAATAACCGTCCACTAGATTATACGTCACGCTGGCAGCGTCGCCTGAAAGACACACATCGTGTCTGCTGACTGGAGGGGAAACATTGAGGATCATATCTTATTTTCAGACAAAGATTATTTTAAATAATACTATTATATTGAGACATACAAAGACAGACAGTATGGTGCCAGGACAACAACCTCTCCCTCAATGTAAGCAAGACTAAGGACTGATCGTGGACTCCAGGAAAAGGCAGGCCGAACAGGCCCCCATTAACATTGACAGGGCTGTAGTGGAGTGGGTCGAGAGTTTCACATCACCAAAAAACTAGAATGACCCAAACATACCAAGATATTTGTATAGAGGGCACGACAAAACATTTTCCCCCTCATGAGACTGAAAAGATTTGGCATGGGCCACCAGTTCCTCAAAAGGATCTTCAGCTGCACCATCGAGAGCATCCTGAGGTTGCATCACTGCCTGGTATGGCAACTGCTCGGCATCTGACCGTAAGGCGTTACAGAGGGTAGTTTGAACGGCCCAGTATATCACTGGGGCCAAGCTTCCTGCCATCCAGGACCTATATAATAGGTGGTGTCAGAGGAAAGCCCATAAGATTGTCAGACTCCAGTCACCCAAGTTATAGACTGTTGTCTCTGCTACCGCACGGCAAGTGGTACCGGAGCACCAAGTCTAGGACCAAAAGGCTCCTCAACAGCTTCTACCCCAAGCCATAAGACTGCTGAACAATTCATAAAATCGCCACAGGACAATTTACATTGACCACCCCTTTTGTACATTGCTGCTACTCGTTGTTTGTTACCTATGCATTTGCCCCACCTACATGTAGATTACCTTAACTAGCCGGTTCCCCGCACACTGACTCGGTACTGGTGCCTCCTGTATATAGCCTCCACATTGACTTGGTACCGGTGCCCCCTGTATATAGCCTCGTTATTGTTTTTCTCATTGTGTTACTTTCTATCTTAGTCTACTTGGTAAATAGTGTCTTCTTGAACGGCACTGTTGGTTTAAGGGCTTGTAAGTAAGCATTTCACGGTAAAGTCTACACTTGTTGTATTCTGTGCATGTGACAAATAAAGTTTGATTTGAACACTTATTTGTCATTCCCACATGGAATCTGGGAATAATGTGTACATCACTGGTTAGAGGACAATTTGTAGAAAACAGCTCGCTACATTTTGAAGTGTTTCATTTTGATTCATGTGGGTCTCCAACACCGTAAGTGTAACAGAACCCTGAATTTTTACCCTGATGAGGCTAATATTCATATCATGCTGAAATCAATAGAACAGGGGGTAAACATTTAGGATTATACACTGTGACATCATTCAAATACTCCAACTACAATGTTAAAACATTCTACATTGTGACATTTTATTGATATCATTAAACAACTCCTTCATGTATATTTTCTGATGTTTAATCAGAGATTTTTAACCAGAGTATCTATTCCCACATTGATCACAGCTATAAGATTTGTTTCTCTGGTGTCTAGTCAGACTGCTATGTGTAACAAATCTCCTCCCACATTGATCACAGCTATAAAAGATTTCTCTCCAGTGTGTGTTCTCTGATGTACCTTCAGCAAACTTGAGCGATTAAAACTCTTCCTACATTGATTACAGCTATAAAGTTTCTCTCCAGTGTGAATTCTCTGGTGTAATTGTAATGTATATAATTTTGAAAAGGTTTTCCCACAGTCAGAGCAACTGAATGGTTTCTCCTCTGTGTGTGTTCTCTGGTGTATAGTCAGGCGGCTAGATGAAACAAATCTCTTCCCACATTGATCACAACCAAAAGGTTTCTCTCCTGTATGTGTTCTCTGGTGTATAGTCAGACTACTAGATGTGACAAATCTCTTCACACATTGATCACAGTTATAAGGTTTCTCTCCAGTGTGTGTTCTCTGATGTACCTTCAGGCAGCTTGAGTGAGTAAAACTCTTCCCACATTGATCACAGCTATAAGGTTTCTCTCCTGTATGGATTCTCTGATGTATTTTAAGGTTTGCTATAGTGGTGAATCTCTTCCCACAGTCAGAGCAGTGAGCTGTATCACCTGTGTGAATTCTCTGGTGTACTTTTAGTGAATCTAATCTTGAGTAACTCTTCCCACAGTCAGAGCAGTAGTGAGAATTCTTCCCTGTGTGTTTCCGTTGGTGTTTCTTGAGGTGTTCTGATGTGGAGAGACTCTTCTCTGCCTCGTCAGCGTCATGATGTAGCTGAGGCTCCCCAGAGGATCCACAATAGTCATCTCTCTCTCCTGTGTGAACAACAAAGTCAGACGGATGGTTAAAGGCCCACAACAGCAGAAATCCACTCTTTATTTTGAGCTAAAAGGTGCTTCCCATGACGTTGTACAACCATTTACGTCTGTAATGAATGTTTAAATGCTTTTACAAACTTATTTGACAATTGTCTTAACACGACACAACAGTCATATTTAGTCTTATTTTTTTCACTTCAGTAGTAACATTGATGACTCTAGGTTAGAATGTAGTCCCCTTTCTGTTTTTGCTCAAATTGTCGCACTGTGCACGCAAATTGGTTGCAGAAACACGTCCCCGCTAATACAGAAACCGTTTGTTAAGGATGTAGTAAATCTGCATGGAGCAAAAATGTTTGCAATCGTCTCAAATCAGCTGCTTTATACTTAAAAAACACTTCAACCAGTAAAATGCTCTGTGGCTAGCTTTACTACCAGCTTGTCAATGAGCATTAGCATTCAAGTGCTGCATCCAAAACAGGTATTTTGCAACTATCACAACCAAATATTATCTTAGCGACTGTTCAAGCAATAATCAAAACAACAATTGTAAGCATTTTGAGAACCCCAAAAAGTGTTTTTGGTTAGGCTGTTGAATGGCCCCAGATGGTCAACAGTTTATTTAGAAGTAATATCCTGGTAAATCTAAGCTGTTGAATGGTCCCAGATGGTGAACAATTAATTTAGAAGTAATAACCTGGTAAATCTAGACTGGTGAATGGTGGCCGTTGTACTTGTTTATGATGTGACTCTGAGTCATCAGGTTGCCATAGGCTGCATGGGGTGTTTTGGTTTCACTCTGGGTTGAGTAGACAAACAGAGGGGATAAAGACTCTCCTATTTCAGTGGCTGATAATAAGGGGGATCCAGGATTGGTCCATTTTAGTTTTAAACTAAGGCTATAATGTCTATGAGTCTTTATGTTAATAAAGAGGACAATGTGGGACATTGGGATCAGATTTCTAAATGATTGGAAACAAAAACACATATAAATGCAGTTCCACATGTGAACTTACAGAAATAGAAGACTTTATACACTGTGTGTACAAAACATTAGGAACACCTTCTCTCTCCATGACAGACTGACCAGGTGAATCCAGGTTAAAGATATGATCCTTATTGAGGTCACCTGTTAAATCCAGTCCAATCAGTGTAGATGAAGTGGAGGAGACAGGTTAACCCCCTAGAGTTGATGTCTGTACCTCCACTGAAATCTAATTAGCATAATACAAAACCTCCATAAAAATGTGTTTGAAGCTGTAGCGGTACAAAGCTACAGCGATGTCTGTCAGACATTGAGACATCCTGAAATTCTTCTCATGAAAACATCTGAACACACTAATATGATCTGAGGAAAGGGAGTGAATTAATTGTAAATGTCAAACTGGTGATATGCTTCTCCACCTGCATTGCTTGCTGTTTGGGGTTTTAGGCTGGGTTTCTGTACAGCACTTTGAGATATTAGCTGATGTAAGAAGGGCTATATAAATACATTTGATTTGAATATATAACCATTGATACCTGAAGAATAGCACTTATAGATGCCACAAATGTTTCAACTGTATTACTCCACCAGAAACCAAAACATAAGCTCGTATAACGCCACTGTTTGTAAACAAACACTGTATAGCCTCTCAATCTGGTCAAAACTATCATTATGACCTCATGGATGGCCAGTCGTATTCATAGTGTAGTGAATACAGGGGGTAGCCCTGAGCCGAACTCAAACCTGGGTCCAAATCAAATCAATCAATCAAATTATATTGTCACATACACATGATTAGCAGATGTTAATGCGAGTGTAGAGAAATGCTTGTGCTTCTAGTTCCGACAATGCAGTAATAACCAACAAGTAATCTAACTAACAATTCCAAAACTAATTTCTTATACACAGTGTAAGGGGATAAAGAATATCTACATAAAGATATGAATGAGTGATGGTGCAGAGCAGCATAGTCAAGATACAGTAGATGGTATTGAGTACAGTATATACATATGAGATGAGTATGTAAACAAAGTGGCATAGTTAAAGTGGCTAGTGATACATGTATTACATAAAGATGCAGTAGATGATAGAGTACAGTATATACGTATACATATGAGATGAATAATGTATGGTATGTAAACATTATATTAGGTAGCATTGTTTAAAGTGGCTAGTGATATATTTTACATCATTTCCCATCAATTCCCATTATTAAAGTGGCTGGAGTTGAGTCAGTGTGTTGGCAGCAGCCACTCAATGTTAGTGGTTGCTGTTTAACAGTCTGATGGCCTTGAGATAGAAGCTGTTTTTCAGTCTCTCGGTCCCAGCTTTGATGCACCTGTACTGACCTCGCCTTTTGGATGATAGCGGGGTGAACAGGCAGTGGCTCGGGTGGTTGTTGTCCTTGATGATCTTTATGGCCTTCCTGTGACATCGGGTGGTGTAGGTGTCCTGGAGAGCAGGTAGTTTGCCCCCGGTGATGCGTTGTGCAGACCTCACTACCCTCTGGAGAGCCTTACGGTTGTGGGCGGAGCAGTTGCCGTACCAGGTGGTGATACAGCCCGCCAGGATGCTCTCGATTGTGCATCTGTAGAAGTTTGTGAGTGCTTTTGGTGACAAGCCGAATTTCTTCAGCCTCCTGAGGTTGAAGAGGCGCTGCTGCGCCTTCTTCACGATGCTGTCTGTGTGGGTGGACCAATTCAGTTTGTCTGTGATGTGTATGCCGAGGAACTTAAAACTTACCATCCTCTCCACTACTGTTCCATCAATGTGGATAGGGGGGTGTTCCCTCTGCTGTTTCCTGAAGTCCACAATCATCTCCTTAGTTTTGTTGACGTTGAGTGTGAGGTTATTTTCCTGACACCACACTTCGAGGGCCCTCACCTCCTCCTTGTAGGCCGTCTCGTCGTTGTTGGTAATCAAGCCAACCACTGTTGTGTCGTCCGCAAACTTGATGATTGAGTTGGGGGCGTGCGTGGCCACGCAGTCGTGGGTGAACAGGGAGTACAGGAGAGGGCTCAGAACGCACCCTTGTGGGGCCCCAGTGTTGAGGATCAGCGGGGTGGAGATGTTGTTGCCTACCCTCACCACCTGGGGGCGGCCCGTCAGGAAGTACAGTACCCAGTTGCACAGGGCGGGGTCGAGACACAGGGTCTCGAGCTTGATGACGAGCTTGGAGGTTACTAATGGTGTTAAATGCCGAGCTGTAGTCGATGAACAGCATTCTCACATAGGTATTCCTCTTGTCCAGATGGGTTAGGGCAGTGTGCAGTGTGGTTGAGATTGCATCGCCTGTGGACCTATTTGGGCGGTAAGCAAATTGGAGTGGGTCTAGGGTGTCAGGTAGGGTGGAGGTTATATGGTCCTTGACTAGTCTCTCAAAGAACTTCATGATGACGGAAGTGAGTGCTACGGGGCGGTGGTCGTTTAGCTCAGTTACCTTAGCTTTCTTGGGAACAGGAACAATGGTGGCCCTCTTGAAGCATGTGGGAACAGCAGACTGGTGTAGGGATTGATTGAATATGTCTGTAAACACACCAGCCAGCTGGTCTGCGCATGCTCTGAGGGCGCGGCTGGGGATGCAGTCTGCAGTCCAGCGACTATCAAGCCAACACCTTATAACTGTTACGCCAAGATGTTTGAACTTCTTGACGAGGTCGCTAGGTTTTGGGTTACGGTTGCTACAATAGCTACAATAGCTTTCTCTATGAATTTGAGGAGTTACATTTCTCCAGAACCCAGTCCCCCGGCTGTTTACCAAACCAAGTCTCAGGGTTAGCATTTTGTTACTTTTTAAAAAGCAAGTTGCCCCTTTAAAAAAGCCACACATCAATTAATAAATCTGCAGTTGAAACAATAACAAAGCTGCCATTCCGCGACTGTTTTGGTAATAAGAAGATATATACTGTATATACTGTACCCCTTCATCTACTGCATCTTTATGTAATACATGTATCACTAGCCACTTTAACTATGCCACTTTGTTTACATACTCATCTCATATGTATATACTGTACTCGATACCATCTACTGTATCTTGCCTATGCTGCTCTGCACCATCACTCATTCATATCTTTATGTACATATTCATTATCCCCTTACACTGTGTATAAGATATTAGTTTTGGAATTGTTAGTTAGATTACTTGTTGGTTATTACTACATTGTCGGAACTGGAAGCACAAGCATTTCGCTACACTCGCATTAACATCTGCTAACCATGTGTATGTGACAAATAAAATTTGATTTGATTTATTTAACTTGGCAAGTCAGTTAAGAACAAATTCTTATTTACAATGACGGCCTACACCGGCCAAGCCCGGACAATGCTGGGCCAATTATGCGCTGCCCTATGGGACTCCAAACCCCAGCCGGTTGTGATACAGCCCGGATTCGAACCAGGGTGTCTGTAGTGACGCCTCAAGCACTGTGATGCAGTGCCTTAGGACGCTGCGCCTCTTGGGGGCTGGAGAAATATAACTACTCTCAAATTCATAGACAGACCTATGGATGCAAGGACTGACCATCCATGATACCAACATTATAGTTTTAACCATGTTGCCATGTTCCCCTTTAACACCACACATCAGTTCAACAACTGCAGAGTTTGTGCCTCTGTTTTTAAGACAGTACTTACTAGTGTTAATAGTGTTAATCAGGGCTAGGTTTCCTAAAAGCATCTTATGGCTAAGTTCATCGTTAGAACCATTGGACGCCTTAAGTTGCCTTTGGGAAACCAGCCCCAGATATCCATTGTCCTCCTCCTTTTTCGATTTGACAGTCATCTCTCCCTCCTCCTCTTTCACTCCAAAAACTGCATCCTCCTCTTTCTCCTCTTCTTTTACTGTAACACCCCCCTCTTTCACTCTGAACGAGTCGTCCTCTTCTTTCACTGTAACAGCCTCAACCTCTACTTGTTTTTGTATTGTAACATCCTCCTCTTCCTCCTCCTCTTTCACGCGAGTTTCTTTCTCTGTCCAGCAGACCGCCTCTTCTTCAGCATGAGAGTAGCTTAGTGACCTCATGGTCAGAGATGTTAGCCTTCTAGGCTAATGCTAACTTAACCAGCCCGCTAGCTGACCAACAACGTAAATATGAAAGTGAATGAAATAACTTACTGGTTTTAAAAACAGCAGCTAATATGCACCGAAAGCATATAAATAGCTCGAATCTGTCGGCTATGTTGGCTAGCAAGCCACGGAGGTGGTTAACGAGCTGATTCTGAAGAACCGTCCACTAGATTAGACGTCACACTGGCTGCATCGCCTGAAAGAAGCACATAGCGGTCTGCTGACTGGAGAGGAAACGCAGTTGAGGATCATATTTTATTTTCAGACAAAGATTATTTTAAATGGATTTAATGAAATAATACTATTACATTGAGACATACAAAGACAGGAATGTGTTGATTGATTAGTGCGAATACAAAATGTTTACTACAGCTCATTTAAGGCAGTTTCATTCTGTCATACTAAATTAAATAAGTAGCTAGATATTGTAGGTCTATACTGCTCCTACATGGTGTAACAATACATTATGTAGATGCATATAATGAACAGACTAGGTCTATGCTGCTCCTACATGGTGTAACAATACATCATGTGGGACTTTAAGGAAATGCTGTTGTTTCACCGGTGAGTAAAAACTCATGCTTCTGTAACAGGGTTATATTGGTGATTCCCCTTGCCACTTTATTGTTAAGCCAATGGGTTTTTGATTTGAGTTTGTCTTGCCTTCACCTACTCAACATGGCATCTTATTGGCTGGTTTGCGTGGCTTGCTTACGAGGGGGGATCTTCCAGTTAGAATCGACCCAGTGAACAAGCACCAAACCAGCGGTAAGTTATTGGTTGCAAAGCACTGTACATCAAAAGTGATTTTTATACTCTCAAGTGATGATTTAAATGTACAATTTATATCAAATTGTTTATAAATGTTATTCGAACATCACACATAAGATGCAGCGGTTTTTGGAGAATATTTGTTGTGCATTTTGTTGTAAAGAATTCCCGCTAGCAACTTACTGTGTCTGGTGGGGGGGGGGTTAATATATTTTGTACAGTGCGTGAGTGCAGAGTTGGATGATGAGATGTGCATTGCATGACGTGAAATTTTGTGCCGTTCCTATCAGAATAAATCTACATGACTGGTGCTACATGTTGGAGTTCCGTGTTGATGACTGATTGTACACAACGCAAGAAGAGTACTGTTACAGTGGTGCCGTGACCGTTCTTCTGGATCGGATCATCCTTCGCCGTATTTCCATCTCAGATCTTCGCCGTGGTTGCTGTTGAAGAATCAGATAAGACATTGCTGGTGCAGTTCATGGCGATATCGCATTTCGCCACAAGAGGGCGCCACTATAACGTTTTATCGCAATTGATGATTTCTCTGGCTGAGGCTCTTCACAGATAAAGGATAACTTTTGTGTTACTTGTTTATTTGCAATTCTGATGTATATCTGATATTAGCTGTGGTGCGCGCTAAATAGCGTTTCAATCGGTGACGTCACTTGCTCTGAGACCTTGAAGTAGTGGTTCTCCTTGCTCTGCAAGAGCCGCGGTTTTTGTGGAGCGATGGGTAACGATGCTTCGAGGGTGACTGTTGTTGATGTGTGCAGAGGGTCCCTGGTTCGAGCCCGGGTATGGGCGAGGGGACGGTTTAAAGTTATACTGTTACATGGATGCTGTTGACCCAGATCACTGGTTGCTGCAGAAAAGGAGGAGGTCAAAAGGGGGGTGAGTGTAACGGATGTGAAACGGTTAACTAACATCCCAGACCCTGCGGTCACAAAGCTTCTCTCCTGCTAAAGAAGAAAAGGTCTGCTGGACGAAGGAAGAGTAGGATGTCACAGTAAAACAAGAAGTAGAGGGTGAGGCTGTTACAGTTAAAGACGAAAAAGACGCGTTCGGAGTGAAAGAAGAGGATGTTGTTACTGTAAAAGAAGAAGAGGATGTTACTGTAAAAGAGGAGGAAGATGTTACTGTAAAAGGAGAGGAGGATTCCGTTTTTGGAGTGAAAGAGCCTCCTCTTTCAGAGATGACTGTTATATCGAAAAAGGAAGAGGAGGAAACTGGATATCTGGGCCCGGTTTCCCAAACGCATCTCAAGTTATCCAATGGTTCTAATGATGAACTTAGCCATAAGGTGGTTTTGAGAAACCGGGCCCTGATTAACACTAGTAAGTACTGTCTTAAAAACGGAGGCACAAACTCTGCAGATGTTGAACTGATGTTTGGTGTTGAAGGGGAAATCTGCAAATGTATATCCAATTTTTGACTTTTAAATTATTTATTTATAGCCATTGATTATTGAAGAATATAACACATGCCTCATGAGCTAAGATCAACTATTGTACCCCATCAGGATTGTACCCCGATCCTGGACCCAGAATTGAGTTCAGCTCAGGGCTACCGCCGGAATTCACTCCACTATGGATACGAAGACTGCCCATCCATGATGTCACAATGATAGTTTAACCAGGTTTCTAGGATATATAGTATATTCTAGAATTCATCAATGATGTCATAATGATAGTTTAACCAGGTTTCTAGGCTATATAGTATATTCTAGAATTGCCAGTGAAGATTTCCTGTAGGGGCAAATTATTAGAGCTGTTGATAAGTCCTTGTATAATATTCAGACATTTTTTTTTCATGTTATTACATTAAAGGCAAGACATACCTAGATTCAATTATATTCATGAATTGGTTTGACACCTTTGTTTTAAAACCTTCTCAAAGTTGGTGCCTTGACGGAATTGTATAAAATGGTTTGTCATAAAACACTTTTTATTTATTGAAATGTAACCTTTTTTTAACTAGGCAAGTCAGTTAAGAAAAAAATTCTTATTTACAATGACTGACGACGCTGGGCCAATTGTGTGCCGCCCTATGGGACTCCCAATCACGACCAGCTGTGATACAGCCTGGATTTGAACCAGGGTGTCTGACGCCTCAAGCACTGAGGTGCAGTGTCCGCTGCGCCACTCGGGAGCCCCAAAATCATGTTCTAGTGCTGTCCCCAACTAAAATACATCTTGGTCAACTAAGAGTCATCTGTTCTTTCTACCAATCGCCCCATGTGTTTTCATAAAATCAACTGTATGTACTGAACTGGAATGATGCTTTAAGCTGTTTGATTAAATAAGACATAGAAATGACTGGAGGGAGCCAGAAGAGTGAAATTATGCCATTATGCTCCTGAAGTTTCCAGTAATGGGCTACACCAGCAGTCGGCAATCTTTTCCAGTTGGAGTGCCAATGTATCTTACCATTTCTACTGATCTGTGTGCAGTTATGATTTTCATATGCACATTTTCGTGGAACAGTTTAATTTATAATCGTATCTCAAAATTATTGTCTTTGATTAATCTACATACTATCTAGATTAAAATTATACAGATCTAAAAGTAACTTTTATTGCCATTGCCAACTATGTAAAAAAAAATGCCAACATATAAAAACAGTGCAGCCTGCAGGTAGAAAATATCCTGATAAAAATTAATATCCTATAAATCACATTGGCTGCACATGGCCTGTCTACAATGATCTTTAAACACTGTTTCAACTATCAACTGGGTCGGCCCAAAACTCGAGATAGCAAGCTTGCGACATTGTATAAAATATTCTGAGCCCTCAGAGTTTCCCGCGCCAGTGAGTTCGGGACAGACACAGCTGTCGGCTATTTGTGCAAAGGATAAGAAGTGATCAGGTATTTAATTTAATTTCCACATTTTTCCCTTTAATGGTGAGTGGTTATCGAAAGGGCGAGAGATGGAAATATTTGACAAATACTTTGAGGAACTATTGCCATACGCAATTGATTCTAAGAAGATTTGGTTTACTTTGAGGTGAAGAAAAAATTAGTTGGAGAAGCTGAATCATTTTTTTTATGAAGCTCCACAACTCATTAGTGGTTGTGCATTAAGACAATCAGAAATACTATCAGACATCCCCAAATGACCACATTTATAGGTCTACATTTGCGCACAGGTCAGGTAGATTAATCCTACTTCTATATGTGTAATCAGGTGTGCTTCCTTACTCAACATTGACAGGAGTGTTTCAGACAAAAGACAATGAATAAATAGACAAAACTGACCTTGCTGGATCAGGTCAAATCAAATGTTATTGGTCGTGATTAAATAATCATGAAGGTTTTGTGCCACTTTGGCAAACACTTAGTGTACAAACCCTCATTGTCAGGCTGATGTTAAAGCTAGCCAAAGAGCATTTTACTGGTTGAAGTGTTTTTAAGAAAGTATAAAGCAGTTGATTTGCGACGATGACACAAACATTATATTAAGCAGGACATTCAAACGAGCCTTACAATTATAATCCAAAGTAGTGTGAAATGCACTCATAAGCAACTTGGAAATGGAGGTTACTTCCCTGAGTTTTCCCCCATTCACATTCAGAATACATTGTGAGAAACTAAAATCTTTGCTCACCATTTTTGCTCCAGGCAGATATAGTACATCCATAACTATCGGCTTCCTCATTAAAAGGGAGGAGTTTCTACAACCAAATTGCGTGTACATCGTGCCGCAATTTTAGCAAACACAGAAATTGTCCTATATTGGAGAACAAAAGTTGTCTGGCACATTGCTTAGGGTTTCAACAACTTGAATAACTCAATCATCGATGTTCCTACTAATGTGAAAACAAGACAAAATATGACTATTCTTGCTCATTTTGTGGGCCTTTAACCATCTGTTTAACTTTGTTGTTCATGCAGCAGAGAGACGTGACTATCGTGAATCCTCTGGGGATCCTCAACAACCTCATGATGCTGACAAGGCAGAGAAGAGTCTCTCCACATTAGAAAACCTCAAACACCAGCAGAAACCCACAGGGAAGAGAACTCACCGCTGCTCTGACTGTGGGAAGAGATTCACCTCATCAGCGGGCATTAAAATTCATCAGAGAATCCACACAGGAGAGAAACCTTTTAGCTGTACTCAATGTGGGAAGAGTTTTACTCAAATCAGCCAGCCTGATATCACTGGGCCCCGATCCAACAACATGCCTATTGAGTGAACACTGAGAAGAGAGAGAAGCTCCGCAGTGAGGTGAAAAGTTACTACGGATGTTGCAGGAGTTTCCTCTTGAAATCAGAAACGTTCGTGGTAAGGACAACTTGGTTGCTGATTGTCTCAAGGGTTGGCAGTCAAAAATATTTGTTTTGCATTTTCCCATGTAGTGCAATATATCTCAATTTATTTTGACACATTTTTCCGTACTGGAGATGAGTTTTATCTTATTTTTTCCGTATTTTTTGAAACTGCGCTGTTGGTTAGGGGCTCCTAAGCAAGAATTCCCCTGTTGTATTCGGCGCATGTGAGTTTTGTTTGGGCTCTTTCCAAGGGGACGAGAGTTCTAGAAGCTAGTGAGTTTTAGGAAGACGTGAGTTCTAGAAGCTAGTGAGTTTTAGGATTCTATAGAAAGAAAAAGGAGAAAAGATACGATTGTATATTATTATTTAGAAATAGGGTTTTTTTTTCTTGTTTTTAATTGTTGACAGCCAGTAGACATTGTTTATATTGTAGTTGATTATATTGTGAAATGGACGTTTTTCTGTTGGTGGTGAGCAAACTTGTCCGACAAAAATATAGGGTATATTTGTTGTCTTAAAGGGGAAGGTGTTACAGTGAGGGTGGAGCTCAGTCAGAGAGCTGTTGAGGGACTGGTTAGGAAGACCACTTCTACAGCCAGAGAGGTGAGAGATCACACATGGTTTAGATGGTAAATATTTATGTCCCCTTAGTGGTTCATCACGTCAGCAAAAGGGACTATGTTCCATCATCCATGTTTATTTACATTAGTGAAAATTATCCACTGATATTGGTGTAATTTCTCACCCCTTTTTGCTGTATGAAAGTTAACTTCCTCTCAGACACACACATTTGTTCTTTGATATTATGAAGGTAAGTTGTGTCAAATTTACTTTCCCCCACATCTCTTTACATTGCTTATGAATATTCAGTGGCCAGACTCAAATTCTGAACACAATGCCCATCCTGGCAGATCTAAACCTAATGCAGCACATTGTGACTTTTGTGCACCCAGGCCAAATGCAGCTTGGAGTGATCAGAAGTCACATTTAAGTGCCAGGTGTAACTGAGGCTATAGATGCTCCATATCCATTACTTGTTTTATATATGACTCAATGTTTTTATTTCTGTGTTGCAGGGTCATTCAAGAAATGGAACAGCAAGGCCACAGAACATGACATAAGCAGATCTGTGGGAGACCACCTCAAGCCCCTGGTAGAGCAAGGGGTGGTGTTTACCACTCCACCACACCAGGCTTGAAAAGTGGGATTGATCCATATGTTTGTTTCAGTAGTTGAGTCCTTTGACGTATAGTTGCTTTCAACAAATCGTTGAAAAGTGATACTAAACTTACATACCATGCACTATTTTGACATAGTATTATATACAGTAGAAGACTGAATTTGTACTAAGATGGACCAAGATATGGGTTGCTTTTGCACATATTTGTTCATTGGTTTAGCAAGAGTCTTGATTGGTCAGTCATTGGATTGATTTGCTTTGCAATTTGTTCTAATCAAATCAAGCTTTATTTATACAGCACATTTCAGACATGGATGCAACACAATGGATTCACAGGAAAAAACGACAATAAACAAATATTTACAACAAACAGAGGATAAAAAACAGAAGATTAACAACTGAAAGACTAATGAACATGCTAAGGAAATGCTATTGATTAAAATATTAACAATATGATACAACATCCAACCCAAAATAGAAGCTTGTTTTACTACATTGTTTGTTGTTACGTTCCCCAGCAGGAAAATCAGAAAAGTCCCTTAAACAGACGAGGGAACTAACAAAGAGTCATTGACAACAACCACAACTAAACAGGTGGTGTTTTAGGAGGGTTTCTGAAAGACACTCTGGGGGTGTCCACTGAAAGTTAGTAACAACTGGGACATAAAAGACATCCATCATGACACCCACTAAATCTGCACAAGAAAAGAAAAACAAAAGAAAAACCCACAACAAACTTAAAGACAGGAAGCAAACCAAAAAGGTGGTTAAAATAATTTATTTACAATCAATACCATTCACACTTCACAAAATCATATCTCTCATTCATTCTTAATTACTTATATTTACAAAACCAAATCACCAAACACCAAACAAAAACAAACCTCAGGGGAGCATCGTCCCTCCCCGTCATACCTAACCAATACCTAACCCTTTCCCTATCTCCCCTTCCCTAATCTATCCCCTTACCAAACTCACTCTAACACTCCCAGCCCTAAACCCCCTTTCCACCTCTCCCGTGCCGCATGCTTCTCCCGTGCCGCATACTTCCTCTCCTCCCTCTTCATCCTCCCCCTCAAATCACCTTCCACCCTTCTCACTATCCCTTCCACCCCCCAATCTCTCCCTGTCTTGACTACATTCTGCCTGGCTTCCCACAGTCCCTTTTTAAAGAGACTCATGAGAAGCCAGAGCAGAAACCTGTCCCTATCCGTTCCCTTTGCTCTCCCTACGCCTCTCTCTAGCCTAGCCCATGTCAAAACAAAATCCCTCCTAACCACACCTAGCATCACCCGTGCCCTAGCCCATACTAGTCCGGCACAGGCACAGTCCCAGAAGGCATGGCGCACAGTCTCCTCCCTGCCACAAGCAGATCTTGGACAGGTGGGGGATCGCACCACACTATACCGGTACAAGATGGAAAATACCGGCAAACACTTATGGAGGCCCAACCAATTCAGGTCCTTGAGCCTGTTGTCCAGGCCCCGCACCTGCACTCCCTCCCAGACCACTGACGAGATGCCCGCTACAGGTGCAGGACTCCCTGCCTGCCTGACCTCTTCGTACAGGTGCCTGTGATCTAAACCTACTCGGGCAACTTCAACCTCGGGGTGCGCACGCAGCCACTTTGCCGCATGGCCAAAGTGCCACGGCAGCTGTTCCGCCCGAGGACCCGCGTTAGACCACACCATTCCGCTTCTCGCCTGGTACGAGAAGAACACCCGCAGGAGGTAACGGGACGGGTGTATCACTGGCTGAGCAAGCTCCGCTAACAAGAAAGAAACAAAAATTGAGTCCAGCTTGAGGGGGAAATGTGGTACCCCCCTACCTCCCTCCCCAATGGGACAGATCATGCGTGCCCTGGCGACCCACTCGCACCTGCCACTCCACATAAACTGAAACAAGCCTCACTAGAGGCCTCCTCAGACAAGCCGGCAATGGGTAGATGTATGCCAAATACAAAAGAGACGGCAACAAATCCACCTTTAGGACCAGGACTTTGCCCATAAAAGACAAATACCTAGCCTTCCACATTGCTAGCTTCCTCTGTACCACTGTGATACGCATGTTCCAGTTTAGCGTCGCTGAGCCAGAGGTCTCAAAATGGACCCAGAGAATCCTCAGGGCCCCTTCACAGAGAGATAACCCCCCGGGCACATCCGTCCTACCGCGCCATCTTCCGAAATACTTAACGGAAGATTTTGCATGATTCAGAACTGCCCCCGACGCTTGGGTGAAATCCCCAATGATGGCAAGGGACCTTGTCAGGCACGAGTCCTTACATAACAGCAAGGAAGTGTCATCGGCGTACTGCGTCATCTTAACACGCAGCCCACCGCTCCCAGGGATCAACAAGCCCTCCACCCCTGTGTCTGCCCTAATGGCAGCCCCCAGAGGCTCCATGTACAGTACGAAGAGGAGGGCTGAGAGTGGGCATCCCTGCCTGACCCCAGACGAGAGGTCAAAAACATCACCTAAGTGACTATTTACACTAACTCGACACCCCGCTCCGACATATAATGTACGGATCCATCCTATAAACTTCTCTCCAAATCCTAATCTACCTAACACCCTGAATAGAAAAGATCTATTCACGCGATCAAAGGCTTTCGCCTGATCTAGCGCTGCTACCATTATTAAAGGCAGCCCTCTATCTTCAACCCAGGCGATGGAGTCCCTGATCAACTGTAGGTTCCATCTTATTGAGCGGCCCTCTACCCCGCACGTCTGATCCTCATGGACGACGTAGGGAAGGGCTGTGCGCAACCGGTCTGCTAAAACCTTTGCAAGAATCTTTGGTCAACGGCCGCCAGTTGCCAAGGTCAGTTGCTTCCCCTTCTTATAAAGAAGTGACAGCACACCAACAGCCATTGATCCCCCCGGGACCCCCGTCTCAATGATGGCCTTCAAGACTTCGAGGACCACTGGACCGAGTATACCCCAAAACTTGAGGTAAAACTCAGCCGGCAGCCCATCCATCCCAGGCACCTTCCCTTTTCCCATCCTCCTAAGAGCGCTCTCAACCTCTTCTAGTGAGATCTGGGCCTCCATCACGTCTCTAATGTCCTCCGGCAACCGCCGGGACAAGTGTTCTAAAAACACGTTTCCCTGCTCTACATCTATCTCCCTTTCTTTAAAAAACCCTCGGAAATGATCAGTTGTCTCCCTGACCATTTCCTCTGGTTTTCTAACTATACTACCATCTTCTTTTCTAACGCCATGCATTACCTTCCTACTCTGCCTGGCCCTAACCGACTTAAAGAACATAGCGGAACAAGTCTCATTATGTTCTAGAAAGCCACTACGCGCACGCTCCAGGAAAGCTCGAGCCTTCTGCTCCTGCAGCTCCCTGAGCTGCGCCTTTAGGGCTGCGAATCTCTCCCAGTCAATCGACCCGCCGAGGTTGCCTGCCTCGTACTCGAGTTCAATTAACCTTTGGATACGATCCACCTCCCTCCTTTCCTCCCTTTTTTTTCCTTCTACAATATCCTATTATAAAAGCCCTTATCCTCCCCTTAACTAAATCCCACCACTCTAACACCCCCTCGCACATGGACCGGAGGCCGTCAAGCCTCCGAAAGAAACAAAAAATGCGTCAACGAAAGCCTGCTCCTCCAGTATATCCCGATCTAACTTCCAGTACCCCCTACCGAAGAGGCAGACTGGCGACCCCACCTGCAGGAACACCCCGTCGTGATCCGTGAAGAAAACAGGCAACAGCCGCCCAGACAACTGACCCAAAGACCTGGATACAAAAATGTAGTCGAGCCTCCGCGCAACCCCCCTGGAGTTGCGCCATGTAGGACCGACCATTGCCGGAGTAGTGTGCAGGCCACCATCAACCAGACCATGGCAAGCCATTAGCCCAGAGATGGCACCTGCACTGCTATCACCGTCTACCCCTAAATCTAAAGTCTCCTATCACCAAGTGCCTGTTTGTAACACACAGGGGCACCAGACAGTCCACCATCTCCCTCCTGTCTGCCGCCACCTGTGGCCCATACACCCCAATTAACCTATATCTAGCTTCTCTAAACTTAACATCTATCCCCAAAACTCTACCCTGCATTATTACAAAAGTGTTCTCTATTTTAACCTTTCTATGCCCACACAAAATCCCTACTCCTGTTGAGTGCACCCCTCCTATGCCCCAAAAAGATTCCCCCTTATCCCACTCCCTCTTAAATCTACACACATCCCCACCATCCCTCAGGTGAACCTCCTGTAAAAAACAGAAATCAAACCCCACACCATCTAAATAACAAAAAACCGCCCTCCTTTTAACATTATTCCTTAACCCCCTAACATTTAGACTAAAAAAAGAAACAGAACTATTCATTTAATTATTAACAACAAATAAAATAAAAAAAAAACAAAGAAAAAACAGGAGACTCACCCGATGCTCCCCTGGTCCATTTCCACCGGCGGGGACGTCCTCTCCTCTCCTGACGCCCCCGTCCTCCATCCCAACCCATGACCCAGGCAGTGTGTTGGGTCCTCCCTCCCCACCCACCATCCCCCCCTCCCTGTTTGCCTCGGGGCTGCATGTAGGGGACCTCATCTCCTCAAACAGGAGTTGGGATCCCTCTAACAAACAGCCCACCGACCCCTCACTGGAGTCATCCACTAAAATGCAAGGGGCTGAGGCAAACCGGGAGGACAAATTATCCTCCCCTCCCCCCCGCCACTCTCTTAGCCCCCCCTTCCCCTCCACACCCCCCTCCCTCTCACTTCCTGCCAAGCTCCCCCTCTTCATCCCTTTCTTCTTTGGTGAAGGAGGTAGCGGGGAGACACCTTCTCCGTCACTGTCCCTGTTCCCTCTTCCACTCCTTCTCGTACCACTGTCCCCTTCTCCCTCTTCTCTGCTCCTCCACGTTCTTCCACCTTCTTTTTAATCTCTCCTTTTTCCTTCTTTCCATCTTCTCTCCTCTTTCTTTTCGCCTCTTCCTTCTTCATCCTTCTCCATCCTTTCCCCTGTGCCATCCGTACAATCCGCACGCGTCCTTTCTTTTCTCCCCCCCATCCCCCGCCCCCCCCCCAGCTGCAGACGCGTATGACCTGTGACGAGCCGGGCAATCACGCCACGGTGTGCTCTTGAGAGCCACACCCGTGGCAAGCCTTGGGTTCGTCACATTCCTTGGCCTCGTGCTCTTCCGACCCACAAAATCGACACCTCTTGTCGCTGCACGAGGCCAGGATATGGCCGTAGGCCATACAACGCCTGCAGAACGGGGGCTGACGTGCATAGTATAGTGTTCCCCTGTCAGCCCCCAAGGAGAACATCGCCGGAGGATGGAGGTAGCCATCCACACTCTTCGGGGACTCCCTGAGTAATGCCTGGAAACCTCTCTTTCCGTTCCAGAAACCCAGGGAGTCCCTGAGGTACCTCGCTGAGGAGACATTGTCCATGTACCTCCCCAGAAAGGCCCTCACCTCTTCATCTTTCACATGCGGATTGTATATGGTTACGGTGACCACCCTGAAGTTGTTCTTCGCCAGGCTGGTCACCGCATAATGGCACAGGGGTCCCGTTTTCTCCGCTTCCTTTGCCATCTTCATCACTTCATCATGTTTTTCTTCTTTGTGAAACGTCACATCGAAAGCCTTCTCAATCGGGTTCCCTTGAAGGCAGAGCACTTCCTTCACCTCTATCCTGAGGCATCCCATCAAAATGGTCCTTCCAAATGTCTCTCTACTCCACGGCTCCATCTCCTTTTCAGTCCAGGCAAATCGTAAGGTATTTGCCATACCAATCCCCGGAAAAGATCTTGTTTGCTTGTATTGATTCATTAAAAAAAATAAAAATAAGCTCTCTTCAGAAAGAAGCTTCAACCTGAAATGAAAAACATCTTTAATAGGAAAAGGTGGTTAAAATAATTTATTACCATCAATACCATTCATACTATTACAAAATCATAATTCTCATTCATTCTTAATTAATTCTATTTACAAAAACATCAAACAAAAACAAACCTCAGGGGAGCATCGTCCCTCCCCGTCATACCTAACCAATACCTAACCCTTTCCCTATCTCCCCTTCCCTAATCTATCCCCATACCAAACTCACTCTAACACTCCCAGCCCTAAACCCCCTTTCCACCTCTCCCGTGCCGCATGCTTCCCCCACTTCCTCTCCTCCCTCTTCATCCTCCCCCTCAAATCACCTTCCACACTTCTCACTATCCCTTCCACCCCCAAATCTCTCCCTGTCTTGACTAAATTCTTCCTGGCTTCCCACAGTCCCTTTTTAAAGAGACTCATGAGAAGCCAGAGCAGAAACCTGTCCCTATCCGTTCCCTTTGCTCTCCCTACGCCTCTCTCTAGCCTAGCCCATGTCAAAACAAAATCACTCCTAACCACACCTAGCATCACCCGTGCCCTAGCCCAGACTAGTCCGGCAAAGGCACAGTCCCAGAAGGCATGGCGCACAGTCTCCTCCCTGCCACAAGCAGATCTTGGACAGGTGGGGGATCGCACCACACTATACCGGTACAAGATGGAAAATACCGGCAAGCACTTATGGAGGCCCAACCAATTCAGGTCCTTGAGCCCGTTGTCCAGGCCCCGCGCCTGCACTCCCTCCCAGACCACTGACGAGATGCCCGCTACAGGCGCAGGACTCCCTGCCTGCCTGACCTCTTCGTACAGGTGCCTGTGATCCAAACCTACTCGGGCAACTTCAACCTCGGGGTGCGCACGCAGCCACTTTGCCGCATGGCCAAAGTGCCACGGCAGCTGTTCCGCCCGAGGACCCGCGTTAGACCACACCATTACGCTTCTCGCCTGGTACGAGAAGAACACCCGCAGGAGGTAACCGGACGGGTGTATCACTGGCTGAGCAAGCTCCGCTAACAAGAAAGAAACAAAAATTGAGTCCAGCTTGAGGGGGAAATGTGGTACCCCCCTACCTCCCTCCCCGATGGGACAGATCATGCGTGCCCTGGCGACCCACTCGCACCTGCCACTCCACATAAACTGAAATACAAGCCTCACTAGAGTCCTCCTCAGACAAGCCGGCAATGGGTAGATGTATGCCAAATGCAGAAGAGACGGCAACACATCCACCTTTAGGACCAGGACTTTGCCCATAAAAGACAAATACCTAGCCTTCCACATTGCTAGCTTCCTCTGTACCACTGCGATACGCATGTTCCAGTTTAGCGTCGCTGAGCCAGAGGTCTCAAAATGGACCCCGAGAATCCTCAGGGCCCCTTCACAGAGAGATAACCCCCCGGGCACATCCGTCCTACCGCGCCATCTTCCGAAATACTTAACGGAAGATTTTGCATGATTCAGAACTGCCCCGACGCTTGGGTGAAATCCCCAATGATGGCAAGGGACCTTGTCAGGCACGAGTCCTTACATAACAGCAAAGAAGTGTCGTCGGCGTACTGCGTCATCTTAACACACAGCCCACCGCTCCCAGGGATCAACAAGCCCTCCACCCCTGTGTCTGCCCTAATGGCAGCCCCCAGAGGCTCCATGTACAGTACAAAGAGGAGGGCCGAGAGTGGGCATCCCTGCCTGACCCCAGACGAGAGGTCAAAAACGTCACCTAAGTGACTATTTACACTAACTCGACACCCCGCTCCGACATATAATGTACGGATCCATCCTATAAACTTCTCCCCAAATCCTAATCTACCTAACACCCTGAATAGAAAAGATCTATTCACGCGATCAAAGGCTTTCGCCTGATCTAGCGCTGCTACCATTAAAGGCAGCCCTCTATCTTCAACCCAGGCGATGGAGTCCCTGATCAACTGTAGGTTCCATCTTATTGAGCGGCCCTCTACCCCGCACGTATGATCCTCATGGACGACGTAGGGAAGGGCTGTGCGCAACCGGTCTGCTAAAACCTTTGCAAGAATCTTGTAGTCTACACACAGCATGGTCAACGGCCGCCAGTTGCCAAGGTCAGTTGCTTCCCCTTCTTATAAAGAAGTGACAGCACACCAACAGCCATTGATCCCCCCGGGACCCCGTCTCAATGATGGCCTTCAAGACTTCGAGGACCACTGGACCAAGTATACCCCAAAACTTGAGGTAAAACTCAGCCGGCAGCCCATCCATCCCAGGCACCTTCCCTTTTCCCATCCTCCGAAGAGCGCTCTCAACCTCTTCTAGTGAGATCTGGGCCTCCATCACGTCTCTAATGTCCTCCGGCAACCGCCGGGACAAGTGTTCTAAAAACACGTTTCCCTGCTCTACATCTATCTCCCTTTCTTTAAAAAACCCTCGGAAATGATCAGTTGTCTCCCTGACCATTTCCTCTGGTTTTCTAACTATACTACCATCTTCTTTTCTAACGCCATGCATTACCTTCCTACTCTGCCTGGCCCTAACCGACTTAAAGAACATAGCGGAACAAGTCTCATTATGTTCTAGAAAGCCACTATGCGCACGGTCCAGGAAAGCTCGAGCCTTCTGCTCCTGCAGCTCCCTGAGCTGCGCCTTTAGGGCTGCGAATCTCTCCCAGTCAATCGACCCGCCGAGGTTGCCTGCCTCGTACTCGAGTTCAATTAACCTTTGGATACGATCCACCTCCCTCCTTTCCTCCCTTTTTTTCCTTCTACAATATCCTATTATAAAAGCCCTTATCCTCCCCTTAACTAAATCCCACCACTCTAACACCCCTCGCACATGGACCGGAGGCCGTCAAGCCTCCGAAAGAAACAAAAAAATGCGTCAATGAAAGCCTGCTCCTCCAGTATTTCCCGATCTAACTTCCAGTACCCCCTACCGAAGAGGCAGACTGGCGACCCCACCTGCAGGAATACCCCGTCGTGATCCGTGAAGAAAACAGGCAACAGCCGCCCAGCCAACTGACCCAAAGACCTGGATACAAAAATGTAGTCGAGCCTCCGCGCAACCCCCCTGGAGTTGCGCCATGTAGGACCGACCATTGCCGGAGTAGTGTGCAGGCCACCATCAACCAGACCATGGCAAGCCATTAGCCCAGAGATGGCACCTGCACTGCTATCACCGCCTACCCCTAAATCTATATTAAAGTCTCCTCCTATCACCAAGTGCCTGTTTGTAACACACAGGGGCGCCAGACAGTCCACCATCTCCCTCCTGTCTGCCGCCACCTGTGGCCCATACACCCCAATTAACCTATATCTAGCTTCTCTAAACTTAACATCTATCCCCAAAACTCTACCCTGCATTATTACAAAAGTGTTCTCTATTTTAACCTCTCTATGCCCACACAAAATCCCTACTCCTGTTGAGTGCACCCCTCCTATGCCCCCAAAAAATTCCCCCTTATCCCACTCCCTCTTAAATCTACACACATCCCCACCATCCCTCAGGTGAACCTCCTGTAAAAAACAGAAATCAAACCCCACACCCTCTAAATAACAAAAAACCACCCTCCTTTTAACATTATTCCTTAAACCCCTAACATTTAGACTAAAAAAAGAAACAGAACTATTCATTTAAATATTAACAAATAAAACCCTCAAAAACCAAAGAAAAAACAGGAGACTCACCTGATGCTCCCCTGGTCCATCTCCACCGGCGGGGACGTCCTCTCCTCTCCTGACGCCCCCCGTCCTCCATCCCAACCCATGACCCAGGGAGTGTGTTGGGTCTCCTCCCTCCCCACCCACCATCCCCCCTCCCTGTTTGCCTCGGGGCTGCATGTAGGGGACCCCATCTCCTCAAACAGGAGTTGGGATCCCTCTAACAAACAGCCCACCGACCCCTCACTGGAGTCATCCACTAAAATGCAAGGGGCTGAGGCAAACCGGGAGGACAAAATACCTCCCCCTCCCCCCCCGCCACTCTCTTAGCCCCCCTCCCCCTCCACACCCCCTCCCTCTCACTTCCTGCCAAGCTCCCCCTCTTCATCCCTTTCTTCTTTGGTGAAGGAGGTAGCGGGGAGACACAACGCCCCATCCCCGCTAACTCCTCCACCAAATCCCTCATTTCGACCTCGAGGAAGCCTGGCAGGCTGTCCCCCCACTCCTTCCCATCTCCCCCCTCCCACCCCCTCCCCTCCCACCTCCTTCTCCGTCACTGTCCCCGTTCCCTCTTCCACTCCTTCTCGTACCACTGTCCCCTTCTCTTCTCCTCCACGTTCTTCCACCTTCTTTTAATCTCTCCTTCTTTTTCCTTCTTTCCATCTTCTCTCCTCTTTCTTTTCGCCTCTTCCTTCTTCCCTTCTTCGTCCTTCTCCGTCCTTTCCCCTGTGCCATCCGTACAATCCGCACGCGTCCTTTCTTTTCTCCCCCATCCCCCCCGCTCCCCCCAGCTGCAGACGCGTATGACCTGTGACGAGCCGGGCAATCACGCCACAGGTGTTCTCTGGAGCCACACCCGTGGCAAGCCTTGGGCTCGTCACACTCCCTGGCCTCGTGCTCTTCCGATCCACAAAACCGACATTTCTTGTTACTGCACGAGGCCAGGGTATGACCGTAGGCCATACAACGCCTGCAGAACGGGGGCTGACGTGCATAGTAGAGTGTTCCCCTGTCAGCCCCCAGGGAGAACATCGCCGGAGGATGGAGGTAGCCATCCACACTCTTCGGGGACTCCCTGAGTAACGCCTGGAAACCTCTCTTTCCGTTCCAGAAACCCAGGGAGTCCCTGAGGTACCTCGCTGAGGAGACATTGTCCATATATCTCCCCAGAAAGGCCCTCACCTCTTCATCCTTCACATGCGGATTGTACATGGTTACGGTGACCACCCTGAAGTTGTTCTTCGCCAGGCTGGTCACCGCATAATGGCACAGGGGTCCCGTTTTCTCCGCTTCCTTTGCCATCTTCATCACTTCGTCATGTTTTTCTTCTTTTTGAAACGTCACATCGAAAGCCTTCTCAATCGGGTTCCCTTGAAGGCAGAGCACTTCCTTCACCTCTATCCTGAGGCATCCCATCAAAATGGTCCTTCCAAATGTCTCTCTACTCCACGGCTCCATCTCCTTTTCAGACCAGGCAAATCGTAAGGTATTTGCCATACCAATCCCCGGAAACGATCTGTATTGATTCATTTCAAAAAAATAAGCTCTCTTCAAAAAGAAGCTTTAACCTGAAATGAAAAACATCTTTAATAGGAAAAGGTGGAGCAATTAAAGGTGTTGACTCTCCACATCTATCAAGACAACTGGAGCACTGTGCCAGACACTCTTAAATAGAACCTGGACCAACTCAGGTGAAACACCTTCCCACTAACGAGGTGGACAAGCCAGCACAGGTATAACACATACTGACTAACGAGGTGACACCAATCAGTGCGTCCTACGAGCTATACGTGCTAAAGTCAAACCTCCAAAAATACATGGAAAAACCAAAACCTGAAACACCATCCCCCTTAAGACAACAAATATAGCCTATATTTTTATTGGCCAAGTTTGCTCATCACCAACAGAAAACAACTTGCTGTCAACAATTAAAAACAAGAAAAAACACATACTTCTAAACGATAATATACAATCATATAATTTTTGTTCTTTTTCTTTCTATAGAATCCTAAAACTCACTAGCTTCTAGAACTCTTGTCTTCCTGAAACTCACTCTCGTCCCCTTGGAAGGAGCACAAACAAAACACAAATCAAATTGTATTAGTCATGTCTGATTTCAAGAGCAAACTCCTGCAATATCTCGACAGGCATGTTGTTGGATTGGGGCCCAGTCCCCAATGTCATGCTACAGAACATTTGGGTTGGCACATCTGAGAATGAACCCTGATATTCTAAAAGCAGGATAACAATTTCAATATAATTGTACCCATAAATTGTCAGTTGGTTGCATAAATAATGACTAAATGTTACATGAATTGTAAATATGAAATATCAAAAGCAAATGTAGACCCCTTTGTTAATATGTATTGGCAATAATTAACTTACGGGTGAGGCATGGAATGATAAGAAAATGTATCTTTTGTCAGGCTGAATGTTTGACATATGAGTAGGTGATTTGATTCATGCCACTTCAGTAGTGGAATAAAGACAATTAGTACTTGGATGTTGTAAAGAAATGCTGGAGTGATGTAAGATTGTTAATAAAATTGATTATAGACCAATTTATTATACTGCGTCCATGTGTATAGGCTGCAAGTACCTTGAAATTAAGTTGTTTTCAAGTCATTGAAAAAACAACCAGAAAATACATCTTCTCAACTTTCACTTTCAACCGAACATATATTGGACATTGGGCATAGTGTTATTTTCAACGTATTTTCAATTACATTTTGCTCATGGGAATAGTGCAATGTCAAAACACAATACCCAATATGTAGAAACAGTTTGGGATATATTGTAAACCTAAACATTTTGAAGTGTTGCATTTTCATTCAAGTGGGTCACCAAAGTTGTAAGTGTAACACAACTCTATTTTTGTTAAATCTCATAAATAGTACTCCTTCAATTCAGAGCAAACGTTTAGGTTTCTACATTCTGACATTCCTTAAAATACTGCTCCTACAATGTTAAAACGTTCTTTATTGTGACGTGACTAAAATACTTCCACAATATTAAAAACATTCTACATTATTTCATTGATATCATGAAACAACTACATGTATTTTCTGATGTTTAGTCAGAGATCTTTTATCAGAGTATCTCTTCCCACATTGATTACAGCTGTGAGGTTTCTCTCCTGTGTGTGTTCTCTGGTGAGATACCAGGCTGCTTAGCTGAGTAAAACTCCTCCCACATTGATCACAGCAATAAGGTTTCTCGCCTGTGTGTATTCTCTGGTGTACAGTCAGAATGCCAGATGAAGCAAAACACTTCCCACATTGATTACAGCTATAAGGTTTCTCTCCTGTGTGTGTTCTCTGGTGTGATATCAGGCTGCTTAGCTGAGTAAAACTCTTCCCACATTCATCACAGCTATAGGGTTTCTCTCCTGTGTGTGTTCTCTGGTGTGATGTCAGACTGGTTGACTGAGTGAAACTCTTCCCACATTGACCACAGCTATAAGGTTTCTCTCCTGTGTGTGTTCTCTGGTGTGATATCAGGCTGGTTGAATGAGTAAAACTATTCCCACATTGAGTACAGCTATAAGATTTCTCTCCTGTGTGTGTTCTCTGGTGTGTTGCCAGACAGCCAGATGTACCAAAACTTTTCCCACATTGACCACAGCTATAAGGTTTCTCTCCTGTGTGTGTTCTCTGATGTTTTGTCAGACAGCCAGATGTACCGAAACGTTTTCCACATTGATCACAGCTATACGATTTCTCTCCTGTGTGTGTTCTCTGGTGTGATATCAGGCTGGTTGAATGAGTAAAACTCTTCCCACACTGAGTACAGCTATACAATTTCTCTCCTGTGTGTGTTCTCTGGTGTTTTGTCAGACAGCCAGATGTACCGAAACTCTTCCCACATTGATCACACCTAGAAAGTTTCTCTCCAGTGTGAATTATTTGATGTATCTTAAGGTCTACTGAAGAGTTCAATATTTTCCCACAGTCAGAGCAGCAGAAGGATTTCTCTCCTGTGTGTACTCGCTGGTGTTTCTTGAGGAGTTCTGATCTGGAGAGACTTTTCTCTGCCTCGTCAGCATCATGATGTTGTTGAGTGTCCCCAGAGGATCCACAATTGTCCTGTCTCTCTCCTGTGTGAATGACAAAGTCAGACAGATGGTTAGAGGCCCACAACAGCAGAAATCCACTGTTTATTTGAGGTAAAAAGTGATGCCCAGAGCATAACCATGAAGTTGAACAACAAATTATGTCTGTCAAATTATTTGACAATTAAGACAGTCAAGTTAGGAACAAGCCATATTTTGTCTTGTTTTCACTTTAGTAGTAACTAGAAATAAGTTATTAAAGTTGTTGCAATCCTAAGCAGTGTGCCTGACAACTATTGGTCTCCAATATAGGCCTTTTTCTGTGTTTGCTAAAATTGCAGCATGAGGTCAATGCACACACAACTTGGTTGCAGAAACTCTGCCATGCTAATGAGGAAACCACTAGTTATACCAATACTGTAGAACAGTGGTTCCCAAACTTTTTATAGTCCCATTCCCCTTCAAACATTCAACTTGCAGCTTCGTACCCCCTCTTGCACCAGGGTCAGGGCAATCTCAAATGTTGTTTTTTGCCATCATTGTAAGCCTGCCACACACACACTATACATTCATTAAACATAAGTTTGTCACAACTGTGATCTGTGCCTGTATTTAGTTGTCATGCTAGTGAGGGAATCCACTCTCACATAGGTACGTGGTAGCAAAGGGTATCAGTGTCTTAACAGCGCGATTTGCCAAGGCAGGATACTCTGAATGCAGACCTATCCAGAAATCTGGCAGTGGCTTCTGATTAAATTAAATTTTCACAGAACTGCTTGTTGCAATTTCGATGAGGTTTTCTTGTTCAGATTGCGGTAAATGGACTGGAGGCAGGGCATGAAAGGGATAATGAATCCAGTTGTTTGTGTCATCTGTTTCGGGAAAGTACCTGCAAAATTGCGCAGCCAACTCACTCATGTGTTTCGCTACATCACATTTGACATTGTCCGTAAGCTTGAGTTAATTTGCACACAAAAAATCATACAATAATGGAAAGACCTGTGTGTTGTCCTTGTTAACGGAGACAGAAGAGCTCCTACTTCTTTAATCATAGCCTCAATTTTGTCCTGCACATTGAATATTGTTGCGGAGAGTCCCTGTAAATCCTAGGTTCAGATCATTCATGTGAGAAACTCGTCATCATGCAAGCGGTCAGACAAGTGAAAATTATGCTCAGTAAAGAAAACTTTAAGCTCGTCTCTCAATTCAAAAAAACGTGTCAATACTTTGCCCCTTGATAACCAGCGCACTTCTGTATGTTGTAAAAGCGTTACATGGTCACTGCCCATATCAATGCATAGTGCATAAAATACAGGCGAGTTCAGGGGCCTTGCTTTAACAAAGTTAACCATTTTCACTGTTGTGTCCAAAATGTCTTTCAAGCTGTCAGGCATTCCCTTGGCAGCAAGAGCATCTCGGTGGATGCTGCAGTGTACACAAGTGGGGTCAGGAGAAACTGCTTGTACGCGCGTTACCACTCCACTATGTTCCCGTCATGGCTTTTGCGCCATCAGTACAGATACCAACACGAGCAGCAGCTACGTTTGGCTACATATGGAACGTTAGTGGAATTCCCGCGAGAGAGTAACGGCTAATGTGATTGGATCTTAATTATTTGACTAGGCTACCTGTATTTGACATTGTGTTGTTATAGCGCTGAACACTAGATGGTTTAATTTTATTTTTGGCAGTGAAATGAGGCCACTCAGGTGAGGAAAAAACCTCACCAAATGTATAGCCCCGTTGGAAAATAAAAATGGACTGTTTGAAAATGTGAAGAAAATGTATTATTTTAAAATGTTTTAAAATGTGTATCACATTTTCATTTGGCGTATCCCTGACGGCATAGCGTATACCCCAGTTTGGTAATACTTGCCATAGACCTACTGTACGACCCATAACTTCACCTTAAAAATAACATACACCTAGGACCATAAATCATTTAATATTTCAGATGAAACATGGAAACTAAAATGTATTTTTTCATGACATTTCATAACCTGATCACCAGATAATTTTGTGAATAATCCCACTAGGCTACTCTGTAAAAGCACTCACAAACTTCTACAGATGCACAATCGAGAGCATCCTGGCGGGCTGTATCACCGCCTGGTACGGCAACTGCTCCGCCCACAACCGTAAGGCTCTCCAGAGGGTAGTGAGGTCTACACAACACATCACCGGGGGCAAACTACCTGCCCTCTAGGACACCTACACCACCCAATGTTACAGGAAGGCCATAAAGATCATCAAGGACAACAACCACCCGAGCCACTGCCTGTTCATCCCGCTATCATCCAGAAGGCGAGGTCAGTACAGGTGCATCAAAGCTGGGACCGAGAGACTGAAAAACAGCTTCTATCTCAAGGTCATCAGGCTGTTAAACAGCCACCACTAACATTGAGTGGCTGCTGCAAACACACTGACTCAACTCCAGCCACTTTAATAATGGGAATTGATGGGAAATGATGTAAAATATATCACTAGCCACTTTAAACAATGCTACATAATATAATGTTTACATACCCTACATTATTCATCTCATATGTATACGTGTATATACTGTACTCTATATCATCTACTGCATCTTTATGTAATACATGTATCACTAGCCACTTTAACTATGCCACTTTGTTTACATACAATTCTCATATGTATATACTGTACTCGATACCATCTACTGTATCTTGCCTATGCTGCTCTGTACCATCACTCATTCATATATCTTTATGTAGATATTCTTTATCCCCTTACACTTGTGTGTATAAGACAGTAGTTTTGGAATTGTTAGTTAGATTACTTGTTGGTTATTACTGCATTGTCGGAACTAGAAGCACAAGCATTTCGCTACACTCGCATTAACATCTGCTAACCATGTGTATGTGACAAATAAAATTTGATTTGATTTGTAATGTGTTGTCATTCATAATGTCCTGAATAAGAAAATAGCTCTGTGTTGTACAATAGCCTATACATCAAGGAACAATTCTCTACACATTATGAGCTAAGTATATATGTGTGCAAACAGACTAACGAGACCCTACAGTAAATGAAGCAGACAATAACATTATAAACATCAATTTGTTAGGGATGTTGGATCCAACGTGGAGCACAGCATAACTGTCTTTACCAGAGTAATGAATGAAGAAGCACTTTGATTGTTGTTGCATGTTGTGATGTTTGTCATGTGACTGTCATTTGAAAATGATTTCCTGGATCAGCCGATGATAGTTGAAGAACCGCGCTAATGACAGTATCCATTTGGGTGTTGTCAATAAAGTTAAGGTGACTCTTCTTTTTTTAGAGGGTGGATCAGCTTAATATTGCGGAAAGAATGTTGCTTCCAATGTAATTGTCTGCATCATTTCTAATCCCCCATATTTTTCTGGTAAATATATATATCCATACACGCATGCATATATATACACCTATACACCTATATACATAGACATATACTTTTTTAAAGAATATACCTTTATTATTATTCCCCGCAAACCCTACTGCCGATCCCACCATTGAAGTAAACTAATAAACACTTCTGCTTCTACCTTCAATCCATACATCTTATACACATTCTACAGACACAGTCTACGTTAAGGTGACTCTCAGTTAAAACCATTGGATTTTGCATGCTCTGAAATTATTTAGGATTTCTGTGCCCATGAGAACTGTTTTCCCAGCGTAATATAAGGAAACACTAAATGTTGCGTAGGTAGAGTGCATTTCCGAGATCTGAATACAAAAAACTGTTCTAACAGGACAATAACCTAAACCACAAGGCCAAATCTACACTGGAGGAGTTTACCAAGATGACATTGAATGTTCCTGAGTGGACTAGTTAGTTTGGACTTAAATTGTCTTGAAAGTCTATGGCAAGACTTGAAAATGGCTTTCTAGCTATGATCAACAACCAACTTGACAGAACAGGAAGGATTTTAAAAAGAATAATGAATATTCACATGAAGATCAGTCGCCTATTGGATGACATCACGACTTCCCATCAAGCCAACTCCTTGAATGCCTTACTATGACATCACTCACTCCTTCAAGTTTGCAGTGGTCTAAAAAAACTATTTTGTATTTATATATCTTTAATGTATTTCTATATCTCTGTTTTTTAAAATCACTGGAGGACATCATGAACAATTTCGACAGTACAAAAACATATTCAGGTGTAGAATGCCCTTTTAAAAATCACACATTAGTTCAACAAGTTTGAGTCCTAGAGTTTGTGTCCTTGATTTATAAGACAGTACTCACTGTATGTACTGGTGTTAATCAGATCAATGTCCCTGTTTTATAAGATAATACTCACTGTATTTACTGGTGTTAATCAGATCAATGTCCCTGTTTTATAAGATAATACTCACTGTATTGTCTGGTGTTAATCAGTTCTCCAGTCTTCTCTTCTTCGTCCTCCTCTAGTGTGACAGTAATCTCCCCCTCTTCATCCTTCATTCCAAAAAACGCGTCTTCCTCTTCTTCTTTCACGGTAACAGCCTCACCCTCTACTTGTTTTTGTATTGTAACATCCTTCTCTTCCTTCTCCTCTTTCACAAGAGCTTCTTTCCCCGTCCAGCAGACCTCTTCTTTATCAGGAGGAGAGTAGTTTAGTGAACTCATTGTCGGGAATAACCGCTTGTTAGTATTAGCGACTAGACTAGTGCTAACTTAACCAGCCAGCTAGCTGACTTACAACGTAAATATTAAATTAAATGGGGTAGCTAGTTGTTTACACATAAGTATGTTAAAATCACAGTGGCAAATAAACCACGAAATTGTCTAAAGAACTTGAATGTTCCGACTTTGTTGGCTACCGAGGTGGCTGCAGTTGTTGAAGTGTTCCGTCCACTAGATTATACGTCACACTAGAAATATCGCCTGAAATACACATATCGCCATCTGCTGTCTGGGGGAAGTAAACGCAGTTGAGGAGGGAAAACTTTTGTCTTCTTCAATGAATTATAATATTATAAAGCAGTTTAAGGAAACGTTTTTTTCCTCTCCATTAAATAATAATATTATTTCAACACGTACAAAGAGCAACAAGTGTTTGATTAGTTCAGATTTTTTATGACAATTTAAAACAGACTCTACATCAACTCCACATCTGTAATTCTGATTCAGTCAAATAACTAGAAATCAAAATAAGCACCTAGTTATTGATACCCTTGAGATAGATGAGCAAAAATGTATGTTTAAAATAAATCAACTTTACCCACTACCAGGATATTTTAGCCCAAAACCTGGTTACCTCTCTGCTAGGAGGCTGATACTTGGCCATAAGTTGATATTCTAGCAAGACACATCAACATCCACGAAGAAATGGTTAATCGGGCACAAAATCAACACTTTCTATTGCCATTTCAGTCTTCGGACTTGAACTCCATTGAAAACCTGTGGTTTGAATTGAACAGTGCAGTCCATAAGCGCATACAAAATAAATCAAGGACCTGGAGAGATTCTGTTTGGAAGAATGGTCTAAGATCCCACCCAATGTGTTCTCTAATCTCATAAAACATTTGAGTGTCGTTATCCTCCCAAGGGGAAGGTACTGGAGTATTGAAAACATGGGTGGCAATAATTCAGACCCCTACCTTTGAGAATTACATGTTAAACTAAATCTCTTTCTCTGAGCAATTGTATTGCACTATAGCTCAGTATTTTAATTCTTTATTTTATAGAGTCATTGTTGCTCATCTTTATCAAGGGTGTCAACAATTTGTCCACCATTTTTAACCTCCATACTGCTGTTACATGTTGTAACAATACATCATGTAGATGTATATTTTGAACAGACTGGGTCTATACTGCTCCTACATGGTGTAACAATACATCATTTAGATGTATATAATGAACATACAAGGTCTATACTGCGCCTACATGGTGTAACAATACAGTGCATTCGGAAAGTATTCAGAACCCTTCACTTTTTCCACATTTTGTTACGTTACAACCTTATTCTAAAAATATATATTTTTAGATACTCAATTGACACACAATACCCCATAATGACAAAGCAAAAACACGTTTTTCCTTCTAATTTATTAAAATAATAAACTGAAAAATCTACATAAGTATTCAGACCTTTTACTACGTATTTTGTTGAAACACCTTAGATGGCGATTACAGCCTCCAGTCTTCATGGGTATGACGCTACAAACTTGGCATCCTATATTTGGGGAGTTTCTACCATTCTTCTCTCAAACTGTCAGATTGGATGGGATAGAGCTATTTTCAGGTCTCACCAGAGATGTTAGACTGGGTTCAAGTCCGGGCTCTGGCTGGGCCACTCAAGGTTATTCAGAGACTTGTCCCAAAGCCACTCCTACGCTGTCTTGGATGTGTGGTTAGGGTCGTTGTCCTGCTGGAAGGTGAACCTTCGCCCCAGTCTGAGGTTCTGAGTGCTCTGGAGCAGGTTTTCACCATAGAGCTCTCTGCACTTTGCTCCGTCCATCTTTCTCTCGATCCTGACTAGCATCCCAGTTCCTGCCGCTGAAAAACATCCTCACAGCCTGATGCTGTGCCAGGTTTATATCAGATATGATGCTTGGCATTCAGGCCAAAGAATTCAATATTGGTTTCATCAGACCAGGGAATCTTGTTTCTCATGGTCTGAGAGTCTTTAGGTGTCTTTTTGACAAACTCCAAGCGGGCTGTAATGTGCATTTAACTGAGGAGTGGCTTCTGTCTGGCCACCCTACCATTAAGGCTTGATTGGTGGAGTGCTACAGAGATGGTTGTCCTTCTGGAAGGTTCTCCCATCCCCACAGAGGAACTCTGTAGCTCTATCAGGGTGACCATCGAGTTCTTGATCACCTCCCAGACTAAGGCCCTTCTCCCCCAATTGCTCAGTTGGCCGTGCGAGTCTTGGTGGTACCAAACTTCTTCAATCAAAGAATGATGGTGACCACTGTGTTCTTGGGGACATCCAATGCTACAGATATTTTTTGGTACCCTTCCCCATATCTGTCCCGCAACACAGTCCTGTCTCGGAGCTCTACGGACAATTTCTTTGACCTCATTGTTTGGCGTTTGCTCTGACGTGCATTGTCAACTGTAGGACCTTATATAGACAGGTATAATCATAAATAATATGATTTCATGTGGCATAAACAAAAACACAAATTCTCAGTCAAAAAAAAAGAAGTCAGAACACAGCACCTTTATTGTCTCATGTGATTTCAGGTTCTGTGACTGGGAAAATGTCCTTCCACACAGAGAGAGAGCAGTGGTAGGGCTTTTTTGGTGTGTGTCTTCTTATGCTCCTTCAGGCTCCTTAACCAAGGAAAACTCTTTCCACACTGGGGGCATTGGAAAGGCTTTTCTCCTGTGTGTATTCTCTCGTGCTCTTTTAACGGCCCTTTCTTAGTAAAACTCTTTCCACACTGGGAACAATGGAATGGCTTTTCTCCTGTGTGTATCCTCTCATGAGCTTTTAGGTGCCCGGTCTGAGTAAAACTCATTCCACAGTGGGAACAGTGATAAGGCTTTTCTCCAGTGTGTATTCTCTCATGCCTTTTCAGGTTAGCTAAAATGGTAAAAGTCTTTTCACAATGGGAACATTGGAAAGGCTTTTCTCCTGTGTGTGTCCTCTCATGAGCTTTTAGGTACCCTAAATGAATAAAACTCTTTTCACAGTGGGAACAGTGATAAGGCTTTTCTCCTGTGTGTATCCTCTCATGAGCTTTTAGGTCCCCTAACTGAATAAACCTCTTTTCACAGTGGGAACAGTGGTAAGGCTTTTCTCCTGTGTGTATTCTCTCGTGCCTTTTCAGGTTAGCTAACACGGCAAAACTCTTTTCACACTGGGAACATTGGAAAGGCATTTCTCCGGTGTGTAGTCTCACATGTTTTGTTAGGTTTCCTATTAGAGTAAAACTCTTTCCACAATGGGAACATTGGAATGGCTTTTCTCCTTTGTGTATTCTCTCATGCTCTTTTAATTGCCCTTTCTTAGTAAAACTTTTTCCACACTGGGAACATTGGAAAGGCTTTTCTCCTGTGTGTATCCTCTCATGAGCTTTTAGGTGCCCTGTCTGAGTAAAACTCATTCCACAGTGGGAACAGTGATAAGGCTTTTCTCCTGTGTGTATTCTCTCATGCCTTTTCAGGTTAGCTAACATGGTAAAACTCTTTCCACACTGGGAACATTGGAAAGGCTTTTCTCCTGTGTGTGTTCTTTCGTGTAGTTTTAGGTTCCCTGACCAGCAAAAACTCTTAACACAGTGAGAGCAGTGGTGTTGTCTCGCTGGTTTGGGCGTCTCTGGGTCTGGTTCCCTTGAAGGACTCTCCCCGCTGTCAGAGTCTGGTTTCTCTCCTGCCAAAGACAAACAGAGTATCTCATTAAACAGAGACCTGAATGAAACCTGCAGATGATAAAACTGTCTTCCTATGAGGTTTAATCTGGACTTGATCCCTCAATAAAAGAGGAGAACTGGTCATCACAGAGTGGCTGTAGTGCTTTGTAGGCTGGGTAAATCCATTTGAATTCAATACATTTTTGACAGGATCCCTTTTGATTAAAAAAAAGCTTTCCTTACGTGTTTAACTATGGAAGAAGTGGTAAGAAAGTGACCTTTTGAAACTGAATGCAAAAACATTCGTGAGATATACAGTACAGGTTGACACAACTTATCATTCAAGGGTTATTCTTATTTAAAAACAAAGTAGCCACCCTTTGCCTTGATGACAGCTTTGCACACTCTTGGCATTCTCTCAACCAGCTTCACCTGGAATGCTTTTCCAACAGTTTTGAAGGAGTTCCCACATATGCCGAGCACTTGTTGGCTCCTTTTCCTTCACTCGGTGGTCCAACTTATCCCAAACCATCTCAATTGGGTTGAGGTTGGGTGATTGTGAAGGCCAGGTCATCTGATGCAGCACTCCATTACTCTCCTTTTTGGTCAAATAGCCCTTACACAGCCTAGAGGTGTGTTGGGTCATTGTCTTGTTGAAAAACAAATTATAGTCCCACTAAGCGCAAACCAGATGGGATGGCATCCTGCTTCAAAGTGCTGTGGTAGACAGACAGGTGTGAGCCTTTCCAAATCATGTCCAATCAATTGAATTTACCACAGGTGCACTCCAATCAAGTTGTAGAAACATCTCAAGAATGACCAATGGAAACAGTATGCACCCGAGGTCAATGTCAAGTCGCATAGCAAAGGGTCTGAATACTTATGTAAATATGGTATTTCTGTTTTTTATTTTTTATAAATATGATTTTTTTTCTCCAAACCTATTTTCTCTTTGTCATTACGGGGTATTGTGTGTAGATTGATGAGGATTTTTATTTATTTAATCCATTGTAGAAAAATGATGTAATGTAACAAAATGTGGAAAAACTTAAGTGACAAAAAAAAGAGGGTTAAAGACATAAAAAAGTATATCTATATTTTTTACATCTCTCAGATACAGGACAGTATTGCCAAATATTTTTTTGATACTTCCATAGGTCTTACAGTTCAAAATCAAATAGCAAAATTATCCTTGGTATAACATTCTTAAAACAGTACTGTACTAGGGAAGCCCTTCATGTTGTTTAAACCTTCTTAAAACAATTCCAAATAGCTTAGAAGAACCCCCCCTTTTAACCATTCTTGTACAGTCACATAGTTAACACACACATGGACGCAGCGTTCGAAGCCACTGCATCTCAGTGTAAGAGGCGTCACTACAGGCAGTATCACATCCAGCTGTGATCGGGTGTCCCACAGTAGTTGTCTGTTATTGGGGTCGAGAGGAAGACAAAGGAGAGGGATCCCAAATGTGGATAGGAATATACAAATAATCATTATTACTGGAAAATATTCATTTAAAATCCAGGAATTTTACAACTTTATCTCTCTAGGTCAAGCCAGTAAGTTGTATCCATGTGGTTCTCTCTCTCCAGGTCATGCCACTAGTTTACAGTAGGTTGTATCCAAGTGGTTTTATCGCTCTAGGTCATGCCAGTAGTCTACAGTAGGTTGTAACTCTCTAGGTCATGCCAGAAGGTTACAGTAGGTTGTATCCAAGTGGTTTTATCGCTCTAGGTCATGCCAGTAGGCTACAGTAGGTTGTAACTCTCTAGGTCAGGCCAGTGGGTTACAGTAGGTTGTATCTCTCTAGCTCATGTCAATAGGTTGTAACTCTCTAGGTCATGCCAGTAGGTTACAGCAGGTTGTATCCAAGTGGTTTTATCTCTCTAGGTCAAGCCAGTAGGTTGTATGTCTCTAGGTCATGTCAGTAGGTTACAGTAGGCTGCATCTCTCTAGGTAATGCCAGTAGGCTACTTTAGGTTGTATCTCTCTAGGTCATGCCAGTAGGTTACAGTAGGTTGTATCTCTCAAGGTCATGCCAGTAGGTTACAGTAGGTTGTATCTCTCTAGGTCATGCCAGTAGGCTACAGTAGGTTGTATCTCTCTAGGTCATGCCAGTAGGTTACAGTAGGTTGTATCTCTCTAGGTCATGCCAGTAGGCTACATTAGGTTGTATCCAAATGGAAATGATTATCAACCCAATCTGGAAAGTGTTGAATTTGGTCAACAACAAAATTAATGGTTTATTTGCTACGTGAGGTTTACTTGATCTAACAGAAGTAATGATGAAGTTATGTGGACACGTGACATACCGACAACTTCGATAAAAAAACACTATAGGAGTTGTCTCTAGATCGCTATGCATATTCAAGCTTAGCATCTCTCTCCATTGAATACAGGCGGTTGATGTCAACAACCCTCATAGAATATAAACAATAGATTACAATAATAAGATGTATCCACCAATCCAAAGAAAGGATAGGCGGGATCTAGACAACGCGCAGTGCCACTTTGTGGACAACGACTCCCCTTGTTAGGGCGGAGAGTAATCTTGTCAGTATATCCATAATCTTTGGTGTAGCCAACCCAAATCTCACATGGCACTATTGGGGGGCACGGTGTGTAGTAAAACATCACTACATGCCGTGCACCCCAGTCTGCACTCAGCAGATAGACCCTTCTCAAATATATATGTTAAGTCACTTTTTGGAAACGGAATGGAGAAAACAAGGGGTAGCTTTCTCTCTAAGTCGTCTGATTCTAGACATATCAGTCATCCTAGGTGCCCTCCGTTGAAGAGGTATTGACGAGCCAACTCCGAATATCCAAAGTTAAAAACACATAGAAGACGGTACTTACTGGTGTTAATCAGATCTATCTCCACCTCCTCATCTTTCAATGTGACAGTAATCTCCCCTTCCTTCTTCACTCCAAAAACTACATCATATTTTACTGTAACATCCTCTTCTTTTACTGTAACATCCTCCTCATCTTCATCTTCCAATGTGACAGTAATCTCCCCTTCCATCTTCACTCCAAAAACTACATTCTCTTTCCCTTCCTCTTCTTTTACTGTGACATCCTCCTCCTCGTTCACTCTGAACGAGTCTTTCTCTTCTTTCACTGACACGTATTTCTCTTCTTTCACTGTAACAGCCTCACCCCCAACTTCTTGTTTTACTGTGACATCCTCCTCTTCCGTCTCCTCTTTCACGACAATGTTCAGCCCGAGAGCCTCTTTCTCCGTCCAGCAGACCTCTTCCTTAACAGGAAGGGAGTAGTTTAGGGAGCTCATGTTCGGAGATGTTAGCTAGCTATCTATCATTAGCGACTAGTCTAGTGCTAACTTAACCAGCCAGCTGCTATATCTAATACAAAATAACGCAATATTAAATTAAATAGGTAAACAAGTAGATACGACAGAAGTGTGTCTAAAACACAGCAGCAAATATGGACCGAAAGTGTATAAATAGCTTGAATCTTTCGGCTATGTTGGCTAGCAAGCTACCGAGGTGGTTGACGAGCTGTTTCTGAAGAACCGTCCACAAGATTATACGCCACGCTGGCAGCGTCGCCTGAAAGACGCACATCGCCGTCTGCTGACTGGAGGGGAAACGCAGTTGAGGATCTTATTTTATTTTCAGACAAAGATTATTTTAAATGGATTTAATTAAATAATAGCATTATATTGAGACATACAAAGAGAAGAACGTGTTGATTGATTAGTGCGAGTAAAAAATGTTTACTACAGCACATTTAAGGCAGTTTCATTAAGTCATACTAAATCTTAATAAGTAGCCAGCTACTGTAGGTCTATACTGCTCCAACATGGTGTAACAATGCATCATGTAGATTTATATAATGAACAGACTAGGTCTGGTGTGGGAAATTAAGGTTATGCTGCTAGTGTGATTTATAATCTAGTGGACGGAACGCTTCTTTCAACAGCAGCAACAGTTAGTCAGCTACCTCGGTAGCTTGCTAGACAAAATAGCCGAACCAATATAGCTCTTTTGTCTATATTAGCCACGTTGTTTTAAACCCACTTATGTCATCTAGTTAGTTATCCGATTTAATTTAATATTTACGGTGTTGTTATTAGTCATCTAGCGGGCTGGATACGTTAGCAAATAGCCTAGCTAACATCTCCGACCATGAGGTTACTAAGCTACTCACCTCCTCAAAGAAGAGGTCTGCTGGATGGAGAAAGAGGTTCTGTGGCTGAATGTTGTCGTGAAAGAGGAGGACGTCACAATACAAAAACAAGTAGAGGGTGACTAGGCCCTGATTAACACTAGTAAGTAATGTCTTAAATACAGAGGCACAAACTCTGCCGTTGCTGAACTGATGTGTGGTGTTAAAGGCGAAATATGCAATAGCTACATCCATATTTAGACCTTTAAATTATTTATTTATAGACATTGATTCTTGAAGAATATAACACATGCCTCATGAGCTTAGTTAAACTGTTGTACCCCATCAGAACCCCAAATAAGCTTTTTTTTACTCCAATGTTTAGAAACAATGTAAACCAACACTGTTACACTATCATGTTGATATCATGGATGGTCAGTCCTTGTATCCATAGGTCTGTCTATGAATCTGAGACCAGTTACATTTCTCCAGCCCCATCCATCATCATATTATCTCAACAGTGATGTAATTACAGCTTTGTTATTGTTTGAACTCCAGATTGGTTGATTGTTGTGTGGCTTTTTTTAAACCAGGTTTTAAACAGCAACAAATGGCTGCCCAGAGACTTGGTTTGGTTAACAGCTGAGGGATGAAGAAAATGTGACCACTCTCACATTTATAGAGAAAGTTATTGTAGCAACCGTAACCCAAAACTTATTGACCTCGTTGAGAAGTTCAGACATTTTACATTTACATTTACATTTAAGTCATTTGGCAGACGCTCTTATCCAGAGCGACTTACAAATTGGTGAATTCACCTTATGACATCCAGTGGAACAGCCACTTTACAATAGTGCATCTAAATCATTTAAGGGGGGGGGTGAGAAGGATTACTTTATCCTATCCTAGGTATTCCTTAAAGAGGTGGGGTTTCAGGTGTCTCCGGAAGGTGGTGATTGACTCCGCTGTCCTGGCGTCGTGAGGGAGTTTGTTCCACCATTGGGGGGCCAGAGCAGCGAACAGTTTTGACTGGGCTGAGCGGGAACTGTACTTCCTCGCTGGTAGGGAGGCGAGCAGGCCAGAGGTGGATGAACGCAGTGCCCTTGTTTGGGTGTAGGGCCTGATCAGAGCCTGGAGGTACTGCGGTGCCGTTCCCCTCACAGCTCCGTAGGCAAGCACCATGGTCTTGTAGCGGATGCGAGCTTCAACTGGAAGCCAGTGGAGAGAGCGGAGGAGCGGGGTGACGTGAGAGAACTTGGGAAGGTTGAACACCAGACGGGCTGCGGCGTTCTGGATGAGTTGTAGGGGTTTAATGGCACAGGCAGGGAGCCCAGCCAACAGCGAGTTGCAGTAATCCAGACGGGAGATGACAAGTGCCTGGATTAGGACCTGCGCCGCTTCCTGTGTGAGGCAGGGTCGTACTCTGCGGATGTTGTAGAGCATGAACCTACAGGAACGGGCCACCGCCTTGATGTTAGTTGAGAACGACAGGGTGTTGTCCAGGATCACGCCAAGGTTCTTAGCGCTCTGGGAGGAGGACACAATGGAGTTGTCAACCGTGATGGCGAGATCATGGAACGGGCAGTCCTTCCCCGGGAGGCAGAGCAGCTCCATCTTGCCGAGGTTCAGCTTGAGGTGGTGATCCGTCATCCACACTGATATGTCTGCCAGACATGCAGAGATGCGATTCGCCACCTGGTCATCAGAAGGGGGAAAGGAGAAGATTAATTGTGTGTCGTCTGCATAGCAATGATAGGAGAGACCATGTGAGGTTATGACAGAGCCAAGTGACTTGGTGTATAGCGAGAATAGGAGAGGGCCTAGAACAGAGCCCTGGGGGACACCAGTGGTGAGAGCGCGTGGTGAGGAGACAGATTCTCGCCACGCCACCTGGTAGGAGCGACCTGTCAGGTAGGACGCAATCCAAGCGTGGGCCGCGCCGGAGATGCCCAACTCGGAGAGGGTGGAGAGGAGGATCTGATGGTTCACAGTATCGAAGGCAGCCGATAGGTCTAGAAGGATGAGAGCAGAGGAGAGAGAGATAGCTTTAGCAGTGCGGAGCGCCTCCGTGATACAGAGAAGCGCAGTCTCAGTTGAATGACTAGTCTTGAAACCTGACTGATTTGGATCAAGAAGGTCATTCTGAGAGAGATAGCGGGAGAGCTGGCCAAGGATGGCACGTTCAAGAGTTTTGGAGAGAAAAGAAAGAAGGGATACTGGTCTGTAGTTGTTGACATCGGAGGGATCGAGTGTAGGTTTTTTCAGAAGGGGTGCAACTCTCGCTCTCTTGAAGACGGAAGGGACGTAGCCAGCGGTCAGGGATGAGTTGATGAGCGAGGTGAGGTAAGGGAGAAGGTCTCCGGAAATGGTCTGGAGAAGAGAGGAGGGGATAGGGTCAAGCGGGCAGGTTGTTGGGCGGCCGGCCGTCACAAGAAGCGAGATTTCATCTGGAGAGAGAGGGGAGAAAGAGGTCAGAGCACAGGGTAGGGCAGTGTGAGCAGAACCAGCGGTGTCGTTTGACTTAGCAAACGAGGATCGGATGTCGTCGACCTTCTTTTCAAAATGGTTGACGAAGTCATCTGCAGAGAGGGAGGAGGGGGGAGGAGGATTCAGGAGGGAGGAGAAGGTGGCAAAGAGCTTCCTAGGGTTAGAGGCAGATGCTTGGAATTTAGAGTGGTAGAAAGTGGCTTTAGCAGCAGAGACAGAGGAGGAAAATGTAGAGAGGAGGGAGTGAAAGGATGCCAGGTCCGCAGGGAGGCGAGTTTTCCTCCATTTCCGCTCGGCTGCCCGGAGCCCTGTTCTGTGAGCTCGCAATGAGTCGTCGAGCCACGGAGCGGGAGGGGAGGACCGAGCCGGCCTGGAGGATAGGGGACATAGAGAGTCAAAGGATGCAGAAAGGGAAGAGAGGAGGGTTGAGGAGGCAGAATAAGGAGATAGGTTGGAGAAGGTTTGAGCAGAGGGAAGAGATGATAGGATGGAAGAGGAGAGAGTAGCGGGGGAGAGAGAGCGAAGGTTGGGACGGCGCGATACCATCCGAGTAGGGGCAGTGTGGGAAGTGTTGGATGAGAGCGAGAGGGAAAAGGATACAAGGTAGTGGTCGGAGACTTGGAGGGGAGTTGCAATGAGGTTAGTGGAAGAACAGCATCTAGTAAAGATGAGGTCGAGCGTATTGCCTGCCTTGTGAGTAGGGGGGAAGGTGAGAGGGTGAGGTCAAAAGAGGAGAGGAGTGGAAAGAAGGAGGCAGAGAGGAATGAGTCAAAGGTAGACGTGGGGAGGTTAAAGTCGCCCAGGACTGTGAGAGGTGAGCCGTCCTCAGGAAAGGAGCTTATCAAGGCATCAAGCTCATTGATGAACTCTCCGAGGGAACCTGGAGGGCGATAAATGATAAGGATGTTAAGCTTGAAAGGGCTGGTAACTGTGACAGCATGGAATTCAAAGGAGGCGATAGACAGATGGGTAAGGGGAGAAAGAGAGAATGACCACTTGGGAGAGATGAGGATCCCGGTGCCACCACCCCGCTGACCAGAAGCTCTCGGGGTGTGCGAGAACACGTGGGCGGACGAAGAGAGAGCAGTAGGAGTAGCAGTGTTATCTGTGGTAATCCATGTTTCCGTCAGTGCCAAGAAGTCGAAGGACTGGAGGGAGGCATAGGCTGAGATGAACTCTGCCTTGTTGGCCACAGATCGGCAGTTCCAGAGGCTACCGGAGACCTGGAACTCCACGTGGGTCGTGCGCGCTGGGACCACCAGATTAGGGTGGCCGCGGCCACGCGGTGTGGAGCGTTTGTATGGTCTGTGCAGAGAGGAGAGAACAGGGATAGATAGACACATAGTTGACAGGCTACAGAAGAGGCTACGCTAATGCAAAGGAGATTGGAATGACAAGTGGACTACACGTCTCGAATGTTCAGAAAGTTAAGCTTACGTAGCAAGAATCTAATTGACTAAAATGATTGAAATGATACAATACTGCTGGAGTAGGCTAGCTGGTAGTGGCTGCGTTGTTGACTTTGTAGGCTAGCTGGCAGTGGCTGCGTTGTTGACACTACATTAATCAAGTCGTTCCGTCGAGTGTAATAGTTTCTACAGTGCTGCTATTCGGGGGCTAGCTGGCTAGCTAGCAGTGTTGATTACGTTACGTTACGTTAAAAGAACGACAATAGCTGGCTAGCTAACCTAGAAAATCGCTCTAGACTACACAATTGTCTTTGATACAAAGACGGCTATGTAGCTAGCTAGCTACGATCAAACAAATCAAACCGTTGTACTGTAATGAAGTGAAATGAAAATGTGATACTACCTGTGGAGCGAAGCGGAATGTTGACCGGGTTGTTGACGTTCTATTCGGTAGACGTTGGCTAGCTGTTGGCTAGCTAGCTAGCAGTATCTCCTACGTTAAGGATGACAAATAGCTGGCTAGCTAACCTCGGTAAATTAAGATAATCACTCTACTCTATTTTGGAGCAACAGTTATAAGGTGTTGACTTGACAGTTGCTGGACCCAGGTTTGTTCAGCTCAGGGCTACACCCTGAATCGACTACACTATAAATACAAGGATTGGCCATCCATAAGGTCAAAATTATAGTTTTAACCAGATTGAGGCTATACAGTGCTTTTTACAAACAGAGGTGTTATACAAACTTATGTTTTGGTTTCTGGTGGGGTAATACAGTTGAAACATTTAGAAGTTATATTTTTCAAGAATCAATCGCTAGATTGAAAATGGGTCTTTCTATAACTGCCAGTGTGTCGCGGTCATCATAATGAGGAGACCAAGGCGTAGCGTGGTAAGCGTACATACATATTTAATGAACGACCACTGACCAAAACTAACCTTGACACTAATTTGGCTCGTGCAGACAAGCATCTTAACATAGACTAACAACCCACACAATACCCATGGAATATGGCTACCTAAATATGGTCCCCAATCAGAGACAACGATAAACAGCTGCCTCTGATTGAGAACCAATCTAGGCAACCATAGACATATAAACACCTAGAGTAGAAAAAGCCCTAGACATACAAAAAACCCTAGACATACAAAAACCCCTACAAAAACTAAACAAACCACCCCCTGACCTAACCAAAATAATAAAGAATACAAAGATAACTAAGGTCAGGGCGTGACACAGTGAAGATTTCCTTTGGGGATTAAATTGTTACAGCTGTTGATAAATCCTTAGCTATGTTCACCTTACTATTTGTGACGTGAATTGAGAATATAGTATTCTTATTGGTCATAGTATGATGAAGTTAGTATGCCAAAAGTTCAGGGATGTCGTACTAAATTCGTCAAAATATGACGTATACACGCAGAGGACACTATTTCTATGCATTTCTTCAGGAATTGGGCGTGGTTTCACAGTAGGCAAGAAGCCACCGGACTGACACGGTGCCTGATGTGGTTGGTTGAGACTTCACAACACAGTGGACCGATCCCCCTCCACTCAGTCAGTCTGCAGCAAATATGGATATTCAGAACATCTTCCAAAAGAAAAAAAACATCTTCAAGTAAAGGAAATCTGTGCTTTACTTTCCTATTGACAATTTCTACTCCAGAATATCCTCTATGTTGTTGTTAGGGGAAGTTATGGGTCCTACAGTAGGTCTATGTTGTTGTTAGGTGATGTTTTGGGTCCAACAGTAGGTCTATGTTGTTAGGTGAAGTTATGGGTCCTACAGTAGGTCTATATAAGTTATGGACCAAGGCAGATGGAAAAACTAGCCAAATAAAACTTTACTGGTTGAAGTGTTTTTTTAAGTATGAAGCGACAATAACAACATTATATGAATCAGGAGATTTAAACGAGCCTAACAGTTATAATCTGATAATGCAATAATATGGTAATATTCGAAATACCATGTGAAAAACAAATCTTCCTTCACCATTTTTACTCCAGGCAGTTACACTACATCCATAACTAGCGGTTTCTGCATTAGCAGGGAGGAGTTTGTGCAACCAAATTGCGTGCTCATTGCCCTCGATGTGTCAATTTTATTAAACACAGAAAGGGGCCTATAGTATTATTTCTTACATTAGTACCCCAGGTCATCTTAGGTTTCATTACATACAGTCGAGAAGAACTACTGAATATAAGAGCAGCATCAACTCACCATCAGTACGACCAAGAATATGACTTTCGTGAAGCGGATCCTGTGTTCTGCCTTTCACCCAGGACAACGGAATGGATCCCAGCCGGCGACCCAAAAAAACGACTTCGTAAAAGAGGGAAACGAGGCGGTCTTCCGGTCAGACTCCGGAGACGGGCACATCGTGCACCACTCCCTAGCATTTTTCTCGCCAATGTCCAGTCTCTTGACAACAAGGTTGATGAAATCCGAGCAAGGGTAGCATTCCAGAGGGACATCAGAGACTGTAACGTTCTTTGCTTCACGGAAACATGGCTCACTGGAGAGACGCTATCGGAGTCGGTGCAGCCAGCTGGTTTCTCCACGCATCGCGCCGACAGAAATAAACATCTTTCTGGTAAGAAGAGGGGCGGGGGCTTAAGCCTTATGGCTAACGAGACGTGGTGTGATCACAAAAACATACAGGAACTCAAATCCTTCTGTTCATCTGATTTAGAATTCCTCACAATCAAATGTCGACCGCATTATCTACCAAGAGAATTCTCTTCGATTATAATCACAGCCGTATATATTCCCCCACAAGCAGACACATCGATGGCTCTGAACAAACTTTATTTGACTCTTTGCAAACTGGAATCCATACATCCTGAGGCTGCATTCATTGTAGCTGGGGATTTTAACAAGGCTAATCTGAAAACAAGACTCCCTAAATTGTATCAGCATATCGATTGCACATCCAGGGCTGGCAAAACCTTGGATCATTGCTATTCTAACTTCCGCGGCGCATATAAGGCCCTGCCCCGCCCTCCTTTCGGAAAAGCTGACCACGACTCCAGACCACGACTCCATTTTGTTGATCCCTGCCTACAGACAGAAACTAAAACAAGAAGCTCCCACGCTGAGGTCTGTCCAACGCTGGTCCGACCAATCTGATTCCACACTCCAAGACTGCTTCCATCACGTGGACTGGGATATGTTTCGTATTGCGTCAGACAACAAAATTGACGATTACGCTGATTCGGTGTGCGAGTTCATTAAAACGTGCGTTGAAGATGTCGTTCCCATAGCCACGATTAAAACATTCCCAAACCAGAAACCGTGGATTGATGGCAGCATTCGCGTGAAACTGAAAGCGCAAACCACTGCTTTTAATCAGGGCAAGGTGACCGGAAACATGACCGAATACAAACAGTGCAGCTATTCCCTCCGCAAGGCAATCAAACAAGCTAAGCGTCAGTATAGAGACAAAGTAGAATCTCAATTCAACGGCTCAGACACAAGAGGTATGTGGCAGGGTCTACAGTCAATTACTGATTACAAAAAGAAAACCAGCCCAGTCACGGACCAGGATGTCTTGCAGGCAGACTAAATAACTTTTTTGCCCGCTTTGAGGACAATACAGTGCCACTGACACGGCCTGCAACAAAAACATGCGGACTCTCCTTCACTGCAGCCGAGGTGAGTAAAACATTTAAACGTGTTAACCCTCGCAAGGCTGCAGGCCCAGACGGCATCCCCAGCCGCGCCCTCAGAGCATGCGCAGACCAGCTGGCTGGTGTTTTTACGGACATATTCAATCAATCCCTATCCCAGTCTGCTGTTCTCACATGCTTCAAGAAGGCCACCATTGTTCCTGTTCCCAAGAAAGCTAAGATAACTGAGCTAAACGACTACCGCCCCGTAGCACTCACTTCCATCATCATGAAGTGCTTTGAGAGACTAGTCAAGGACCATATCACCTCCACCCTACCTGACACCCTAGACCCACTCCAATTTGCTTACCGCCCAAATAGGTCCAAAGACGATGCAATCTCAACCACACTGCACACTGCCCTAACCCATCTGGACAAGAGGAATACCTATGTGAGAATGCTGTTCATCGACTACAGCTCTGCATTTAACACCATAGTACCCTCCAAGCTCGTCATCAAGCTCGAGACCCGGGTTCTCGACCCCGCCCTGTGCAACTGGGTACTGGACTTCCTGACGGGCCGCCCCCAGGTGGTGAGGGTAGGCAACCACCCCGCTGATCCTTAACACCGGGGCCCCACAAGGGTGCGTTCTGAGCCCTCTCCTGTACTCCCTATTCACCCACGACTGCGTGGCCACGCACGCCTCCAACTCAATCATCAAGTTTGCGGACGACACAACAGTGGTAGGCTTGATTACCAACAACGACGAGACGGCCTACAGGGAGAAGGTGAGGGCCCTCGGAGTGTGGTGTCAGGAAAATAACCTCACACTCAACGTCAACAAAACTAAGGAGATGATTGTGGACTTCAGGAAACAGCAGAGGGAACACCCCCCTATCCACATCGATGGAACAGTAGTGGAGAGGGTAGTAAGTTTTAGGTTCCTCGGCATACACATCACAGACAAACTGAATTGGTCCAGCCACACAGACAGCATCGTAAAGAAGGCGCAGCAGCGCCTCTTCAACCTCAGGAGGCTGAAGAAATTTGGCTTGTCACCAAAAGCACTCACAAACTTCTACAGATGCACAATCGAGAGCATCCTTGCGGGCTGTATAACCGCCTGGTACGGCAACTGCTCCGCCCACAACCGTAAGGCTCTCCAGAGGGTAGTGAGGTCTGCACAACGCATCACCGGGGGCAAACTACCTGCCCTCCAGGACACCTACACCACCCGATGTTACAGGAAGGCCATAAAGATCATCAAGGACAACAACCACCCAAGCCACTGCCTGTTCACCCCACTATCATCCAGAAGGTGAGGTCAGTACAGGTGCATCAAAGCTGGGACCGAGAGACTGAAAAACAGCTTCTATCTCAAGGCCATCAGGCTGTTAAACAGCCACCACTAACATTGAGTGGCTGCTGCCAACACACTGACTCAACTCCAGCCACTTTAATAATGGGAATTGATGGGAAATGATGTAAAATATATCACTAGCCACTTTAAACAATGCTACCTAATATAATGTTTACATACCCTACATTATTCATCTCATATGTATACGTATATACTGTACTCTATAACATCTACTGCATCTTTATGTAATACATGTATCACTAGCCACTAACTATGCCACTTTGTTTACATACTCATCTCATATGTACAGTGCCTTGCGAAAGTATTCGGCCCCCTTGAACTTTGCGAACTTTTGCCACATTTCAGGCTTCAAACATAAAGATATAAAACTGTAATTCTTTGTGAAGAATCAACAACAAGTGGGACACAATCATGAAGTGGAACGACATTTATTGGATATTTCAAACTTTTTTAACAAATCAAAAACTGAAAAATTGGGCGTGCAAAATTATTCAGCCCCCTTAAGTTAATACTTTGTAACGCCACCTTTTGCTGCGATTACAGCTGTAAGTCGCTTGGGGTATGTCTCTATCAGTTTTGCACATCGAGAGACTGACATTTTTCCCATTCCTCCTTGCAAAACAGCTCGAGCTCAGTGAGGTTGGATGGAGAGCATTTGTGAACAGCAGTTTTCAGTTCTTTCCACAGATTCTCGATTGGATTCAGGTCTGGAATTTGACTTGGCCATTCTAACACCTGGATTATGTTTATTTTTGAACCATTCCATTGTAGATTTTGCTTTATGTTTTGGATCATTGTCTTGTTGGAAGACAAATCTCCGTCCCAGTCTCAGGTCTTTTGCAGACTCCATCAGGTTTTCTTCCAGAATGGTCCTGTATTTGGCTCCATCCATCTTCCCATCAATTTTAACCATCTTCCCTGTCCCTGCTGAAGAAAAGCAGGCCCAAACCATGATGCTGCCACCACCATGTTTGACAGTGTGTATGGTGTGTTCAGGGTGATGAGCTGTGTTGCTTTTACGCCAAACATAACGTTTTGCATTGTTGCCAAAAAGTTCAATTTTGGTTTCATCTGACCAGAGCACCTTCTTCCACATGTTTGGTGTGTCTCCCAGGTGGCTTGTGGCAAACTTTAAACAACACTTTTTATGGATATCTTTAAGAAATGGCTTTCTTCTTGCCACTCTTCCATAAAGGCCAGATTTGTGCAATATACGACTGATTGTTGTCCTATGGACAGAGTCTCCCACCTCAGCTGTAGATCTCTGCAGTTCATCCAGAGTGATCATGGGCCTCTTGGCTGCATCTCTGATCAGGCTTCTCCTTGTATGAGCTGAAAGTTTAGAGGGACGGCCAGGTCTTGGTAGATTTGCAGTGGTCTGATACTCCTTCCATTTCAATATTATCGCTTGCACAGTGCTCCTTGGGATGTGTAAAGCTTTGGAAATCTTTTTGTATCCAAATCCGGCTTTAAACTTCTTCACAACAGTATCTCGGACCTGCCTGGTGTGTTCCTTGTTCATGATGCTCTCTGCGCTTTTAACGGACCTCTGAGACTATCACAGTGCAGGTGCATTTATACGGAGACTTGATTACACACAGGTGGATTGTATTTATCATCATTAGTCATTTAGGTCAACATTGGATCATTCAGAGATCCTCACTGAACTTCTGGAGAGAGTTTGTTGCACTGAAAGTAAAGGGGCTGAATAATTTTGCACGCCCAATTTTTCAGTTTTTGATTTGTTAAAAAAGTTTGAAATATCCAATAAATGTCGTTCCACTTCATGATTGTGTCCAACTTGTTGTTGATTCTTCACAAAAAATACAGTTTTATATCTTTATGTTTGAAGCCTGAAATGTGGCAAAAGGTCGCAAAGTTCAAGGGGGGCCGAATACTTTCGCAAGGCACTGTACCGACTGTAGGACCCATAACTTCATCGAACAACAACTGTAGGACCCATAACTTCACCTAACAAAAACAAACCTGCTGTCGGACCAATAACTTCACCAAACAACAACATAGACCCACTGAAGAATACATAACGTCACCTAACAATAACATAGACCTACTGTAGGACCCATAACATCACCTAACAACAACATAAAACTATTGTAGGCCCCATAACTTCACCTAACAATTACATAGACCGACTGTAGGACCCATAACTTCACATAACACCTAACATAGTCTACTGTAGGACCCATAACTTCATCTAACAACAACAAAGACCTACTGTCCCATAACTTCACCTAACAACAACATAAAACTACTGTAGGACCCATAACTTCACCTTACAGAATAGACCAACTGTAGTAACCATAACAACACCAAACAAAATAGATTTACTGAAGGCCCCTTAACTTCAACTAACAACAACATAGAAATACTTTAGGACCCATAACTTCACTTAACAATAACATAGACCTACAGTAGGACCCATTCACCAAACAATAAAGAAGACCTAGTAAGGGACCCAGAAATTCACCTAACAAGAACATAGACCTACTGAAGGACCCATAACTTCAACAAACAACAACATAGACCTACTGTAGGACCCATAACTTCAACAAACAACAACATAGACCTACTGCAGGACCCATAACTTCACATAACAACAACATTCTCCTTCTGTAGGACCCATAACTTCACCAAACAATAAAGCACACCAAGTAAGGGACCCAGAACTTCACCTAACAAGATCATAGACCTACTCTAGGATCCATAACTTCACCAAACAATAAATAAGTCCTTGTAAGGGACCGAGAACTTCACCTAACAAGATCATAGACCTACCTCGTAAGGGACTCACAACTTCACCTTACAATAACATAGACCTACTGTAGGACCCATTACTTCACCTAACAGTAACATAGACCTCCTGTAGGACCCATAACTTCACATAAAAACAACATATACCTACTGTAAGACCCATAACTTCACCTAACAACAACATAGACCTACTGTAGGACCCATAACTTCACGTAACAACAACATACACCAAAAGTAGACCCATAATATCACCAAACAACAACATAGACCTACCTAGTAAGGGACTCACAACTTCACCTAAAAACAACATAGACCTACTGTAGGACACATAACTTCTCCTAACAATAACATACACCTACTGTTGGACCCATAACTTCACCTAACAACATAGGACCAATAACTTCATCTTAAATAGACCTACTGTAAGACCCATAACTTTACCAAACAATAACGAAGACCTAGTAAGGGACACAGAACTTCACCTAACAACAACATAGACCTACTGTAGAACCCATAATATCACCAAACAACAACATAGACCTAACGTAGGACCCATAACTTCACCAAACAACAACATAGACCTACTGTAGGACCAATAACTTCACCAAACAACAACATAGACATACTGTAGGACCCATAACTTCACAAAACAACAACATATACCTACTGTAGGACCAATAACTTCACCTAGCAACAACATACACCTACTGTAGGACCCATAACTTCACCTAGCAACAACATACACCTACTGTAGGACCCATATTATCACAAAACAAGAACGAAGACCTAGTAAGGGACCCATAAATTCACCGAACAACAACAAAGACCTACTGTAGGACCCATAACTTCACCTAACAACAAAATAGACCTACTGTAGGACCCATAACTTCCCCTAACAAGAACATAGACCTACTCTAGGACCCATAAAATCACAAAACAAGAACAAAGACCTAGTAAGGGTCCCAGAACTTCACCTAACAAGAACATAAACCTACTGTAGGACGCATAACTTCACCTAACAATAACATACACCTACTGTAGGACCCATAATATCACAAAACAACAACATAGACCTACCTAGTAAGAGACTCACAACTTCACCGAACAATAACATAGACCTACTGTAGGACCCATAACGTCACCTAACAACAACATAGACCTACTGTAGGACCCATAACTTTACCTAACAACATAGGACCAATAACTTCACCAAACAAAGAACTACTGTAGGACCCATAACTTCCCCTAACAAGAACATAGACCTACTGTAGGACCCATTACTTCTCCAAACAACGACATAAACCTACTGTAGGACCCATAACTTTACCTAACAACAACATAGACCTACTGTAGGACCCATTATATCACAAAACAAGAATGAAGACCAAGTAAGGGACCCAGAACTTCACCTAACAAGAACATAAACCTAGTGTAAGACCCATAACTTCACCTAACAACAACATATACCTACTGTAGGCCCCATAACCTCACCTAACAATAACATAGAACTACTGTTAGACCCATAACTTCACCTAAAAATAACATAGACCTACTGTAGGACCCATAACTTCACCTAACAACAACATAGACCTACTGTAGGACCCATAACTTTACCTAACAACATAGGACCAATAACTTCACCTTACAAAGAACTACTGTAGGACAAATAATATCACCAAACAACAACATAGACCTACCTAGTAAGAGACCCACAACTTCACCTAACTATAACATAGACCTACTGTAGGACCCATAACTTCACCAAACAATAACATACACCTACTGTAGGACCCATAATATCACAAAACAAGAATGAATACCTCGTAAGGGTCCCAGAACTTCACCTAACAAGAACATAAACCTACTGTAGGACCCATTACTTCACCAAACAACAACATAAACCTACTGTAGGACCCATAACTTCACCTAACAATAGCATACACCTACTGTAGGACCCATAATATCACAAAAAGAGAATGAAGACCTAGTAAGGGTCCCAGAACTTCACCTAACAAGAACATAAACCTACTGTAGGACCCATTATTTCACCAAACAACAACATAGACCTACTGTAGGACGCATAACTTCACCTAACAATAACATACACCTACTGTAGGACCCATAATATCACAAAACAACAACATAGACCTACCTAGTAAGAGACTCACAACTTCACCTAACAATAACATAGACCTACTGTAGGACCCATAACTTCACCTGACAACAACATAGACCTACTGTAGGACCCATAACTTTACCTAACAACATAGGACCAATAAATTCACCTAACAAAGAACGACTGTAGGACCCATAACTTCCCCTAACAAGAACATAGACCTACTGTAGGACTCATTACTTCCCCAAACAACGACATAAACCTACTGTAGGACCCATAACTTCACCTAACAACAACATAGAACTTCTGTAGGACCCATTATATCACAAAACAAGAACGAAGACCTAGTAAGGGACCCAGAACTTCACCTAACAACAACACAGACCTATTGTAGGACCCATAACTTCACCTAACAACAACATAGACCTACTGTATGACCCATAACTTTACCTAACAACATAGGACCAATAACTTCACCTCACAAAGAACTACTGTAGGACACATAATATCACCAAACAAGAAGATAGACCTACCTAGTTGGGACTCACAACTTCACCTTACAATGACATATACCTCCTGTAGGACCCATTACTTCACCAAACGACATAAACCTACTGTAGGACCCATAAATTCACCGAACAACAACAAAGACCTACTGTAGGACCCATAACTTCACCTAACAACAACATAGACCAACCTAGTTTGGGACTCACAACTTCACCTTACAATAACATAGACCTCCTGTAGGACCCATTATTTCACCAAACGACATAAACCTACTGTAGGACCCATAAATTCACCGAACAACAACAAAGACCTACTGTAGGACCCATAACTTCAACAAACAACAACATAGACCTACTGTAGGCCCCATAACTTCACGTAACAATTACATAGAACTACTGTAAGACCCATAACTTCACCTAAAATAACGTAGACCTACTGTAGGACCCATAAATTCACCTAACAACAACACAGACCTACTGTAGGACCCATAACTTCACCTAACAACAACATACACCTACTGTAGGACCCATAACTACACCTAACAACAACATACACCTACTGTAGGACCCATCACTTCACTAAAAAATAAAGATGACCTAGCAAGGGACCCAGAACTTCAACTAACAATAACATAAATCTTCTGTTGGACCCATAACTTCACCTAACAACAACATAGACCTACTGTAGGACCCATAACTTCACCTAACAACAACATACACCTACTGTAGGACCCATAACTTCACCAAAAAATAAAGAAGACCTAGTAAGGGACCCAGAACTTCACCTAACAAGAACATAGACCTACTGAAGGACCCATAATATCACAAAACAAGAATGAAGATCTAGTAAGGGTCCCAGAACTTCACCTAACAAGAACATAAACCTACTCTAGGACCCATTACGTCACCATACAACAACATAATGTCACGCCTTGGTCATTGTATTTTGTGTTTTCGTTATATATTTGGTTAGGCCAGGGTGTGACATGGGTTTATGTATTGTATTTTCGTATTGGGGTTTGTAGTATTTGGGATTGCGGCTGAGTAGGGGTGTTGTATAGGTTTGGCTGCCTGAGGTGGTTCTCAATCAGAGTCAGGTGATTCTCGTTGTCTCTGATTGGGAACCGTATTTAGGTAGCCTGATTTTCACTTTGTATTTCGTGGGTGATTGTTCCTGTCTCTGTGTAGTGTTCACCAGATAGGCTGTAATAGGTTTCACGTTCCGTTTGTTGTTTTTTTGTATTTATTCCATATTTCATGTATAGTTCCGTTATTTGTTTCATTAAAGAACATGAGTAACCAACACGCTGCATTTCGGTCCGACTCTCTTTCGACAAACGAAGAACGTCGTTACAGAATCACCCACCACACACGGACCGAGCAGCGTGTCAACAGGCAGGAGCAGCCCAAAGAGGAGCCGCATATTAAGGATTTCTGGACATGGGAGGAAATCCTTGACGGGAGAGGACCCTGGGCTAAACCAGGGGAGTGTAGCCGCCCAAAGGGGCAGCAGGCGAAGAGGAAACAGGAAATGGAAGGAGAAGGACCCTGGGCTCAGCCTGGTGAATATCGCCGCCCCAAGGAGGAACTAGAAGCGGCTAAAGCGGAGAGGCGCTGGTATGAGGAGGCAGCACGGCGACGTGGATGGAAACAGGAGCAGCCCAGAGAGGAGTACAGTATGGATATTACGACGTGGGAAGAAATAGACAGGTGGGCGGCCGACCCAGAAAGGGTGCCGGAGCCCGCCTGGGATTCGCTGGAGCAGTGCGAAGAGGGCTATAGGAGAATGGAGTCGAAAAAAAAGACACGGCGGCGCAGAGCGAAGCCCCAAAAATGTCTTGGGGGGGGGGGGCTATCAGGGAGTATGGCTGCGTCAGGTAGGAGACCTGCGCAAACTCCCTGTGCTTATCGGGGGGCTAGAGAGACCGGGCAGGCACCGTGTTATGCAGTGGTGCGCACGGTGTCCCCAGTGCGGGTGCATATCCCGGTGCGGTATATTTCAGCTCCACGTATCGGCCGGGCTAGATTGAGCGTCGAGCCAAATGCCATGAAGCCGGCTCTACGCATCTGGTCCCCAGTGTGTCTCCTTGGTCCGGCTTACATGGCACCAGCCTTGCGCTCGGTGTCTCCGGTTCGCCTACATAGCCCAGTGCGGGCTATTTCTCCTCACAGCACTGGCAGGGCAACCGAGAGTATTCAACCAGGTAAGGTTGGGCAGGCTCGGTGCTCAAGAGCTCCAGTGCGCCTGCACGGTCCGGTCTATCCAGTACCACCTCCACACCCCAGCCCTCCGGTAGCAGCTCCCCGCACTAGGCTTCCTGTGCGTGTCCTCGGCCCAATACCACCAGTGCCAGCACCACACATCAGGCCTACAGTGCGCCTCGCCTCTCCTGTCCTGTCGGAGCCTTTCTCCTCTCCAGCGCTGCCGGAGCCTCCTGCCTGTTCGGAGCAGCCTGAGCTTCTAGTCTGCATGGAGCAGCCAGAGCTGCCAGTCTGCATGGAGCAGCTAGAGCTGCCAGTCTGCAAGGAGCTGACAGTCTGCATGGAGCAGCTAGAGCTGCCAGTCTGCAAGGAGCTGCCAGTCTGCATGGAGCAGCCAGAGCAGCCAGTCTGCATGGAGCAGCCAGAGCCGCCAGTCAGCATGGAGCAGCCAGAGCCGTCAGTCAGCATGGAGCAGCCAGTGTTGCCAGCCTGCATGGAGCAGCTAGTGCTGCCAGTCTGCATGGGGCAGCCAGAGCTGTAAGTCTGCTTGGAGCAGCCAGAGTTGCCAGTCTGCATGGAGTTGCAATTCTGCATGGAGTTGCCAGTCTGCATGGAGTTGCCAGTCTGCAAGAAGCTGCCAGTCTGCAAAGAGCTGCCAGTCTGCAAGGAGCTGCCAGTCTGCAAGAAACCGCCAGAGCTGTCAATCTGCATGGAGCAGCCAGAGCCGCCAGTCAGCATGGAGCAGTCAGAGCCGCCAGTCAGCATGGAGCAGCTAGAGCCACCAGTCAGCATGGAGCAGCCAGAGCCGCCAGTCAGCATGGAGTAGCCAGAGCCTCTTCCAGATCTGCCAGTCAGCATGGAGCAGCTAGAGCCACCTTCAGCATGATCAGCCAGAGTCAGCCAGACTCTTCCAGATCTGCCAGTCAGCCAGACTCTTCCAGATCTGCCAGTCAGCCAGACTCTTCTTCCAGATCTGCCAGTCAGCCAGACTCTTCCAGATCTGCCAGTCAACCAGACTCTTCCAGATCTGCCAGTCAGCCAGACTCTTCCAGATCTGCCAGTCAGCCAGACTCTTCCAGATCTGCCAGTCAGCCAGACTCTTCCAGATCTGCCAGTCAACCAGACTCTTCCAGATCTGCCAGCCATACTCTTCCAGATCCGCCAGTCAGCCAGGATCTGCTAGTCAGCCAGGTTCTGCCAGATCTGCTAGTCAGCCAGGATCCGCCAGTCAGCCAGGATCTGCCAGTCAGCCAGGATCAGTCAGCCAGGATCAGCCAGTCAGCCAGGATCCGCCAGTCAGCCAGGATCCGCCGGATTCAACTGCCCGGCTGGGCTTCATCTCAGTACTGGGCTTCTTCTCAGTACTGGGCTTCTTCTCAGTACTGGGCTGCCCCTCAGTCCCGAGCTGCCCCTTAGTCCCGAGCTGCCCCTCAGTCCCGAGCTGCCCCTCAGTCCCGAGCTGCCTCAGTCCCGAGCTGCCCCTCAGTCACGAGCTGATCCTCAGTTTGGTGGGGTTCTGGGTGAGGACTATTCGGCCATAGTCGGCGGCGAGGGTGAATCATCCCAGGACGCGAAGGGGAGGAACAATGACATTTATGAAGTGGGGTCCACGTCCCGAGCCGGAACCGCAACCATGGACAGACGCCCACCCGGACCCTCCCTATGGTTTTGAGGTGCGTTCGGGAGTCCGCACCTTAGGGGGGGGGGGTTCTGTCACGCCTTGGTCATTGTATTTTGTGTTTTCGTTATATATTTGGTTAGGCCAGGGTGTGACATGGGTTTATGTATTGTATTTTCATATTGGGGTTTGTAGTATTTGGGATTGCGGCTGACTAGGGGTGTTGTATAGGTTTGGCTGCCTGAGGCGGTTCTCAATCAGAGTCAGGTGATTCTCGTTGTCTCTGATTGGGAACCGTATTTAGGTAGCCTGGTTTTCACTTTGTATTTCGTGGGTGATTGTTCCTGTCTCTGTGTAGTGTTCACCAGATAGGCTGTAATAGGTTTCACGTTCCGTTTGTTGTTTTTTTGTATTTATTCGTTATTTCATGTATAGTTCCGTTATTTGTTTCATTAAAGAACATGAGTAACCAACACGCTGCATTTCGGTCCGACTCTCTTACGACAAACGAAGAACGTCGTTACACATAAACCTACTGTAGGACGCATAACTTCACCTAACAATAACATACACCTACTGTAGGACCCATAATATCACAAAACAACAACATAGACCTACCGAGTAAGAGAATCACAACGTCACCTAACAATAACATAGACCTACTGTAGGACCCATAACTTCACCTAAACAACAACATAGACCTACTGTAGGACACATTATATCACAAAACAAGAATGAAGACCTAGTAAGGGACCCAGAACTTCACCTAACAAGAACATAAACCTACTGTAAGACCCATAACTTCACCAAAAAATAAAGAAGACCTATTAAGGGACCCAGAATTTCACCTAACAAGAACATAGACCTACTGTAGGACCCATAACTTCCCCTAACAACAACATAGACCTACTGTAGGACCCATAACTTTTCCTAACAACATAGGACCAATAACTTCACCTTACAAAGAACTACTGTAGGACACATAATATCACCAAACAACAACATAGACCTACCTAGTTTGGGACTCACAACTTCACCTTACAAAAACATAGACCTCCTGTAGGACCCATTACTTCACCAAACGACATAAACCTACTGTAGGACCCATAACTTCACCTAACAATAACATAGAGTTACTGTAAGACCCATAACTTCACCTAAAAATAACATAGACCTTCTGTCGGACCCATAACTTCACCTAACAACAACATACACCAAAAGTAGACCCCATAATATCACCAAACAATAACATAGACCTTCCTAGAAAGGACTCACAACTTCACATAACAATAACCTAGACTTACTGTAGGACCCATAACTTCACCTAGCAACAACATTCTCCTACTGTAGGACCCATAACTTAACCAAACAAGAACGAAGACCTAGTAAGGGACCCATTACTTCACCAAACAACGACATAAACCTACTGTAGGACCCATAACTTCAAATAACAACAACATAGACCTACTGTAGGACACATAACTTCACATAACAATAACATAGAACTACTGTAAGACCCATAACTTCACCTAAAAATGACATAGACCTACTGTAGGACCCATAACTTCACCAAGCAACATGATTCTTCTACTGTAGTACCCATATCTTCACCAAACAAGAACGAAGACCTAGTAAGGGACCCATAACTTCACCTAACAAGATCATTGACCTACTCTAGGATCCATAACTTCACCAAACAATAAAGAAGACCTAGTAAGGGACCGATAACTTATATATAAATATAGACATTTAGAACAATTTTGTCCAAACAACACCATAAAACTACTGTAGGACCCATAACTTCACCTAACAGTAACATAGACCTCCTGTAGGACCCATAACTTCATCTAAAAACAACATAGACCTACTGTAGGACCCATAACTTCACCTAACAACAACATACACCAAAAGTAGACCACATAGTATCACCAAACAACAACATAGACCTAACTAGTAAGGGGCTCATAACTTCACCTTACAATAACATATACCTATGGACCCATTACTTCACCGAACAACAACATACACCTACTGTCGGACACATAAATTCACCTAACAATAACACACACCTACTGTTAATATCTCTAAACAACAAATAAGGGACTCACAACTTCACCTTACAATAACATAGACCTACTGTAGGACACACAACCTCACCTAACAACATAGGACCAATAACTTCACCTAACATAGACCTACTGTAGGACCCATAACTAAGAACAAGATAGACCTACTGTAGGACCCATAATATCACCAAACAACAACATAGACCTACTGTTGGACCCATAAATTCACCTTACAAGAACGTACAAGACCCATAACTTCACCAAACAACACCACAAACCTACTGTTGGACCTATAAATTCACCTAACAACAACACAAACCTAGACCCATAAATTCACCTAACAACAACATAGACCTACTGTAAGACCCATAATATCACCAAACAACAACATAGACCTACTTAATTTGGGAATCACAACTTCAACAATAATATAGACCTCCTGTAGGACCCATAACTTCACCTAAAAACATATACCTACTAGACCCATAACTTCACCTAAAACAACATAGACCTACTAGACATATTCACCTAACAACAACATATAGACCCATAATATAACATGGAACATAGACCACCCTAGTAAGGGACACATAACCTCACTATAATAACATAGACCTACTGTAGGCCCGGAAACTACAGCTTACAATAACATGGACCTGCTGTAGGGTCACCAAAACACATAGTCTATTGTCGGACCCATTAGTAACTAACATGGAACTAGAACTATAGTAACTATAACAACAACATAAACCTATTGTAGTTCCCATAACTTCAAAAACAACATATACCTATTGTAGGACCCATAACTTCACTAACAACAACATAGACTACTGTAGGATCCATAACTGGAACTGGACTATTGTAACAGCATGGAACTAGACTATAGTAACAGTCTGGAACTACACTATAGTAACAGCATGGAACTAGACTATAGTAACAACATGGAACTAGACTATAGTAACATGGAACGAGACTATAGTAACAGCATGGAACTAGACTATAGTGACATCATGGAACTAGACTATAGTAACAGCATGGAACTAGACTATAGTAACAGCATGGAACTAACTATAGTAACAGCATGGAACTAGACTATAGTAACACATGGAACTAGACTATAGTAACAGCATGGAACTAGACTATAGTAACAGCATGGAACTAGACTATAGTAACAACATGGAACTAGACTATAGTAACAGCATGGAACTAGACTATAGTAACATCATGGAACTAGACTATAGTAACAGCATGGAACTAGACTATAGTCACATGTACCTTGCCGATAGTAACCATAGTAACATGGAATTAGACTATAGTAACATGGAACTAGACTATAGTAACAGCATGGAACTAGACTAAAGTAGATGACATGGAACTAGACTATAGTAACAGCATGGAACTAGACTATAGTAACATGGAACTAGACTATAGTAACAGCATGGAACTAGACTATAGTAACAGCATGCATGGAACTAGACTATAGTAACAGCATGGAATAGACAAAATCAGATGAATGGAACTAGACTATAGTAACAGCATGGAACTAGACTATAGTAACAGCATGGAACTATACTGTAGTAACAGCATGGAACTAGACTATAGTAACAGCATGGAACTAGACTTTTAGTAAAAGCATGGAACTAGACTATAACAACAGCATGGAACTAGACTTTAGTAACAGCATGGAACTAGACTATAGTAACAGCTTGGAACATGACTATAGTAACAGCATGGAACAAGACTATAGTAACAGCATGGAACTAGTCTATAGTAACAGCATGAACTCAACTACAGTAACAGCATGGAACTAGACTATAGTAACAACATGGAACTTGACTATAGTAACAGCATGGAACTGGACTATAGTAACAGCAAGGAACTAGACTATAGTAACAGCATGGAACAAGACTATAGTAAAGCATGGAACTAGACTATAGTAACAGCATGGAACTAGACTATAGTAACAGCATGGAACTAGACTATAGTAACATGGAACTAGACTATAGCAACAGCATGGAACTAGACTATAGTACCATAGAACTAGACTAAAGTAACATCATGGTACTAGACTATAGTAACAACATAGAACTAGACTATAGTAACAACATGGAACTAGACTATAGTAACTATAGTAAAACCATGGAACTAGACTATAGTAACAGCACTAGACTTTTGTAACCTGGACTATAGTAACAGCATGGAACTAGACTATAGTAACAGCATGGAACTAGACTATAGTAACAGCATGAAACTATACTATAGTAACAACATGGAACTAGACTATAGTAACTGCATGGAACTAGGCTATAGTAACAGCATTGAACTGGACTATCGTGACAGCATGGAACTCAACTACAGTAACATTATGGAACTTGACTATAGTAACAGCATGGAACTAGACTATAGTAACAACAAGGAACTAGACTATAGTAACAGCACAGAAGTAGACTATAGTAACAGCATCGAAATAGACTATAGTAACAGCATAGAACTAGACTATAGTAACATTATGGAACTAGACTATTGTAACAACATGGAACTAGACTATAGTAACATCATGGAACTAGACTATAGTAACAGCATGGAACAAGACTATAGTAACAGCATGGAACTAGACTGTAGTAACAGCATGGAACTTGACTATAGTAACAGCACAGAACTAAACTATATTAACAGCATGGATCTAGACTATTGTAACAGCATGGAACTAGACTATTGTAACAGCATGGAACTAAACTATAGTAACAGTATGTAACTGGACTATAGTAACAGCATGGAACTAGACTATAGTAACAGCATGAAACTATACTATAGTAACAACATGGAACTAGACTATAGTAACTGCATGGAACTAGACTATAGTAACAGCATGGAACTAGACTATTGTAACAGCATGGAACTCGACTATAGTAACAACATGGAACGAGACTATAGTAACATGGAACTATAGTAACACATGGAAGTAACATAGACTATAGTACCATAGAACTAGACTATAGTAACATCATGGTACTAGACTATAGTAACAACGTGGAACTAGACTATAGTAACTATAGTAACAGCTTGGAACTAGACTATAGTAACAGAATGGAACTCAACTACAGTAACAGCATGGAACTAGACTATAGTAACAGCATGGAACTCAACTACAGTAACAGTATGGAACTTGACTGTAGTAACAGCATGGAACTAGACTATAGTAACAACAAGGAACTAGACTATAGTAACATGGAACTAGACTATAGTAACAGCATGGAACTAGACTATTGTAACAGCATGGAACTAGACTATAGTAACATGGAACTAGACTATAGTAAAAGCATGGAACTCGACTATAGTAACATGGAACTAGACTATAGTACCATAGAACTAAACTATAGTAACATCATGGTACTGGACTATAGTAACAACATAGAACTTGACTTTAGTAACAACATGGAACTAGACTATAGTAACTATAGTAACAGCATGGAAGTAGACTATAATAACATGGGACTAGACTATAGTAACAGCATGGAACTAGACTATTGTAGCATCATGGAACTAGACTATAGTAACACCATGGAACTAGACTATAGTAACATGGAACTAGACTATAGTAACAGCATGGAACTAGACTATAGTAACAGCATGGAACTAGACTATAGTAACAGCATGGAACGAGACTATAGTAACAGCACGGAACTAGACTATTGTAGCAGCATGGAACTAGACTATAGTAACACCATGGAACTAGACTATTGTAACATGGAACTAGACTATAGTAACAGCATGGAACTAGACTATAGTAACATGGAACTAGACTATAGTCCCGTAGAACTAGACTATAGCAACATCATGGTACGAGACTATAGTAACAACTTGGAACTAGACTATAGTAACAGTATGGAACTCGACTATTGTAACAACGTGGAACTAGACTATAGTAACAGCATGGAACTCGACTATAGTAACTGCATGGAACAAGACTATAGTAACAGCATGGAACTAGACTAAACTATAGTAACAGCATGGAACTAGACTATAGTAACATGGAACTAGACTATAGTAACAGCATGGAACTAGACTATAGTAACATGGAACTAGACTATAGTAACAGCATGAAACTATACTATAGTAACAACATGGAACTAGACTATAGTAACTGCATGGAACTAGACTGTAGTAACAGCATGGAACTAGACTATTGTAACAGCATGGAACTCGACTATAGTAACAACATGGAACTAGACTATAGTAACATGGAACTAGACTATAGTAACATCATGGTACTAGACTATAGTAACAACTTGGAACTAGACTATAGTAACTATAGTAACAGCATGGAACTAGACTATAGTAACAGAATGGAACTCAACTACAGTAACAGCATGGAACTAGACTATAGTAACAGCATGGAACTCAACTACAGTAACAGTATGGAACTTGACTATAGTAACAGCAAGGAACTAGACTATAGTAACAACAAGGAACTAGACTATAGTAACATGGAACTAGACTATAGTAACAGCATGGAACTAGACTATTGTAACAGCATGGAACTAGACTACAGTAACATGGAACTAGACTATAGTATCATAGAACTAGACTAAAGTAACATCATGGTACTAGACTATAGTAACAACATAGAACTAGACTATAGTAACAACATGGAACTAGACTATAGTAACTATAGTAATACCATGGAACTAGACTATCGTAACAGCATGGAACTAGACTTTTGTAACAGCATGGAACTAAACTATAGTAACAGTATGTAACTGGACTATAGTAACAGCATGGAACTAGACTATAGTAACAGCATGAAACTATACTATAGTAACAACATGGAACTAGACTATAGTAACTGCATGGAACTAGACTATAGTAACAGCATGGAACTAGACTATTGTAACAGCATGGAACTCGACTATAGTAACAACATGGAACGAGACTATAGTAACATGGAACTAGACTATAGTAACAGCATGGAACTAGACTATAGTAACATGGAACTAGACTATAGTACCATAGAACTAGACTATAGTAACATCATGGTACTAGACTATAGTAACAACGTGGAACTAGACTATAGTAACTATAGTAACAGCTTTGAACTAGACTATAGTAACAGAATGGAACTCAACTACAGTAACAGCATGGAACTAGACTATAGTAACAGCATGGAACTCAACTACAGTAACAATATGGAACTTGACTGTAGTAACAGCATGGAACTAGACTATAGTAACAACAAGGAACTAGACTATAGTAACATGGAACTAGACCATAGTAACAGCATGGAACTAGACTATTGTAACAGCATGGAACTAGACTATAGTAACATGGAACTAGACTATAGTAAAAGCATGGAACTCGACTATAGTTACATGGAACTAGACTATAGTACCATAGAACTAAACTATAGTAACATCATGGTACTGGACTATAGTAACAACATAGAACTTGACTTTAGTAACAACATGGAACTAGACTATAGTAACTATAGTAACAGCATGGAAGTAGACTATAATAACAGCTTGGAACTAGACTATAGTAACATGGGACTAGACTATAGTAACAGCATGGAACTAGACTATTGTAGCATCATGGAACTAGACTATAGTAACACATGGAACTAGACTATAGTAACAGCATGGAACAAGACTATAGTAACTAGACAGCATGGAACTAGACTATTGTAGCAGCATGGAACTAGACTATAGTAACACCATGGAACTAGACTATTGTAACATGGAACTAGATTATAGTAACAGCAGCATGGAACTAGACTATAGTAACATGGAACTAGACTATAGTCCCGTAGAACTAGACTATAGCAACATCATGGTACGAGACTATAGTAACAACTTGGAACTAGACTATAGTAACAGTATGTTACTGGACTATAGTAACTGCATGGAACTAGACTATAGTAACAGCATGGAAACTCGACTATAGTAACAGAATGGAACTCAACTACAGTAACAGCATGGAACTAGACTATAGTAACAGCATGGAACTAGACTATAGTAACAGCATGGAACTCAACTACAGTAACAGTATGGAACTTGACTATAGTAACAGCATGGAACTAGACTATAGTAACAACAAGGAACTAGACTATAGTAACAGCACAGAACTAGACTATAGTAACAGCATGAAACTAGACTATAGTAACAGCATAGAACTAGACTATAGTAACAGTATGGAACTCGACTATAGTAACTGCATGGAACAAGACTATAGTAACAGCATGGAACTAGACTGTAGTAACAGCATGGAACTAGACTATAGTAACAGCACAGAACTAAACTATAGTAACAGCATGGAACTCGACTATAGTAACATGGAACTAGACTATAGTAACAGCATGGAACTAGACTATAGTAACATGGAACTAGACTATAGTAACAGCATGAAACTATACTATAGTAACAACATGGAACTAGACTATAGTAACTGCATGGAACTAGACTGTAGTAACAGCATGGAACTAGACTATTGTAACAGCATGGAACTCGACTATAGTAACAACATGGAACTAGACTATAGTAACATGGAACTAGACTATAGTAACATCATACTAGACTATAGTAACAATGGAACTAGACTATAGTAACTATAGTAACAGCATGGAACTAGACTATAGTAACAGCATGGAACTCAACTACAGTAACAGTATGGAACTTGACTATAGTAGCAGCATGAACTAGACTATAGTAACAACAAGGAACTAGACTATAGTAACATGGAACTAGACTATAGTAACATGGAACTAGACTATAGTAACAGCATGGAACTAGACTATAGTAACAACTTGGAACTAGACTATAGTAACTGCATGGAACTAGACTATAGTAACAGCATGGAACTAGACTATTGTAACAGCATGGAACTCGACTATAGTAACAACATGGAACGAGACTATAGTAACATGGAACTAGACTATAGTAACAGCATGGAACTAGACTATAGTAACATGGAACTAGACTATAGTACCATAGAACTAGACTATAGTAACATCATGGTACTAGACTATAGTAACAACGTGGAACTAGACTATAGTAACTATAGTAACAGCTTGGAACTAGACTATAGTAACAGAATGGAACTCAACTACAGTAACAGCATGGAACTAGACTATAGTAACAGCATGGAACTCAACTACAGTAACAGTATGGAACTTGACTGTAGTAACAGCATGGAACTAGACTATAGTAACAACAAGGAACTAGACTATAGTAACATGGAACTAGACCATAGTAACAGCATGGAACTAGACTATTGTAACAGCATGGAACTAGACTATAGTAACATGGAACTAGACTATAGTAAAAGCATGGAACTCGACTATATTAACATGGAACTAGACTATAGTACCATAGAACTAAACTATAGTAACATCATGGTACTGGACTAGAGTAACAACATAGAACTTGACTTTAGTAACAACATGGAACTAGACTATAGTAACTATAGTAACAGCATGGAAGTAGACTATAATAACAGCATGGAACTAGACTATAGTAACATGGGACTAGACTATAGTAACAGCATGGAACTAGACTATTGTAGCATCATGGAACTAGACTATAGTAACACCATGGAACTAGACTATAGTAACATGGAACTAGACTATAGTAACAGCATGGAACTAGACTATAGTAACAGCATGGAACTAGACTATATTAACAGCATGGAACGAGACTATAGTAACAGCACGGAACTAGACTATTGTAGCAGCATGGAACTAGACTATAGTAACACCATGGAACTAGACTATTGTAACATGGAACTAGACTATAGTAACAGCATGGAACTAGACTATAGTAACATGGAACTAGACTATAGTCCCGTAGAACTAGACTATAGCAACATCATGGTACGAGACTATAGTAACAACTTGGAACTAGACTATAGTAACAGTATGTTACTGGACTATAGTAACTGCATGGAACTAGACTATAGTAACAGCATGGAACTCGACTATAGTAACAGAATGAAACTCAACTACAGTAACAGCATGGAACTAGACTATAGTAACAGCATGGAACTGGACTATCGTAACAGCATGGAACTCAACTACAGTAACAGTATGGAACTTGACTATAGTAACAGCATGGAACTAGACTATAGTAACAACAAGGAACTAGACTATAGTAACAGCACAGAACTAGACTATAGTAACAGCATCGAAATAGACTATAGTAACAGCATAGAACTAGACTATAGTAACAGTATGGAACTCGACTATTGTAACAACGTGGAACTAGACTATAGTAACATCATGGAACTCGACTATAGTAACTGCATGGAACAAGACTATAGTAACAGCATGGAACTAGACTGTAGTAACAGCATGGAACTAGACTATAGTAACAGCACAGAACTAAACTATAGTAACAGCATGGAACTAGACTATAGTAACATGGAACTAGACTATAGTAACAGCATGGAACTAGACTATAGTAACATGGAACTAGACTATAGTAACAGCATGAAACTATATTATAGTAACAACATGGAACTAGACTATAGTAACTGCATGGAACTAGACTATAGTAACAGCATGGAACTAGACTATTGTAACAGCATGGAACTCGACTATAGTAACAACATGGAACTAGACTATAGTAACATGGAACTAGACTATAGTAACATCATGGTACTAGACTATAGTAACAACTTGGAACTAGACTATAGTAACTATAGTAACAGCATGGAACTAGACTATAGTAACAGCATGGAACTCAACTACAGTAACAGTATGGAACTTGACTATAGTAACAGCATGGAACTAGACTATAGTAACAACAAGGAACTAGACTATAGTAACATGGAACTAGACTATAGTAACATGGAACTAGACTATAGTAACAGCATGGAACTAGACTATTGTAACAGCATGGAACTAGACTACAGTAACATGGAACTAGACTATAGTATCATAGAACTAGACTAAAGTAACATCATGGTACTAGACTATAGTAACAACATAGAACTAGACTATAGTAACAACATGGAACTAGACTATAGTAACTATAGTAACACCATGGAACTAGACTATCGTAACAGCATGGACTAGACTATAGTAACAGTATGGAACTAGACTATAGTAACAACAGGGAACTAGACTATATCAACAGCACGGAACTAGACTATCGTAACAGCATCGAACTAGACTATGCAGAGAAATATGATCCTTATAATTATTCTCTGGGAATTTCAGCAGTGGTAATGATTGTGAAATATTTTGATCATTTCATTAGAGCAACATGATAAGTAATAATTTCTGAACCATGTTTTATTTAATGTCTATTAAGAATATCTTATCAACTTTATTTCACTTTGTGATGTTTCATTATAGAGAACATAACATGACAATACATGACATCGAACTAGCTGAATATGATTATGGACTAACAGTCTCACAGTTTGAAGGACAGAACATGCTATTCTGGTTAAACAGTGAGAGACTAGTTGATAAAGGAGTGGCGATTTTTTTTACAATTCGGATATAATATTTAATATTTTATTCGTACCTCAGCCAGCGTTGTGAATGGTTAGGAAATAACATGCCATGTTTTACTCTTTCCTCAGCCAGCGTTGTGAATGGTTAGGAAATAATATGTCATGTTTTACTCGTACATCAGCCAGCATTGTGAATGTTTCTGAGGCGGTGACATACTAGACCATGGCAGTAAATCTAATACTTTAGATTTACTGCCATTTACTGTTTTTAGTCACGCTTGAAAGGTCTGGGGTGGTTCTGTGGTTATAAGTTACTGACCTTGGAATACATCTCTGGCCATGCTGGAAGGGTCTGAATCAAACCCAATGTCCACCTGGTACACTGGCAGGGTATGGATCAAACCCAATGTTAGGGGGAGGGAAGATTGGTCAAGAGGGTGATGATTATTGTTGTTCTACTGCCTGATTGTTATGCAACACCACTGTTTACAAAAGCTTTTGTTAAATCATCACAACAGTTTTCAGCTGTGCTAACATAATTGAAAAAGGGTTTACTATTGATCAATCAGCCTTTTAAAATGATCAACTTGGAATAGCTAACACAATGTGCCATTGGAACACAGGAGTAGTGGTTGCTGATAATGGGCCTCTCTACACCTATGTAGATATTCCATAAAAATGCAGCCTTTTCCAGCTACAATAGTCATTTACAACATTAACAATGTCGACACTGTATTTCTGATCAATTTGATGTTATTTTAATGGACAATTTCTGGGGATTTTCTTTCAAAAACAAGTACATTTCTAAGTGACCCCAAACTTTTGTTACACCATGTAGGAGCAGTATAGACCTAGTCTGTTCATTTTATACATCTACATGATGTATTGTTACACCATGTAGGAGCAGTATAGACCGACAGTAGCTGGCTAATTATTTAGATTTCGTTTGACTGAATGAAACTGCCTTAAATGTGCTGTAGTAAAAAAAAAAAATTCGCACTAATCAATTCCTGCACACATTCCTGTCTTTGTATGTCTCAATATAACAGTATTATTTAATTATATCCATTTAAAATAATCTTTGTCTGATAATAAAATATTTTTCTCAACTGCGCTTCCCCTCCAGTCAGCTGACGGCAATGTGAGTCTTTCAGGCGATGCTGCCAGCGTGACGTATGATCTAGTGGACGGTTCTTCATAAACAGCTCGTCAACCACTTCGGCAGCTTGCTAGCCAACATAGCCGAAAGATTCAAGCTATTTAGACGCTTTCGGTCTATATTAGCTACCGTGTTTTAGACACAACTCTGTCGTATCTACATGTTAACCTATTTAATTTAATATTACGTTATTTTGTATTAGTCAGCTATAGTAGCTGGCTGGTTAAGTTAGCACTAGTCTAGTCGCTAATGATAGCTAGCTTGCTAGCTAACATCCCCGAACATGAGCTTCCTAAACTTCTCTTCTCCTGCTAAAGAAGAGGCGGTCTGCTGGACGGAGAAAGAAGCTCTGGGGCTGAACATTGTCGTGAAAGAGGAGAAGGTAGAAGAGGATGTCACAGTTAAAAAACAAGTAGAGGGTGAGGCTGTTACAGTGAAAGAAGAAGAGAAAGATGTTTCAGTGAAAGAAGAGGAAGGCGCGTTCAGAGTGAAAGAAGAGGATGTTACTGTGAAAGAAGAGGAAGGGGAGGATGCAGTTTTTGGAGTGAAGAAGGAAGGAGAGATTACTGTCACATTGAAAGATGAAGGGGAGATAGGAGATATGAGTAACACCAGTAAGTACCGCCTTAAATTTGTTTTTAACTTTGGATGTTCTGGGTTGGCTCGTCAATACATCTTCAACGGAGGGTCCTGGGATGATGACTGATATGTCTAGAATCAGACAACGTAGAGAGCAAGCTACCCCTTTCCGTTTCCAAAAAGTGACTTAACATATATATTTGAGAAGGGTCTATCTGCTGACCGCAGACTGGGGGGCACGGCATGTAGTGATTTTCGTGTAGTGATGATTTACTATACACAGTGCCCCCCAATAGTGTCATATGAGAGTTGGGTTGGCTTCACCAAAGATTATGGATATACTGACAAGATGTCTCTCTGCCCTGATAAGGGGAGTCGTTGTCCACAAGCGGCACTACTGGTTCTTTAACTCTCGCTACCCTTTCTTTGGATTGGTGGACACTTCTTATTATTGTAATCTATTTTTTACATATTCTGAGGGTTGTTGACGTCAACCGCCTGTATTCAATGGAGAGGGATGCTAAGCTACTACTCATAGCATGAATATGCATAATCATCTCGAGACAACTCCTATAGTGTTTTTATTAGAACACACCGTTCTATACCTGGTAGAGGTTGATATCTGACAGATGAAAATCTCTGTTAGAAACTTAAAAAGGGGGAGTCTAAAGCTGCAACAACTAGGATTTTGGCTTCTGGACAACGAAATATAGTTGATATGAAAACCAATAGAACAGGAGAGAAATGGCATAGCGGTGGGTCCAATCGAGCAGGAGAGAAATGGCATAGCGGTGGGTCCAATCGAGCAGGAGAGAAATGGCATAGCGGTGGGTCCAATAGAACAGGAGAGACATGACATAGCGGTAGGTCCAATCGAACAGGAGAGAAATGGCATAGCGGTGGGTCCAATAGAACAGGAGACACATGACATAGCGGTGGGTCCAATCGAACAGGAGAGAAATGGCATAGCGGTGGGTCCAATAGAACAGGAGAGAAATGACATAGCGGTGGGTCCAATAGAACAGGAGAGAAATGACATAGCGGTGAGTCTAATAGAACAGGAGAGGAATGACATAGTGGTGGGTCCAACAGGTAAATAATTTGTCCCCAATGATATGACTCCTCCCATCTATACAGAAATATGTAAGATACTTTACGAGAGAACATGACGTTGCCACAGAGGAATCGGGGATCATTGGCTTCCTTACAATAATACCTGTGTTTGGTTTCAAATCACAAGCTTGTAGGCTAATGCCTATTTGGGCAGTGCATGTGGCAATAGGCCTCGCTGATTATTGAGTTGAGGCTGTCAGTGAAAAGCATCTCAAATAGGTGTGAAGATAATGTCTCTTGAGTATAATTTAAAATGTTGAGACAAGGAGAAGGGGAGGGTTGTGTGGTGAAGATATATGTGAGTCTCACTTCAGAATGTCCTCCTCCTGGCTTCCACCAATTCTTGCTCCATTGTTTCATTGTGTGAATTGATTGCCCTTAGATTGAGTTTATCATATAAATTCCCCATTACAAATGTCACCAGTCGTAAATGCACCATTACTTCCTGTTATTTGGTTACATTAATTTCTGTTAATGCATGTATTAATTAGTCAATTTTTACTACTTTATTTATTTCACCTTTATTTAACCAGGTAGGCCAGTTAAGAACAAGTTGTCATTTACAACTGCGACCTGGCCAAGATAAAGCAAAGCAGTGCGGCAAAACAACAACAGAGTTACACACAAACAAACAGTCAATAACACAATAGAAAATAAAAAATAGAAAAATCTATGTACAGTGTGTGCAAATGTAGGGAGGTAGGCAATAAATAGGCCCTAGAGGCGAAATAATGACAATTTAGCATTAATACTGGAGTGATAGATGTGGAGATGATGATGTACAAGTAGAGCTACTGAGGTGCAAGAGGATAAATATCACTATGGGGATGAGGTAGTTGGGTGTGCTATTTACAGATTGGCTGTGTACAGGTACAGTGATCGGTAAGCTGCTCTGACAGCTGATGCTTAAAGTTAGAGGGGGATATATAAGACTCCAGCTTCAGGGATTTTTGCAATTTGTTCCAGTCATTGGTAGCAGAGAACTGGAAGGAAAGGCGGCCAAAGTAGGAATTGGCTTTGGGGGTGATCAGTGAAATATATATATGGAGCGCGTGCTACGAGTGGGTGTTGCTATGGTGACCAGTGAGCTGAGATAAGGCAGGGCTTTACCTTGCAAAGACTTAAGGATGACCTGGAGCCAGTGGGTTTGATGACGAATATGTAGTGAGGGCCAGCCAACGAGAGCATACAGGTGGTGGGTAGAATATGGTGCTTTACCTTTCTCATTTTGTTTGAAGTGCTCCATGTGAGCAATGAGCATGTCTGGTTTCTCTATCCTGATAATGTTGAGGGAGCGCCCACCTGAGCATAGAACTACTTGGCCTGCTGCGTAGAAATGTTTTTTATTTTTACATCCATTGTGACGTTCCCCGGCAAAAAAGCCAAAATGTTTCTCAACCAGAAGAGTACACTCAACCAGTTATACATACACATAACATATCATGTCTGCATTATAGTCTATCACACTTACCACTCTTGGCTTTGGGCAAAGGACCAACACAGTCCACCAGAACCCTGCTGGAATGTTTGTCAAAAGCAGGAATAGGCTGCAAAGGTGCAACCGGTACAGCTTGGTTTGGTTTACCTGTCCACTGGCAAATGCCACAGGATTTACAATGAGCCACAACATCCTGTTTCAGACGTCTTGTTGACACCAAGATGACCTGCCATACTACCATTGTGAGACAATCTCAGTTTCTCTTGTCGAAGCGCAACTAGAACAACAATTTGAGATTAACTGGGCCAATCGTCTTGTCCAGAAGTGGCGTGAGAACACCATGTCCTCGTTAGAACGCCATATCCTCGTTAGACTGCTATGTCTTCGTTAGAATCCATCTCCTGTCAAAATTACCAACAAAAACTTAATTAAACTCCTCTGGATACACCTCAGCAAAAAGAGGGGAGAGGGAAACATCTTTACTCTGTTCAGCTATCAGCTGCTTCCTAGAAACATCTCAACTCTGTTCAGCTGTCAGCTGCTTCCTAGAAACATTTTTACTCTGTTCAGCAATGTGCTGCTTCCGAGACATCCAAGTGTCAACTGTAGGGATCCTCTCTTCATTCAGAGGTTCTACAAACTCTCACCTTTGGGGTTTTCAAAGGAGAGGTCAACTCAGGAGGTTTACCGAAATCAGGATCACTCACAAATGTCTCCGACAGATCAACCATGGTGGGATCGCTGACATCCTCAACACTAGACTTGCTCCCGGCGAATTTCTTAGACAGAGCACGTGTAACGGCACATGCTGGGATCACTTTAGGGTTCTTTTCTGATAACCCATCTGGTTCCTCAATTCTGGGTTCCTTACAAATGACAGGATTTGGCACAACCTTCCCTCCAGCCAAATAATTTCCCAATATGAATCACCAGTAGGCTAGGCCTCACTCCAACGACAACGGAATGAAACATGTTTTAAGGTTATACCAAAGATCATTGTTCTATTTAATTTGGAATTGTAAGACCAATGGAAGTTAAACATTGTTTGGCCGTACTGCTATAACCCATATACTAATGCATTGCATAACATTCACAACATGGAACAACAGTAACCCAAAACATCTAAAATAAGTTTGTTCTGAAGTGTCTGTCCTATATCTGATGTGTGTGTGTGTGTCCGCGTAAATACATGTATATACATACTGCTTAAAAAAATAAAGGGAACACTAAAATAACACATCCTAGATCTGAATGAAATATTCTTATTAAATACTTTTTCTTTACATAGTTGAATGTGCTGACAACAAAATCACACAAATTATCAATGAAAATCAAATTTATCAACCCATGGAAGTCTGGATTTGGAGTCACACTCAAAATTAAAGTGGAAAACCACACTACAGGCTGATCCAACTTTGATGTAATGTCCTTAAAACAAGTCAAAATGAGGCTCAGTAGTCTGTGTGGCCTCCATGTGCCTGTATGACCTCCTGACAACACCTGGGCATGCTCCTGATGAGGTGGCGGATGGTCTCCTGAGGGATCTCCTCCCAGACCTGGACTAAAGCATCGGCCAACTTCTGGACAGTCTGTGGTGCATCGTTGGTGGATGGAGCGAGACATGATGTCCCAGATGTGCTCAATTGGATTCAGGTCTGTGGAACGGGCGGGCCAGTCCATAACATCAATGCCTTCCTCTTGCAGGAACTGCTGACACACTCCAGCCACATGAGGTCTAGCATTGTCTTGCATTAGGAGGAACCCAGGGCCAACCGCACCAGCATATGGTCTCACAAAGGTTCTGAGGATCTCATCTCGGTACCTAATGGCAGTCAGGCTACCTCTGGCGAGCACATGGAGGGCTGTGCGGCACCCCAAAGAAATGCCACCCCGCACCATGACTGACCCACCACCAAACCGGTCATGCTGGAGGATGTTGCAGGCAGCAGAACGTTCTCCACGGCGTCTCCAGACTCTGTCACGTCTGTCACGTGCTCAGTGTGAACCTGCTTTCATCTGTGAAGAGCACTGGGCGCCAGTGGCAAATTTGCCAATCTCTGGCAAATGCCAAACGTCCTGCTCGGTGTTGGGCTGTAAGCACAACCACCACCTGTGGACGTCGGGCCCTCATACCACCCTCATGGAGTCTGTTTCTGACCGTTTGAGCAGACACATGCACATTTGTGGCCTGCTGGAGGTAATTTTGCAGTGCTCTGGCAGTGCTCCTCCTTGCACAAAGGCGGAGGTAGCGGTCCTGCTGCTGGTTTGTTGCTCTCATACGGCCTCCTCCACGTCTCCTGATAGCGCCTCCATGCTCTGGACACTACGCTGACAGACACAGATCAAATCAAAATCAAATCTAATTGATTTATATAGCCCTTCGTACATCAGCTGATATCTCAAAGTGCTGTACAGAAACGCAGCCTAAAACCCCAAACAGCAAGCAATGCAGGTGTAGAAGCACGCTGGCTAGGAAAAACTCCCTAGAAAGGCCAAAACCTAGTAAGAAACCTAGAGAGGAACTAGGCTATGTGGGGTGGCCAGTCCTCTTCTGGCTGTGCTGGGTGGAGATTATAACAGAACATGGCCAAGATGTTCAAATGTTCATAAATGACCAGCATGGTCCAATAACAATAAGGCAGAACATTTGAAACTGGAGCAGCAGCACGGCCAGGTGGACTGGGGACAGCAAGGAGTCATGTCATCATGTCAGGTAGTCCTGAGGCATGGTCCTAGGACTCAGGTCCTCCGAGAGAGAGAAAGAAAGAGAGAATTAGAGAGAGCACACTTAAATTCACACAGGACACCGAGTAGGCCAGGAGAAGTACTCCAGATATAACAAACTGACCCTAGCCCCCCGACACATGAACTACTGCAGCATAAATACTGGAGGCTGAGACAGTAGGGGTCAGGAGACACTGTGGCCCCATCCAAGGACACCCCCAGGACAAGGCCAAACAGGAAGGATATAACCCCACCCACTTTGCCAAAGCACAGCCCCCACACCACTAGAGGGATATCTTCAACCACCAATTTACCATCCTGAGACAAGTCTGAGTATAGCCCACAAAGATCTCCGCCACGGCACAAACCAGACAGGAAGATCACATCAGTGACTCCACCCACTCAGGTGATGCACCCCTCCCAGGGACGGTATGAAAGAGCCCCAGTAAGCCAGTGACTCAGCCCCTGTAATAGGGTTAGAGGCAGAGAATCCCAGTGGAAAGAGGGGAACCGGCCAGGCAGAGACAGCAAGGGCGGTTCGTTGCTCCAGAGCCTTTCCGTTCACCTTCCCACTCCTGGGCTAGACGACACTCAATCATATGACCTACTGAAGAGATGAGTCTTCAGTAAAGACTTAAAGGTTGAGACAGAGTTTGCGTCTCTTACATGGGTAGGCAGACCGGTCCATAACAATGGAGCTCTATAGGAGAAAGCCCTGCCTCCAGCTGTTTGCTTAGAAATTCTAGGGACAATTAGGAGGCCTGCGTCTTGTGACCATAGCGTACGTGTAGGTATGTACGGCAGGACCAAATCAGAGAGATGGGTAGGGGCAAGCCCATGTAATGCTTTGTAGGTTAGCAGTAAAACTGAAATCAGCCCTTGCCTTGACAGGAAGCCAGTGTAGGGAGGCTAGCACTGGAGTAATATGATCAATTTTTTTTGGTTCTAGTCAGGATTCTAGCAGCCGTATTTAGCACTAACTGAAGTTGATTTAGTGCTTTATCCGGGTAGCATGAAAGTAGAGCATTGCAGTAGTCTAACCTAGAAGTGACAAAAGCATGGATACATTTTTCTGCATAATTTTTGGACAGAAAGTTTCTGATTTTTGCAATGTTACGTAGATGGAAAAAAGCTGCCCTTGAAATGGTCTTGATATGTTCTTCAAAAGAGAGATCAGGGTCTCCAAAAGAATGTGGTGAACGATGGTATCAAAAGCATCATTAAGGTCTAGGAGCACGAGGACAGATGCAGAGCCTCTGTCTGATGCCATTAAAAGGTAATTTACCACCTTCACAAGTGCAGTCTCAGTGCTATGATTGGGTCTAAAACCAGACTGAAGCATTTTGTATACATTGTTTGTCTTCAGGAAGGCAGTGAGTTGCTGCGCAACAGCCTTTCTAAAATTTTTGAGAGGAATGGAAGATACGATATAGGCCGATCGTTTTTTATATTTTCTAGGTCAAGGTTTTGCTTTTTCAAGAAAGGCTTTATTACTGCCATTTTTAGTGAGTTTGGTACACATCCGGTGAATAGAGATCCGTTTATTATGTTCAACATAGGAGGGCCAAGCACAGGAAGCAGCTCTTTCAGTAGTTTAGTTGGAATAGGGTCCAGTATGCAGCTTGAAGGTTTAGAGGCCATGATTATTTTCATCATTCTGTCAAGAGATATAGTACTAAAACACTTGAGTGTCTCTCTTGATCCTAGGTCCTGGCAGAGTTGTGCAGACTCAGGACAACTGAGCTTTGAAGGAATACGCAGATTTAAAGAGGAGTCCGTAATTTGCTTTCTAATAATCATGATCTTTTCCTCAAAGAATTTCATGAATTTATTACTGCTGAAGTGAAAGCCATCCTCTCTTTGGGAATGCTGCTTTTTAGTTAGCTTTGCGACAGTATCAAAAAGGAATTTCGGCTTGTTCTTATTTTCCTCAATTAAGTTGAAAAAATAGGATGATCGAGCAGCAGTAGGGGCTCTTCGGTACTGCACGGTACTGTCTTTCCAAGCTAGTTGGAAGACTTCCAGTTTGGTGTGGCGCCATTTCCGTTTCAATTTTCTGGAAGCTTGCTTCAGAGCTTGGGTATTTTCTGTGTACCAGGGAGCTAGTTTCTTATGAGAAATGCTTTTAGGGGTGCAACTGCATCTAGGGTATTGCGCAAGGTTAAATTGAGTTCCTCAGTTAGGTGGTTAACTGATTTTTGTCCTCTGGTGTCCATGGGTAGACAGAGGGAATCTGGAAGGACATCAAGGAATCTTTGTGTTGTCTGTGAATTTATAGCACGAGTTTTGATGTTCCTTGGTTGGGGTCTGAGCAGATTATTTGTTGCAATTGCAAATGTAATAAAATGGTGGTCCGATAGTCTAGGATTATGAGGAAAAACATTAAGATCCACAACATTTATTCCATGGGACAAAACTAGGTCCAAAGTATGACTGTGACAGTGAGTGGGTCCAGAGACATGTTGGACAAAACCCACTGAGTCGATGATGGCTCCGAAAGCCTTTTGGAGTGGGTCTGTGGACTTTTCCATGTGAATATTAAAGTCACCAAAGATTAGAATATTATCTGCTATGACAACAAGGTCCGATAGGAATTCAGGGAACTCAATGAGGAACGCTGTATATGGCTCAGGAGGCCTGTAAACAGTAGCTATAAAAAGTGATTGAGTAGGCTGCATAGATTTCATGACTCGAAGCTCAAAAGACAAAAACGTCATTTTCTTTTTGTAAATTGAAATTTGCTATCGTAAATGTTAGCAACACCTCCGCCTTTGCCGGATGCACGGGGGATATGGTCACTAGTGTAGCCAGGAGGTGAGGCCTCATTTAACACAGTAAATTCATCAGACTTAAGCCATGTTTCAGTCAGGCCAATCACATCAAGATTATGATCAGTGATTAGTTCATTGACTATATTTGCCTTTGAAGTAAGGGATCTAACATTAAGTAGCCCTATTTTGAGATGTGAGGTATCATGATCTCTTTCAATAATTACAGGAATGGAGGAGGTCTTTATCCTAGTAAGATTGCTAAGGCGAACACCGCCATGTTTAGTTTTGCCCAACCTAGGTCGAGGCACAGACACGGTCTCAATGGGGATAGCTGAGCTGACTACACTGACTGTGCTAGTGGCAGACTCCACTATGCTGGCAGGCTGGCTCTGCACCCTATTTCATTGTGGAGCTAGAGGAGTTAGAGCCCTGTCTATGTTGGTAGATAAGATGAGAGCACCCCTCCAGGTAGGATGGAGTTTGTCACTCCTCAGCAGGTCAGGCTTGGTCCTGTTTGTGGGTGAGTCCCAGAAAGAGGGCCAATTATCTACAAATTCTATCTTTTGGGAGGGGCAAAAAACAGTTTTCTACCAGCGATTGAGTTGTGAGACTCTGCTGTAGAGCTCATCACTCCCCCTAACTGGGAGGGGGCCAGAGACAATTACTCGATGCCGACACATCTTTCTAGCTGATTTACACGCTGAAGCTATGTTGCGCTTGGTGATCTCTGACTGTTTCATCCTAACATCGTTGGTGCCGACGTGGATAACAATATCTCTATACTCTCTACACTCGCCAGTTTTAGCTTTAGCCAGCACCATCTTCAGATTAGCCTTAATGTCGGTAGCCCTGCCCCCTGGTAAACAGTGTATGATCGCTGGATGATTCGTTTTAAGTCTAATACTGCAGGTAATGGAGTCGCCAATGACTAGAGTTTTCAATTTTCCAGAGCTAATGGTGGGAAGCTTCGGCATCTCAGACCCCAGTAACGGGAGGAGTAGAGACAAGAGAAGGCTCGGCCTCTGACTCTGACTTGCTGCTTAATGGGGAAAACCGGTTGAAAGTTTCTGTCAGCTGAATGAGCGACACAGGGTGAGCATTCCTACAGCATTTCCTTCCAGAAACCGTGAAAAAGTTGTCCGGCTGCAGGGACCGTGCGAGGGGATTTATACTAACGTTACTATCTGTACTCACTGGTGGCACAGCCACTGTTTCATCCTTTCCTACACTGAAATTACCCTTGCCTAACGATTGCGTCTGAAGCTGGGCTTGTAGCACAGTTATCCTAGCCGTAAGGCAATCTTACTCCTGTATATTATGAGTACAGGTAACAAAATAGGTTGGCAACAAAATGCACAGCAACACGTAAACAAGTCTGCAAGTTGTGACCGGAAATGGCATCACAACACAGCAAACCTTCTTGCCACATCGCATTGATGTGCCATCCTGGATGAGCTGCACTACCTGGGCCACTTGTGTGGGTTGTAGACTCCGTCTCATGCTACCACTAGAGTGAAAGCACCGCCAGCATTCAAAAGTGACCAAAACATCAGCCATGAAGCATAGGAACTGAGAAGTGGTCTGTGGTCATCACCTGCAGAACCACTCCTTTATTGGGGGTGTCTCGCTAATTGCCTATAATTTCCACTTGTTGTCTATTCCATTTGCACAACAGCATGTGAAATTTATTGTCAATCAGTGTTGCTTCCTAAGTGGGCAGTTTGATTTCACAGAAGTGTGATTGACTTGGAGTTATATTGTGTTGTTTAAGTGTTCCCTTTTATTTTTTTTGATATATATATCTATATATATATATATATAATCTATCAAACGGTTTGAATGAATATGAGACTCGAAATTGACCTCTGGTGCTTACTGTTTCCATTGATCATCATTGAGATGTTTCTGCAACTTGATAGGAGTCCACCTGTGGGATATTCAATTGATAAGATATGATTTGGAAAGGCAAAAACCTGTCTGGCTACCACAGCATTTTGAAGCGATGCGCCATCCCATCTGGTTTTCGCTTAGTGGGAATATAATTTGTTTCTCAGCAGTACAATGACCCCACACCTCCAGGATGTGTACGTGCTATTTAACCAAAAAGGAGAGTGACGGAGTACTGTATCAGATGACCTGGCCTTCACAATCACCTGACCTCAACCCAATTGAGATGGTTTGGGATTAATTGGACCGCAAAGTGAAGGAAAAGCAGCCAACAAGTGCTCAGCATATGTGGGAACTCCTTCAAGACTGTTGGAAATGCATTCCAGGTGAAGCTGGTTGAGAGAATGCCAAGAATGTGCAAAGCTGTCATCAAGGCAAAGGGTGGCTGCTTTGAAAAATCTAAAATATATTTTGAATTGTTTACCACTTTTTTGGTTACTACATGATTCCATATGTGTTATTTCATAGTTTTCATGTCTTCACTATTATTCTACAATGTAGAATATCGTAAAAAATAAAGAAGAACCCTTCAATGACTCGATGTGTCCAAACTGGTACTGTATATCTCATGAATGTTTTTACATTCAGTTACATGAAGTCAATTTCTTACCACTTCTTCCATAGTCAAACATGTAAGGAAAGCTTTTTTTGTTTTACCTTTATTTTACTAGGCAAGTCAGTAAAGAACAAATTCTTATTTTCAATGACGGCCTAGGAACAGTGGGTTAACTGCCAGTTCAGGGGCAGAACGACAGATTTGTACCTTGTCAGCTCGGGGGTTTGAACTTGCAACCTTCCAGCTACAAGTCCAAAGCTCTAACCACTAGGCTACCCTGCCGCCCCAATCAAAAGGGATGCCTGAAAAATGTATTGAATTCAAATGGATTTACCCAGCCTACAAAGCACTACAGCCACTCTGTAATGACCAGTTCTCCTCTTTTATTGAGGGATCAAGTCTAGATTAAACCTCATAGGAAGACAGTTTTATCATGTGCAGGTTTCATTTATAGGTCTCTGTTTAACAAAATACTCTGTGTATTTGCAAGGAGAGAAACCAGACTCTCACTCTGACAGCGGTAAGAGTCTTCCAGGGGAACCAGACCCAGAGACACCCAAACCAGCGAGAGAACACCACTGCTCCCACTGAAAATAGTTTTTGCTGGTTAGGGAACCTAAAACTGCATGAGAGGACACACACTGGAGAAAAGCCTTTCCAATGCTCGCAGCGTGGAAAGAGTTTTGCTGTGTTAGCTAACCTGAAAAGGCACGAGAGAATACACACAGGAGAAAAGCCTTAACTCATGCCACATTGGGAACAGTGATTTAATCAGGATGGGGATCTAAAAGCTCAGAGGAATCACAGGAGAAAAGCCTTTCCAAAGTTCCCAGTGTAGAAAGAGTTTTAGTAAGATAGGGCAATTAAAAGAACATGAGAGAATACACAAAGGAGAAAAGCCATTCCAATGTTCCCAGTGTGGAAAGAGTTTTCCTCGGATAGGAAACCTAAAAAAGCATGCGAGACTACACACAGGAGAAAAGCCTTACCAATGTTCCCAGTGTGGAAAGAGTTTTGCCGTGTTAGCTAACCTGAAAAGGCATGAGAGAATACACACAGGAGAAAAGCCTTATCACTGTTCCCACTGTGGAATGAGTTTTACTCCGATAGGGGACCTGAAAGCTCATGAGAGGATACACACAGGAGAAAAGCCTTACCGATGTTCCCAGTGTGGAAAGAGTTTTACCATGTTAACTAACCCGAAATGGCATGAGAGAATACACACAGGAGAAAAGCATTTTCTGCTCCCAGTGTAAAAATAGATTTTCACACCTTAAAGCTCTTGAGAGGAATAAGAGGAGAAAAACCTTTCCACTGCTCCCAGTCTGGAAAGGGTTTCACCTGGTCAAGTTGCCTGAAAGAGCATAAGAGGATAAACACGGTAAAAGTCCTACCACTGCTCTCTGTGTGGAAGAACATTCAGAGAACCTGAAATCAAATGAGAGAATAGAATGGCTGTATTCTGACTTATATTTTTGACTGAGAATTTGTGTTTTTGTTTGTGCCACATGAAATCATATTGTGTATGATTACACCTGTCTATATAAGTTCCCACAGTTGACAATGCATGTCAGGGCAAACACCAAGCAACGAAGTCGAATAAATTGTCCTTAGAGCTCCGAGTCAGGATTGTGTCGAGGCACAGATCTGGGGAATGGTACCAAAAAATGTCTGCAGCATTGGTCCCCAAGAACACAGTGGCCACCATCATTTTTTAATGGAAGAAGTTTGGAAGACTCTTCCTGGAGCTGGCTACCCAGCCAAACTGCACAATCGGGGGAGAATGGCCTTTGTCAGGGAGGTGACCAAGAACCCGATGGTCACTCTGAGAGAGCTCTAAAGTTCCTCTGTGGGAATGGGAGAACCTTCCAGAAGGACAACCATCTCTGCAGCACTCCACCAATCAGGCCTTTGTGGTAGAGTGGCCAGATGGAAGCCACTCCTCAGTAAAAGGCACATTACAGCCCGCTTAGAGTTTGCCAAAAGGCACCTAAAGACTCTGACCATGAGAACCAAGATTCTCTGGTCTGATGAAACCAAAATTGAACTCTTTGGCCGGAATGCCTTTTGGCAACCTCCAAACAGGCTGTCATGTGCCTTTTACTGTGGAGTGGATTCCGTCTGCCCACTCTTCCATAAAGACCTGATCGGTGGAGTGCTGCAGGGATGGTTGTCCTTCCGGAAGGTTCTCCCATCTCCACAGAGGAAATCTGTAGCTCTGTCAGAGTGACCATCGGGTTCTTGCTCCCTTCCCTGATGAAGGCCCTTCTCCACCGATTGCTCAGTTCTGCTGGGCGGCCAGCTCTTGGAAGAGTCTTGGTGGTTCCAAACTTCTTCCATTTAAGAATGATGGAGGCCACTGTGTTCTTGGACCTTCAATGCCGCAGAAATGTTTTGGTACCCTTCCCCACATCTATGCCTCGATGTAATCCTGTCTCAGAGCTCAAAAGATAATTTCATTGATCTCATTAATTGTTTTTTGCTCTGACATCCACTGCTACCTGTGTGACCTTATATAGACAGGTGTGTGCCTTTCCAAGTCATGTCCAATCAATTGAATTTACCACAGGTGGACTCCAAGTTGTAGAAACATCTCAGGGATGATTTGTGAAATCAAGATGCATCTGCGCTCCATTTCGAGTCTCATTGTGAAGGGTTTGAATACTTAAGTAAATAAATGTGCAAAAATGTCTAAACTTGTTTTTGGTTTGTCATTATGTGGTTTCGTGTGTAGATTTGATGGGGGGAAAAATCTTCAATTTTAGAATAAGGCTGTAACGTAACAAAATGTGGAAAAGGTGAAGGGGTCTGAATACGTTACGAATGCACTGTATACCTCTGGCAGAGTTTTCTACCGTTGGCAGTGTTGGCAAAGTTCACTACCCCTGGCAGTTTTGTACACAGTCATGTGATACTTTGTATAGAAAAGTCCAATCTTAGGAGAGTATGTGGGAGGCACTATACTGTGTCTGCAGGTGTCTATCTGGTCAAAACCACTGATACAGGTGCCCCATCACCCTCTGGGATGGATCATGTCTACAGAGAAACCTAGATTCAAATACTTAGATGTGTGTGTATTGGGTATATGTTGTGAAATTGTTAGATATTACTGCACTGTCGCAGTTAGAACCACAAGCATTTCACTACATCCGCAATAACATCTGCTAAACGTGTATGTGACCAATAAAATGTGATTTTAATTTTGATTTGAAATAAATGTCCTATTTATCAAAGGTGCTTTTGGCTGGGGTCAAAATGACTCCAAAGGATTTGAATTTGTTAAAAGTCCATTTTGATCCAGAAACACTAAACCATGATTTAGATTTATTAAGAACAAGTTGATTGACAAAGTCATGAAAGAATTGAATAACCCACATTTTGGCTATGATAAAAGATATGCCTCGAGTCAAAATCATATCAGAAGTATGGTTCAATGCAAATATGTAGTGGGTGTAAAGTTTGATTCGTTTTTAATGAGTGAGAAAATAAAACAATAAACACATGCTTCTCTTTGAAAGACTTAATATAATATTAAACTTAATAAATGAAAAGTAAACTTTTGGTTCCTCAACTGCGTTGCCCACTCCAGTCAGAAGATTGTGATTTTTAGGTACAGGCGATGCTGCCAGTGTGACATAATCTAGTGGACGGGACGCTCCTTCAACAACAACAGCTAGTCAGACACCTCGGTAGCTTTCTAACAAACATAGCTAAAACATTCCCGCTCTTTACACTGTTTTGGGGTATATTAGTCGCGGTGTTTTAAACACACTTCTGTCGAATGTACTTGTTGGCCCATTTAATTATATATGTACATTGTTTGTCAGCTAGCTGGTTTGCTAAGTTAGTTTAGGACTAGGCTAGTCGCTAATGCTAGCTAGCGAACATACCCGACCATGAGTTCACTAAGTTACTCTGCTCCTGTTAAAGAAGAGGTCTGCTGGATGGAGAAAGAAGCTCTTTTGAAAGAGGAGGAGGAAGATAAGGCTCTTACAATACAATAACAAGTAAAGGGTGAGGCTGTTACAGTGAAAGAAGAAGAGAAAGACGTTTCAGTGAAAGAAGAGGAAGACCCGTTCAGAGTGAAAGAGGAGGATGTTACAGTAAAAGAAGAGGAGGATGCAGTTTTTGGAGTGAAAGATGAGGAGGGGGAGATTACTGTCACATTGGAGGAAGAAGAGGATGTTGGAGATCTGTTTAACACCAGTAAGTACCGTCTCTGCAGTTGTTGAACCAATATGCTGTAAAGGGGTTCTACACTTTAATGTTGTTCTGTAGGAATGGCTGAAGCTACACTGTAACGTGTAGAACATCAAGAGTGGACCATCAACAAAATGTTAACAATTGATCACATGCTTCCAATAAAAATGCCTGAAATACTGTAATCCTCAATATCTCCTATTAGCTTAGCCCAAGATGAACTCTTAAAGGGGCAATCAGCAGTTGTTACATCCATTTTGGGACTTATACATTAATGATATGTACCCATCTGTTTCTTGAAGAATTCACTTATAAATGCCTCAGGAGCTTAGATCAACTGTCATACCCCATCAGAACCCCAAATATAAGCTTTTTTTATTCTAATGTTTGTCAGTAAATATAAACAAACACCATATCCTCAAAACATGGTTAAAACTAGAATGTTTATCATGGAGGGTTGCATTTCTCCAGCCCCATCCCTCAGCTTTTTACTAAAATGGGCCGGGAGTACGCTTTATTTTTTTCTACTGCTGATTGCTGCTCCCGTTACTCCTCAAGGTCCAAGGACTGTATGTTTTTCAGAGGTAGACTGGCTCTGGCAGGTAAAATAGTCAAATAATCCACCTAAATGTGAATCGATTCTCAATTGGGATACGTTTCTAGAAACATAAATCGCTAAACTTTCATATCACATCAAAATAGGTAACCAGCCGCGATGCCCCAGAAGGTAAAATAAATTTGTTTCTAGCAGGGTTGGACACGGCCATGTTATTATCCCACACACAGTCTCTGTGGTTCAAATGAACCCCATTCCTGGGAATTAGATATGAATACAAATTTCCCCGGTCTCTTACCACAGAAGGGTTCCATCTGTCCCATTCCCAGCTAGGTTACAAGGCGCTTCATCGCCAGTACCTATGACTGGTTGATAGGGGAAACCTCCATGCTTATTATAGAAAAAATAATTAGGGGAAAACGTTTTAGTAAACTGAAATAAAATAACAAACCTGAAAAATGAAAACTATTCCAAAGCGAACTTTGACTCCAAAACTAAAATACCCTAAAATAATATTATATTAAATAATAATATTATGTTCCATTTGAATAAATTATATCTTGACTTTGGGCAAAAATAGAATTGGGTTTTAAATATGTTTTATGTGGTTTTAAAGCTTCTGAACCTGGTGGCTGGTAAATGCTGCCATGGGAGGGCAATGTTTCAAATAGACCTAGCTTGTGTATCACTAGCTACCACCAGAAATACTTTCAGAAATTAGGATATTGGAAACTCCTTTCGATTTGTATTAACAACTAAAAGAAAAGAACATTGGCATGAATTACCCTCTGTGAACAAGAAGCACAACATTACAAATATTTTCAGAGATGTGCGATAATTGACTTGTTCTCTGTAATATTGTAAAGCTTTGCAATTGTAACATTATGTACTTTAAAGGAAAATAGGCATGTTTCTCGACTCATACCCTGACTTTAAAAAGGGATTTTGTGAGATTATGCTTAGGAACTGCGTGTCACAGCATGACAATATGAACGCGATTGGTCTACCGTCTCTTGTACGGACGGGCGTTATATACTCTGACATTTTCTGGAATAGTTTTATTTGAAAACGTTTTTGTTAACTTGCCTGACTATTGAATTTGGAATGCACTGTACTGTTCATCTCTGAAACCCACTGAGATAATTCCTTTGATACAGCAGTAGCAATACAGGGATATAACATCTACAGAAAAGACAGGAATGCTTATGGGGGAGGTGGTGCTGTTTATAGTGCATTCGGAAAGTAGTCAGACCCCATGACTTTTTCCACATTTTGTTACGTTAAAGCCGTATTCTAAAATTGATTAAATGATTTCCCCCCCTTTTAATTTAGCTAATTTATTTGGCACACCTGCATTTGGAGAGTTTCTCCCATCCTTCTTTGCAGATCCTTTCTAGCTCTGTCAGGTTGGATGGAGAACATCACTGCACAGCTATTTTCTCCAGAGACATTAGATCAAGCTCAAGTCCGGGCTCTGGCTGGACCACTCAAGGACATTCAGAGACTTCCCCCGAAGCCACTCCTGTTGTCTTGGTTGTGTGCTTAAGGTTGTTGTCCTGTTGGACGGTGAACATTCACCCCAGTCTGAGGTTCTGAGTGCTCTGGAGCAGGTCTTTCATCAAGGATGTCTCTGCACTTTTCGCCGTTAATATTTTCCTTGATCCTGACTGGTCTCCAAGTCCCAGCTTCTGAAAAACCTGGTGCCAGGTTTTCTTCAGACGTGCCTCTTGGCATTCAGGCCAATGAGTTCAATCTTGGTTTCATCAAGCCAGAGGATCTTGTTTCTCGTGGTTTTAGAGTCCTTAAGGTGCCTTTTGTCAAACTCCAAGCAGGCTGTCATGTGCCTTTTTATTAAGGAGTGGTTTCCATCTGGCCACTCTACCATAAAGGTCTGATTTGTGGAGTGCTGCAGAGATGATTGTCCTTCTGGAAGGTTCTCCCATCTCCACAGAGGAACTTTGGAGCTCTGTCAGAGTGACCATCAGGTTTTTGGTCACCTCCCTGACCAAGGCCCTTCTCTCCCCAATCGCTCAGTTTGGCCGGGTGACCAGCTCCAGGAAGAGTATTCCCTTTAAGAATGATGGAGGCCACTGTGTTCTTAGGGACCTTCAATGCTGCAGAATCTTTTTTGGTACCCTTCCACAGATCTGTGCCTCGACACAATTCTGTCTCGGAGCTCTAGGGACAGTTCCTTCGACCTCATTGCTTTGTTTTTGCTCTGACATGCACTGGCAACTGTGGGACCATATATAGACCGGTGTGTGCCTTCCAAATCATATCCAATCAATTGAATTTACCACATGTGAACTCCGAACAAGTTGTAGATACATCTCAAGGATGATTAATGGAAACAGGGTGCACCTGTAAGAAATTGAGTCTCGTAGCAAAGGGGGTCTGAATACGTATGTAAATAAGTTATTTCTGTTTTTTACCTGTTTTCACTTTTTCATTATTGTGTGTAGATTAATGAGGATTCTATTTGTTTAAATCTATTTTAAAATAAAGCTGTAATGTAACAAAATGTGGAAAAGGGGAAGGGGTCTGAACTTTCTGAATGAACTATTTAAAAATGTTAAAATGTAACCTTTATTTAATTCACAATCACGGCCGGTTGTAAACACAGCCTGGACTCGAACCGGGGTGTCTGTATTGGCGCCTCAAGCACTGAGACAGTGTCTTAGACCGCTGCACCACTCAGGAGCCCCAAAATCATGGGGCTTTTTTTCTGCAAAGGGACCAGGACGACTGATCCGTGTTAAGGAAAGAATGAATGGGGCCATGTATGTTGAGATTTTGATCAACAAGACCATTGAAGATGAAACGTGGCTGGGTCTTTCAGCATGACAATGATCCCAAACACACCGCCCAGGCAACGAAGGAGTGGCTTCGTAAGAAGCATTTCAAGGTCCTGGAGTGGCCTAGCCAGTCTCCAGATCTCAACCCCATAGAAAATCTTTGGAGGGAGTTGAAAGTCCGTGTTGCCCAGCAACAGCCCCAAAACATCACTCCTCTAGAGGAGATCTGCATAGCTTCTCTAGTGTCCGTGAGCTATTTTCTCTGAAAAATTAGAACCTAACACTATAATTAGTGTTCCCTGAAGGACAGAAACGAGGTACAACACCTGTTTGGCCCCACCCCTTCCTGGGTCAGCGAAGAGCGGTATTACATTTAAGTAATAAACCCGAGCCTCACGTTCATCACCTGTAGAAGGCAGGGATTCCAGCGAGGCTTGCATTTAATAGTATGTTGTACCTTGTTTTCCTCCTTCAGGGAACAGTAGTTATAGCCATAACGGTACTCTTGCCATATGATGAACTTCAACTTAAATAGGAGATCTTGCTGTCGGACAGTTTTTTTTTTTTTGTATTCTGAAATGCACTCGAACTATGTATCATTTAGTGGCTCCTTATGTTACGCTGGGGAAACAGTTTTCGTGGGCACAGACATATAAAATAATTTCAGAGTTTGTAATCCAAGATGGCGTAGCGGTAAGACGTGTTTGTTGTAAATGTTATGTTTTTTCGTCTTTTTTGTATATATTGCAATATATAATCTCTTTTTCCATCTTTAAATTAAATATACCTTCCGGCAACCCGCCTCACCCAATGTGATACGGATCTGCTATTTTTTTAGACCTTATAGCAAGAACCTCCATCAGAAGTTAGCCATCAGAAGCTAACCAGCTGATTAGCTACTTGCTATTTAGTCATTGTTAGCCACTACTAGCAGCCTTTACATTTTTAGCTAAGAGACCAGTTGTTTTTAGCCTGGATAATACCTGCCAGTCTGCACAGCGCAATATCAACCCTGAGCATATCGAACTGTTTTTCTCCACTACATCACCGTATTCCTGCCGTAAGCTCTGGACCATTACACCGGATATTCGCAGCAGCTAGCTGCTACCAAGTGGCCCAGCCCCGAAGCTAGCCTTGAGCTAGGCCTATCTCCTGGCCTGCTCAGTGGACCCTATGATCACTCGGCTACACAGCTGATGCCTCCCAGACTCTTCACTACGACGACTAGAAGCCACTACATCACCGGATTCCTGCCGTAAGCTCTGGACCTTTGCACCGGATTGGCTATAGTGGCTAACTCCCTTGTCCTGAAGCTAACACCAATTAGCCTCGAGCCAGGTGCATCTCCCGGCTAGCAAACAAATTTACTCCAGCTACAATACCTCTTTTGCCAATTGGCCTGGACCCTTTGTCGACACTGAGCCCCGCCTATCCATCACGACTGTTCTGCCTACACAATTCCGTCCGATGTGCCCTCAACTGGCCTTTGCCAGACGTCGGTTATGCCCTTGTCCCGAAGCTAGCACCAGGTGCATCTCCCAGCCAGCGTAGTAAAGACTACCATATCGGCTTCCCTGGTTCATATATTGCTGTTCACTGGACCCTATGATCACTTGGCTACATAGCTGATGCCTGCTGGACTGTTATTAATCGCAGTACTCCATTTTGTTTATTTTGTTTAACTGTCGGCCTCAGCCTTGAACTCAGGCCCTGTGTATAGTAAACTGACCCTCTCTGCCCATTCATCGCCATTTTACCTGTTGTTGTTGTTGTTGTCTTAGCTGATTAACTGTTGCTGTCTTACCCGTTGTTGTCTAAGCTAGCTCTCCCAATCAACACCTGTGATTGCTTTATGCCTTCCTTTATGTCTCTCTAATTTCAATATGCCTTGTATACTGTTGTTTTGGGGAGTTCTTATTGTTTTATTTTACTGCAGAGCCCCTAGTCCCACTCAACATGCCTCAGAGAACTCTTTTGTCCCACCTCCCACATATGCGGTGACCTCTGTGGTGGTTAATTTCTTTACTATCAAATGAGGAGAGACAAACTTCACACAAGTTAGAGTTATACTTAAACTAAATGTTTAATAATAAGAGCTTTGCAATAGCAAATACTTATCAACAATTCACCATTTTCTAATGATCCTTTGAGAGTGGCAAAACAAAAGTACAAATATCTTTTATAGGCCAGATACACCCCTTTCAACCTACATGACGAACAACAGATACATAGAATGGTCACAAGGTTAAGATTTGTATGAAAGATATCTATAATACATAGCAGACAGCATCTGCTGTGTGAACAGTTTTCATTGTGTAGACCAGTGTCTGGCCCTCCTACTCCAAACTGGAACTGTCTCTTCCTGGTACGGTATAGAACAGAACCATTAACTCATGTTCTCTGGAATGCTCTTTAAGTTTTATCACCCAAAGACATTGTAAATCTCCTCTGTCAGTGGTATCTCATAGAGACCCTAGAACACACACACAATAGTTAACAGAATACTGTATTCTGTCGATAAAACAACCATTATAATGCAATACAAGTATTATAACATAATATTGCAATTTCCCTGACACATCACCTACCATAACCGGTGCCTCCAGAGATGCAACCTCTCTTATCGTCACTCAATACCTAGGTTCACATCCACTGTATCCGCACACTACCATACCCCTGTCTGTACGTTATGCGTTGAATCTATCATACCACACCCAGAAATCTGCTCCTTTTATTCTCTGTTCACAACCCACTAGACAACAAGTTCTGATAGCCTTTAGCAGTACCCTCATCCTACTCCTCTGTTCCTCGGGTGATGTAGAGGTTTACCCAGGCCCTGTGTGTCCCCAGGCGCTCTCATTTGTTGACTTCTGTAACCGTAAAAGCCTTGGTTTCATGCATGTTAACATCAGAAGCCTCCTCCCTAAGTTTGTTTTACTCACTGCTTTAGCACACTCCGCCAACCTTGATGTCCTTGCCGCGTCTGAATCCTGGCTTTGGAAGGCCACAAAAAATTCTGAAATTTTCATCCCCATCTACAACATTTTCCAACAAGTTAGAACTGCCAAAGGGGGAGGAGTTGCAATCTACTGCAGAGATGGCCTGCAAAGTTCTATCCTACTTTCCAGGTCTAAGCCCAAACAGTTTGAGCTTCTAATTTTAAAAATTAATCTCTCCAGAAATAAGTCTCTCACTGTTGCCACCTGTTACAGACCCTTCTCAGTTCCCAGCTGTGCCCTGGACACCATATGTGAATTGATTGCCCCCCATATATCTTCAGAGGTCGTTCTGTTAGGTGACCTAAACTGGGATGCCTGGTTGTTCTTTAAAAGTAATTTCCTCACCACCTTAAATAAGCATGTCCCTTTCAAAAAATGTAAAACTTAGAACAGATACAGCCCTTGGTTCACTCCAGACCTGACTGCCCTCGACCAGCACAAAAACATCCTGTTGCGTACTGCAATATGCAACTTTTCAGAGAAGTCAGGAACTAATACACATAGTCAGTTAGGAAAGCAAAAGCTAGCTTTTTCAAACAGAAATATGCATCCTGTAGCTCGAACTCCAAAAGGTTTTGGGACACTGTAAAGCCCATGGAGAATAAGAGCACCTCACCCCAGCTGCCCACTGCACTGAGGCTAGGAAACACTGTCACCACCGATAATTCCACGATAATCGAGAATTTCAGAAAGCATTTCTCTATGGCTGGCCATGCTTTCCTCCTGGCTACCCCAACCCCGGCCAACAGCTCTCCACCCCCCGCAGCTACTTGCCCAAATCTCCCCAGCTTCTCCTTCACCCAAATCCAGATAGCTGATGTTCTGAAAGAGTTGCAAAACCTGGACCCGTACAAATCAGCTGGGCTAAACAATCTGGACCCTCTCTAAGATTATCTGCCACCATTGTGGCAACCCCTATTACGAGTCTGTTCATAAGGTACCCTAGTGGTTAGAGCGTTGGACTTGTAACTGAAAGGTTGCAAGATTGAATCCCCGAGCTGACAAGGTAAAAATCTCAGGTCAAATAAAATAAGTCTGTTCAACCTCTCTTTCGTATCGTCCGAGATTCCTAAAGATTGGAAAGCTTCCACGTCAACCCCCTCTTCAAAGGGGGTGACACTCTAGACCCAAACTGTTACAGACCTATATCCATCCTGCCCTGCCTTTCCAAAGTCTTCGAAAGCCAAGTAAACAGTTATGCATTAGGGGGCGCTATTAAAATTTTTGGATGAAAAACGTTCCCGTTTTAAACAAGATATTTTGTCACGAAAAGATGCTCGACTATGCATCCATCATAACAGCTTTGGAAAGAAAACACTCTGACGTTTCCAAAACTGCAAAGATATTGTCTGTGAGTGCCACAGAACTGATGTTACAGACGAAACCCAGATAAAAATCCAACCAGGAAGTGAAACATTTTTTGAAACCGCCTCATGCCAATGACTCCTTATATGGCTGTGAATCAGCTACGAATGAGCTTACGTTTTCCACGTGTTCCCAAAGGTGTCTACAGCATTGTGATGTCTTTTTAGGCATTTCCATTGAAGAATGGCTGTAAGGGACCATATATAGCATGTGGTCACATGGTGTCTTCTGCAGAAAATCTCACGTAAAATACTGAGGTAGCCATTTTTCCAATCGCTTCTTATGAGAAACCAATTGCCTCGACGGATATATTATCGAATATATATGTTAAAAACACCTTGAGGATGGATCCTAAACAACGTTTGCTTTGTTTCTGTCGATATTATGGAGCAAATTTTGAAAAAGGTTTGGCGTTATAGTTACAGCATTTTCCGGTCGATTTCTCAGCCAAGCATGATGAAGAAACGGGAGCTATTTCGCCTACAAAAATAATATTTTTGGAAAAAAGGAACATTTGCTATCTAACTTTGAGTCTCCTGAGTGAAAGCATCTGAAGTTCTTCAAAGGTAAATAATTTAATTTGGTTGCTTTTCTTATTTTCGTGAAAATGTTGCCTGCTGCCAGCAGAGCCTAGCATAGCATTATGCCATGAAAAACTTACACAAATGCTTGTCTAGCGTTGGCTGTAATGCATATTTTGAAAATCTGAGATGACAGTGTTGTTAACAAAAGGCTAAGCTTGTGTTTGAATATATTTATTTCATTTAATTTGCGATTTTCATGAATAGGAAAAGTTTCTAGGGGTATTTATGTCTGCTGCGTTATGCTAATGCTTTTGAGGCTATGATTACGCTCCCGGATACGGGTTTGCTCATCGCAAGAGGGTTAACAAACACTGACCATTTTTTTAATCCCACCATACCTTCTCCGCTGTGCAATCCTGTTTCCGAGCTCAGCCACGCTCAAGGTACTAAACGATATCATAACCGCCATTGATAAAAGACAGTACTGTGCAGCAGTCTTCATCAACCTGGCAAAGTATTTTGACTCTGTCGATCACCGTATTCTTATCGGCAGACTCAACAGGCTTGGTTTCTCAAATGACTGACTCGCCTGGTTCACGACTTCTCAGTCTGTCAAGTCTGTCAAGCCTGTTGTCCGGACCTCTGGCAGTCTCTACGGTGGTAGCACAGGGTTCAATTCTCGGGCCGACTCTTTTCTCTGTATATACCAACGATGTTGCTCTTGCTGCGGGTGATTCCTTGATCCACCTTTACGCAGACGACACCATTCTGTATATATCTGGCCCTTCTTTGGACACAGGGTTAACAAACCTCCAAACAAGCTTCAACGCCATACAGCACTCCGTGGCCTCCAACTGCTCTTAAATGTGAGTAAAACTAAATGTATGCTCTTCAACCGATCGCTGTCCGTACCCGCCCGTCCAGCATCACTAATCTGGACGGTTCTGACTTAGAATATATGGACAACTATAAATACCTAGGTGTCTGGCTAGACTGTAAACTCTCCTTCCAGACTAATATTAAGCATTTCCAAACCAAAATTTAATCTAGAATCGGCTTCCTATTTCGCAGCAAAGCCTCCTTCACTCACGCTGTCAAACATACCCTCGTAAAACTGACTATCCTACCGATCCTTCACTTCGGCGATGTCATTTTCAAAATAGCCTCCAACACTCAACTCAGTAAACTGGATGCAGTCTATCACAGTGCCATCCGTTTTGTCACCAAAGCCCCATATATCGCTGCTCTCGCCGGCTGGCACTCGCTACATATTCGTCGCCAAACCAACTGGCTCCAGGTCATCTGTAAGTCTTTTCTAGGCTGCCTTAACGCAGCTCACTGGTCACCATAGCAACACCCACCCGTAGCACGTGCTCCAGGAAGTATATCTCACTTGTCATCCCCAAAGCCAATACCTGCTTTGGCCACCTTTCCTTCCAGTTCTCTGCTGCCAATGACTGGAACGAATTGCAAAAATCGATGAAGTTGGAGACTTATATCTCCCTCACTAACTTTAAGAATCAACTGTCTGAGCAGCTTACTGACCGCTGCAGCTGTACACAGCCCATCTGTAAATAGCCCATCCAACTGCCTACCTCATTCCGATGTTTTTATTGACTTATTTTTGCTCTTTTGCACACCAGTATTTCTACTTGCACAACATCATCTGCAAATCTATCACTCCAGTGTTAATGCTAAATTGTAATTACTTTGCTACTATGGCTGATTTATTGCCTTACCTCTGTACTCCATTTGTAAACACTGTATATAGATTTTTCTATTGTGTTATTGACTGTACTTTTGTTTATCCCACGTGTAACTCTGTTGTTTTTTTCGCACTGCTTTGCTTTATCTTGGCCAGGTCGCAGTTGTAAATGAGATCAAGTTCTCATATGGCCTACCTGGTTAAATAAAGGTGAAATAAAAAAATGTATGAATTGTTCATGACGTCCTCCAGTGAGTTTTTTTTTTTTGGTACTTTTCCTGTTGAAAAGTCATATATAAATACAGTAAATTATAAACACACTAAAGGAAACAAATCAATGTTTTGAGCAAAATAGTTTTTTTTGAGAGAACTGCTAACTATAAGCTGTGAGTGATGCCATAGTAAAGCATTCAAGGAGTTGGCTTGACGGGAAGTCGTGATGTCATCCAATAGGCGACTGATCTTCATGTGAATATTCATTCATTCTTTTTTAAATCCTTCCTGTTCTGTCAAGTTGGTTGTTGATCATTGCTAGAAAGCCATTTTCAAGTCTTTCCATAGATTTTTAAGACAATTTAAGTCCAAACTGTAACCAGGCCACTCGGGAACATTCAATGTCATCTTGGTAAGCTCCTCCAGTGTAGATTTGGCCTTGTGGTTTAGGTTATTGTCCTATTAGTACAATTTTTTGTATTCAGATCTCTACCTACATAACATTTAGTTTTCATAGGCACAGAAATCCTAAACCATTTGAGTTTGCAAAATCCAATGGTTCTAACCGAGATTCACCTTAACTTTATTGACAACACCCAAATGGATACGGTCATTAATGCGGTTCTTCAATAATTACACATAATTCTTAATACTGTAGCTGTTTTGTTAGTCACATGTTCAACTATCATCAACTTATCCAGGAAATCATTTTCTGAATGACAATCACATGACAAACATCACGACATGCAACCAAGCTGCTTCTTCATTCATTACTCTGGTAAAGACAGTTATGCCGTGCTCCACATTTGATCCAACATCCCTAACAAATTGATGTTTATAATGTGTTATTGTCTGCTTGATTTACAGTAGGGTCTCGTTAGTCTGTTTGGACACAGATACTTACCGCATAATGTGTAGAGAACTGTTCCTTGATGGATAGGCTATTGTACAACACACAGAGCTATTTTCCTATTTGTTTTTAGGTGAAGTTATGGGTCCTACAGTAGGTCTATGTTATTGTTATGGGTCCTAGAGTACACTGTGTGTCATGCAACAACAACCAAAGTACTTCTTCATTCATTACATAACTTCATCTAACAACAAATAAACCAATGGGCCAATTTTGTAAACAGTGTACAAACCCTCATTGTCAGGCTGATGGAACAGCTTGCCAAAGAGCATTTTACTGGTTGAAGTGTTTTTAAGTACAAGCGGCTGATTTGAGATGATGACACAAGCATTATATTAAGCAGGACATTCACACGAGCCTTACAATTATAATAAAAAGTACTGTGAAATGCACTCATAAGCAACCTGTTTTCCCACATTCACATTCAGAATACATTGTGAAAAACTAAAAAAAAAACTCTTTGCTCACCATTTTTGCTCCTGGCAGATATACTACATCCATAACTATCGGTTTACTCATTAGCAGGGAGGAGTTCTACAACCAAATTGAATGTGCATTGTCCTCGTGCCACAATTTTATGAAACCGGAAGGGGCCTGTATTGGAGACCAAAAGTCGTCTGGCACACTGCTTAGAGTTTCAACAACATGAATAACTTATTTCTAGTCTACAATATTAGATGTTACTACTAATTTGAAAAAAAGACTAAATATGATTGTTCTTGCTCATTTTAAGACAAATTACATTCATTACAGACGTCAATTGCTGTACAACATCATGGCTATGCTGTTGGCATCACTTTTTCCAATGGATTTCCGCTGTTGTGGGTCTTTAACCATCTGTCTGACTTTGTTGTTCACACAGGAGAGAGACATGACTACCGTGGGTCCTCTGGGGAGCCTCAACAACCTCATGATGCTGACAAGGCAGAGAAGAGTCTCTCCACATTAGAAAACCTCAAGAAACACCCGCAGAGATCCACAGGGAAGATACCTCACTGCTGTTCTGACTATGGGAAGAGATTCACCTCAGCAGGCATTAAGATTCATCAGAGAATCCACACAGTAGAGAAATCGTATAACTGTACTCAATGTGGGAAGAGTTTTACTCATTCATCCAGCCTGATATCACACCAGAGAACACACACAGGAGAGAAACCTTATAGCTGTACTCAATGTGGGAAGAGTTTTACTCATTCATCCAGCCTGATATCACACCAGAGAACACACACAGGAGAGAAACCGTATAGCTGTACTCAATGTGGGAAGAGTTTTACTCATTCAACCAGCCTGATATCACACCAGAGAACACACACAGGAGAGAGACCTTATAGCTGTGGTGAATGTGGGATGAGTTTTACTCAGCAAAGCAGCCTGATATCACACCAGAGAACACACACAGGAGAGAAACCGTATAGCTGTGATGAATGTGGGAAGAATTTTGATACATCTAGCCATCTTACTGTACACCAAAGATCACACACAGGAGAGAAACCGTATAGCTGTACTCAATGTGGGAAGTGTTTTTTTACATCTAGCCATCTGAAGATACACCAGAGAATACACACAGGAGAGAAACCTTTTAGCTGTACTCAATGTGGGAAGAGTTTTTTAACATCAAGCCAGCTGAAGATACACCAGAGAACACACACTGGAGAGAAACCATATAGCTGTGGGCAATGTGGGAAGAGTTTTACTCAGCTAAGCAACCTGATATCACACCAGAGAACACACACAGGAGAGAAACCGTATAGCTGTGATCAATGTGGGAATAGTTTTACAAAGTTGTGTAATCTGACTCTTCACCAGAGAACACACACAGGAGAGAAACCTTATAGCTGTGCTCAATGTGGGAAGAGTTTTTTTACATCTAGCCATCTGAATATACACCAGAGAACACACACAGGAGAGAGACCTTATAGCTGTGATCCATGTGGGAAGAGTTTTACTCAGCTAAGCAGCCTGATTTCACACCAGAGAATACACACAGGAGAGAAACCTTATAGCTGTACTCAATGTGTGAAGAGTTTTACTCACCTAAGCAGCCTGATATCACACCAGAGAACACACACAGGAGAGAAACCATATAGCTGTGATCGATGTGGGAAGAGTTTTACTCAGCTAAGCAGCCTGATATCACACCAGAGAATACACACAGGAGAGAAACCTTATAGCTGTACTCAATGTGGGAAGAGTTTTACTCACATAAGCACCCTGATATCACATCAAAGAACACACACAGGAGATAAACCATATAGTTGTAATGAATGCGGGAAGAGTTTTGTTCAATCTGGCAATCTGACAGTACACCAGAGAACGCACACAGGAGAGAAATTGTACAGCTGTAATGAATGTGGGAAGAGTTTTGTTCAATCTGGCAATCTGACAGTACACCAGATTACACACACAGGAAAGAAATCTTGAGATAATCTGAGAACTCTGATCAAGTTTTATCTGATCAAGTAATAGAAAATACATACATGGAGTGGTTTCATGATATCAAGTAATTCATGTCACAATGTGGAATGTTAACACATTGTAGTAGGAGTATTTTAATATTGTCACAATGTAGAAGCCTAATCATATGCCCCCTTATCATTTGATTTCAACATGATATGGATATTAGCCTCAGGGGGAAATTCCAGGCTCTGAATTGGAAGAGTACTATTGTGATTTAACAAAAAAATGTACTAACAAAAAAAGAGTTTTGTTACACTTGAATAAAAATGCAACACTTCAAAATGTAGCAAGCTGTTTTCTACAAATTGTCCTCTCACCAGGGATGTACACATTACTCCCAGATTCCGTGTGGTTTTTGAGCTGTTAGTTTTAACAGGATGTCCCTCCCTCTCTCGGACGATATGAGTGATGACAAGTAAGTGTTGCGTTTCTCTTAGTGTTATGGACCCATAAACTCAAAATGTAGCTGACTGTCTTTTGCAGGTTGTCTTCTAACCAGTGAGCTAAAAGATATCTCCCATTTCCATGTGTTCTTTTTTAGTTTCAACAGCAAGTACAACCTGATTTCCCCCCTAATCGATATCAGTGATTTATTGCTGCTTGTGTCCACGGTGAGGACAACTTGGTTTCTGATTGTCTCAAGGTTGGGCAGTCAAAACGATTTGTGTTTTGTGTTTAGCCAGTGCGTTCCATGGATGACAAATTATTTTGAATTTCCATATTAGAGATGAGTTTTGTTTGGGCTTGCTCCAAGGGGACGAGAGTTCAAGAAGCAAGTGAGTTTTAGGAAGGGAAAAATACACTTTTTTTTCTTGTTTGTAATTGTTGACTGCCAGTAGACACCATGTTTATATTGGTGAAGGTGAAGCATTATAGTTGATTATAATGTAAAATGGAAGTTGTTTTCTGTTGGTGGTGCGCATTCTCTTCATTAATGTGTTACAGTCTTTGGTTTTTCCATTTATGTTTTGAGGTTGGACTTCAGCACTTATAGCTCGTTAGCACGGCCAGCTCGTTAGCACGTTGGACGCACTGATTGGTGTCACCTCGTTAGTCAGTATGTGTTACACCTGTGCTGGCTTGTCCATCTCGTTAGTGGGAAGGTGTTTCACCTGAGCTGGTCCAGGTTCTATTGAAGAGTGTCTGGCCCAGTGCTCCAGTTATCTTGATAGATGTTGAATGTCAACACATTTAGTTGCTCCATTGTTTTTGTTTACTTCCTGTCTGTAAGTTTGGTGTGAGTTATTGTTTCCCTCTTCTTGGGCAGATTTAGTGTGTCTTTTACGTCCCAGTTGTTGTTACTAGTCAACTTTCAGTGAACACTGAGAGCAAAACTGCAACATTATGTTATAATGCTTTTATTGGATCAAATAGTTGTTTTTTGCAACATAATAGAGTGTTCTTAACTATTGCGTCTGTATATTCTACTGAGGATGGTCCTCTGGGGATAACACTGACAGGAGCTTTACAATGTCTTTTGGGTGATAAAACCTAAAGTGACCGCATTCCAGAGCATGAGTTAATGTTTCTGTTCAGGGCCAGACCCTGGTCTCTACACAAAGAGTACTGTTTTTACAGCAGATACTGTCTCCTGTGAATTATAAGTAGCTTTCATGCCAATCTTAACCTTGTGACCCGTTCTATATGTCTATTATTGGTCTTGTAGGTTGAAAAGGGTTTATCTTGGCTATAAAATACCTTTGTACTTTTGTCTCGTGGCTCTCAACAAATAATCTGGGGGTGATTTGTCGACCAGCCATCATTATCGTAGAGCACTCAATTGATTCACTTTATATGTGTGCGTTGTATTGACCTGCTCCCTTATAAGTGAATAAAGATTTAGTTTAATAATAACAATGACTTGTGTGATAAGTGTGCCTCCTTATTTGATATTTAAGAAATGAACCACATTTGGCGATGGGGATGTGAATCTTCACTTGGTGACGCTCCTGACGACCTGGGTAAATGGTACACGAGGTATCCTTCAAACTTGGAATCTCAGGAGACCACACTTCGGGAACGGAGCAGATGGACCCACCTCATAGGCTCTGAGTGTATTCTTGTGTGAGGAGGTGTGAAGAGGGCCGAGCCAGCTATCTGTGTGAACTAGATGAAAACTAGAATCTGTGTTTTTTACTAGTTAAGACCATGTTTGATATAGAATAAGCTAGTAAGGTGCACCTGTAATTGTTTAAATCCTGTACCTGTTTTAAACCTGGAACCCATTTTAGAAGTATTGAAAGATGACTTACATTATCCTAGGAACTAACCATGACATAGAAATGTGAAAATATTCCTGTAGGTTAAAATATTGTTGAAAAACAATTGATTAGGTATGTTTGGGAATAGCATTG